>NW_024070193.1:38664724-39096824 GCF_014754425.2 Oryx dammah
TCCGCGAAGCATTGATAACAGATGCTTTTCTCTTCGTGGAGAATGGTTTTTACAGGAATTGCGTGGATAATGAAGTACCTGAGAATGTTTTTCTGTATCAGGTGGTTCTATGGCTGTTGATTTTTTTCCTGAAAATGCCTTCTTTTTTTCTCCCTCTTTAATCTTGTTGATTCCTTACCTCCAACCTTCGAAAGACAAGCGGCTTTCAAATGAGTGGTAGCGTGTTAACGCTTTTTTTAAAAATTACGTATTTTTTTATTTTTGACCACACTGGGTCTTTGTTGTTACACGTGGGCTTTCTTTAGTTGCCGTGCTCGGGCTTCTCATCGTGAGGGGGCTTCAGTAGGTGCATGCGTGGGCTCAGTGGGTGCAGTTCCCGGGCTCGAGAGCACATCTCAGTAGTTGGGTGCACAGGCTTAGTGACTCTGTGGCATGTGGCATCTTTGCATACCAGGGAGGGAACCCATATCCCCTCCATCAGCAGGCAGGTTCTTCACCACTGGACCACTAGGAAAGTCTAACACTTAATAAAACATGTCTGGGAATCTCCATTATAACCCCAAATGTGTACCTATAGTTCATCAGAAGGCGTTACGTGGCCAGTGGGAATAAGACATCCTTGACCCTTGATGTGGCTACCTCATTCCACCAGCCCCAGCACGTGCTGACCACTGGCGCCTCCTGGAGTGGTACAGCAGCCCTGCAGCCTGTTTGTCAGTGTACTTAAGAGTTTAAAACATGAGAATCCCTGGACCTGGGAGATGTTTTCATTATTCTTGGAAAAGTCACTCTTCTTTATATAACTGAGGTCTGGGTCACTGGCTGTGGGAGTCTTACTGCAGGTCCATGGACACAGCCTGCAGGATGAAAATGGGACTTGGTCTCCAGTGCTCAGAAGAGCAGTAGTAACCATCCTTGTCATGCATGTAGATGGAGGTGTCCTGGGGCTGATGGAGGCCCAGGCTCGTTGAATTGTAGACAAATAATCTTAATTAAGGTAAATTCTCCAAGAGAAGAGTGATAGACAGTCCATATGATATCACTGGTACATTTATTAGATACTGCTATTCTGTTACTCATGCAGAGGAGTTCATATTAACTTAGTACTCATGGTATTATCCCCATTTTGCAGGTGAACAAACTGAGGCTCAGGGGATTAAATTACCATCCTCAACCATGGTCACCACTGCTAATTGCAAAACCATGATTTCAACCCAGATCTGTGTGACTCTCAAATTTGAATTCTGGAAATTTTAGTGAGAGATGTTTTCTTAGGAACTGTTGGTAACCTTCTATTTAATTTAGCTTCTCTGCTAGCCTTTGGTTATCTCTAAAGTGTCATAAAGTAAGAATATCACCTTTAGAATGTCTGTGCATGGTTTTTGTGTCATTGGGGAATAAGAACTTGTTAGATCCCAAGCTCGTGAGTTGTTAGAGGCCAAAATGTGCGCCTTACCAAGAGCCATTCTACTCAGAGCCAAATGCTTTGGTTAATCAGGATGAACTTGCTTCTCTTGTAATTAAAAGTGACCATTGCTATGAGGCAGTTCCCATTTCCTAGAGACTGTGATCAAAAGCAAATGTCAGCATCAGCCAGTCAAGGTAATTGGAAACCACTGAAACTCCAGTACTTTGGCCACCTCATGCCAAGAGTTGACTCATTGGAAAAGACCCTAATGCTGGGAGGGATTGGGGGCAGGAGGAGAAGGGGACGACTGACGATGGGATGGCTGGATGGCATCACGGACTCGATGGACATGAGTCTGAGTGAACTCCGGGAGTTGGTGATGGACAGGGAGGCCTGGTGTGCTGCGATTCATGGGCTCGCAAAGAGTCAGACACGACTGAGCGACTGAACTGAAATGAACTGAAACAGGAATTTGTGTTTTGTGTTTTTGGTATTGGTCCCTGCTCTCTCCTTCCATTGCTCTTGCTCTGAAACCACGTTTAACCCAATTATTAGGCAGGAGTGGCCAGAGAAATCAACTTTAACCTTTTACGCCCAGAGCGAGGCCCTGGTTATCCAAGTATAATTAAAATACGTAGTCCAAGCTGGCTTTCTAGAATACTTGTTTTGAAGCAATACTGTTTTCTAAGCTGTGCTCGCCTGTCTTATTTACCTGCTGAAAAGCCTGCGTCTTGTTTCCTCAGCTAGATTTGTACCTGCGTCCTTCCTTCCTCCCATGTTTTGTGTCTTCCCTTCCTTTCTTTAGCCTGTGTTTCTGGGGGAGGAAAACGGTGGACTTGGAGTTTTGCTGCATTTAAGGCACCAGTGGAATGTCCAAGGGGCGGCTGGAAATGTGGGTTCTGGGAGGAACGACAGAACTTTGAAGCCCTTTGGAGCTTCCCGGGTGGCAGTGTGGTAAAGAGTCTGCCTGACAGTGCAGTAGACGTGAGCTCCATCTCTGCTCTGGGAAGATCCCACATGCTGTGGAGCAACTAAGCCACACACCACAACTGCTGAGCCTGGGAGCTGCAGCTATGAAGCCCCTACACCCTGGAGCCTGCGCTCCACAACGAGAGAAGCTGCCACTATGAGAAGCCTGTGCACTGCACCTAGAAAGCAGCCCCACCTGCTGCAACTAGAGAAAGCTCGGGCACTGACAGGAAACCAGCACAGCCATGCATAAGTAAAGTTATTTTTTTTTTTTTAAATCTTTGGAGGCTTTTAAAGCAGGACAGAGTTGGGTTCCAGTCCTTCCCAGTTCTGTGAACTTGGGGAAATTTCAGAGCTTCAGAACCCTTTTCTTACATGTTAAGGCTATAGTATGACTGGGATGATGACCCAGTATGACCTGTGGATGACTGGGAGAATTAATGTTTATGAATAGCTAGCACAATGCCTGGTACACAGTAGTTGCTTAGCAACTGGCAGCTTGTACTATGTCCTGCTAGACTGCAAGCTACAAGGGAGTGGGCTGAGGGGGGCAGAGACGTGTCTCAGATGCTGTTCTATGCTGAGCACCATGCCTGGCCCCTGGGAGGTGCTCATTGGATGAGTGAGCAAATGAACTGTGTAGACTCAGGAGAAGGGAACTCTGAAGTCCAAGTGTAAACGCTTGCTAGTGCACATCTTGGCAGGAAAACGAAGAGGTAGACTAGAAAGGACCTGGGCAGAGCACAGATAATTAAGGACAGATTATACAACAGGCCAGAGGGAGATTAGGGGGTTATCTTTCCCTCAGGATGGAATTCATGAGCAAAACAGAGCCTTGAGAACTAAACAGGGGAGAATCTCAGGCAGAAGGTGCTGGGCAGCCATGTTCATTAGCCCAAGAGGTTATGAGAGCTGGTGCCCCCAGATTGGCCATTAAAATAGGAAATTAGGAATCAGTTGCTCTGGCGCCGATTGACTCATCTTTTGTTTATTCAAGTGCCAGATGGGAACAGAGCAGATGCTCAATAAATGTTGGCTCAATTGAATTCATTTAGTTGAAGGATTCTTTCTCCTTTAAGTTAGGCCGTTGAGTCCCCATCTCAAGTTCCATCAGAGAGGACCAAGAACTGCAGGTCGAAGGCGGCCTCATCAGCTGGTGCATCCTCCCCAGCTCCCTCAGCCCAAGCACAGTCCAGCCTTGGGACCCAAGCCTGCTCAGGCTCGAGGGATGTGACACCAGCCCGGGTCACTGAGGTTGATGGGTTCAGAGTAGGACTTACTTCATTCATTTTTATTGTTTCTATTGTAGTGCAGCTGACACGCCATGTTGCGCGTGTTTGAGTTCTGCAGCAACTTTTACACTCTCAGCTCTTCTTTCTCGGATTCTTCTCCCACGTAGGTTATTACAGAGTGTTGAGTAGAATTCCCTGTGCTTCCAGGAGGTCCACCTTGATCATCAATTTTATGAGTATCACTGTGTTTATGTTAATCCCAACCTCCTAAGTTCTCCTTACCCCTTGCCCAGCTTCCCCCTCATTAAGTCTAAGTTTCCTGTCTGTGAGTCTCGTTTTGGTTTGAACGTTGGTTCACTGTGATCAGGTTTTAAATGTGATGTGTAAGTGACGTCTGATGTTTGTCTTGCTCTGTCTGACTTATTGGACCTGGTGTGATCATCTCAGTCCATTCTTGTTCCTGCAAATGGCGTGGTTTTCTCCTGATTCCTGGCTGAGTCTTAATCCACTGGGTATATGTAGCATGTCCTCATCCATTCACCTGTGGATGGTCATCTCAGGGTTCCCATGCCTTGGCTATTGTAAATAGTGCCACAAACATTGTTGGGGTGCCTGTGTCTTTTGGAAGGATGGTTTTCTCTGAAGACACACCCACCCAGGAGTGAAATCTTGGAATCTCATGGGAGCCCTATTGTTTTGTTTTTGGATGGGATTTCTATACTGTTCCCCATAGTGACTGTTTCCAGTATATATTTCCACCAACAACGTAGTAAGTTCCCTTTTCTTCAGGCCCTCTCTAGCATTTGTTCTCTGTAGACTTTTTAATGACTGTTGCTTGGGAATTACCTCCTCATTGTTTTGATTTGCATTTCTCTAATCATTAGGGCATCTGGTCCCATCACTTCATGGGAAATAGATGGGGAAACAGTGGAAACAGTGTCAGACTTTATTTTTTGGGCTCCAAAATCACTGCAGATGGTGACTGCAGCCATGAAATTAAAAGACGCTTACTCCTTGGAAGAAAAGTTATGACCACCCTAGATAGCATATTCAAAAGCAGAGACATTACTTTGCCAACAAAGGTCCATCTAGTCAAGGCTATGGTTTTTCCAGTGGTCATGCATGGATGCAAGATTTGGACTGTGAAGAAAGCTGAGTGCCAAAGAATTGATGCTTTTGAACTGTGGTGTTGGAGAAGACTCTTGAGAGTCCCTTGGACTGCAAGGAGATCCAACCAGTCCATCCTAAAGGAGACCAGTCCTGGGTGTTCATTGGAAGGAATGATGCTAAAGCTGAAACTCCAGTACTTTGGCCACCTCATGCAAAGAGTTGACTCATTGGAAAAGACTCTGATGCTGGGAGGGATTGGGGGCAGGAGGAGAAGGGGACGACAGAGGATGAGATGGCTGGATGGCATCACCGACTCGATGGACTTGAGTCTGAGTGAACTCCGGGAGTTGGTGATGGACAGGGAGGCCTGGCATGCTGCGATTCATGGGGTCGCAAAGAGTCGGATACGACTGAGTGACTGAACTGGACTGAACTGAATCATTAGGGATGCTGAGCATGTTTTCATGGGAGTTTTCTTTTTAAAGAATTTGAGGATAATTTAGTGCTTGAAATTGGCTTCTGAGAGTCAACTCTGTTTTGAATTCATCTTCAATCACTTCCCACAGAGCATTTCTTGAGGGCAGGGTTCTTAAGTGCCCAAATTGAAGGGTTTTCAAGTTGTAGTTGTGGGAAGCGTCCACAAGGCGGCAGCACTTCTTCATTCCCCACTGATGTAACTTGGGTAACCAAAGCCTTAGAGAAAGTCATGTTTCTGGGTTGTAAATTAGAGTGGAAATTGCCCGAACAGACACCCAAAGGCTTGTATCTCATTACCTTTCCCCACTTACCCTTGCCCACCACCCCCAAACAAATCCCAAGCCCTGCAGAAGTGCCATGCTGAGGGTGCTGTAGATAGATGGCAGGTAGGTGGGGCAGCCCAAAAGAAGAAGGCTGGAAGCGGGAACCCCACCACCAGGATCCTGGAGACCAGGTGAGTTTGCAGAGGTCTTCCTGCCCAGCAGGTCCACCATCCTTTGCAGGCACTGGGTTTGACTTAGGTCTAAGAGGGCCAGCCTGGATCTGGGGATGGTGGTTCCATCCTGGGGGCCCAGGCTCTACAGGTCCAAGGGAGTCTCTTGGCTGGTACATCCTCCCCACCACCCTCAGCCCCAGCACAGTCCAGCCTTGTGACCCTAGCCTGCCCAGGCTCCAGGGATGCTCCACCGTGTCTTTCTTTCCAGGGATGGGATAGGCGTTTCTTTCTTTTTCGTTTGTTTCTTTCATTTTTTTTTTTGCTGTGTAGTTTTTATGGGCTTCCCAAGGCAATGGTGCCCCACTCCAGTAGTCTTGCCTAGAAAATCCCATGGATGGAGGAGCCTGGTAGGCTGCAGTCCATGGGGTCGCCAAGAGTCAGACACGACTGAGTGACTTCACTGTCACTTTTCACTTTCATGCATTGGAGAAGGAAATGGCAACGCAGTCCAGTGTTCTTGCCTGGAGAATCCCAGGGACGGGGGAGCCTGGTGGGCTGCTGTCTGTGGGGTTGCACAGAGTCGGACAGGACTGAAGTGACTTAGCAGCAGCAGCAGGTGGCACTAGTGGTAAAGAACCCACCTGCAAATACTGGAGACATAAGAGATGGGTTCAGTCCCTGGGCTGGGAAGATCCCTGGGAGGATAGTTTATATACATTGTTGCATTTGTGTTTGTTGAATTTGATTCACTTGTATATATCCACATATCTGCTTTTTAGACTCTTATTTATGTTAGAGTGCTAAGTGGAGTGGAGTTCTCTGTGATAGGTCCTTGTTGATGTCTGTTTTATTAAAGCATGTTTATATTACTGTGTATCTGGCATGGCATATTAACATGCCAACCTTCTGATTTGTCCCTCACCCCCTCCCTTTATCTCTGGTAACTATCAGATTTTTTAAAAGTCTTCGAATCTGTTTGTTTTGTCAAGGGTTCATATGAGTCAATTTTTAGATTCCATCTCTAAGTGATATTTGATGATATTTGTCTCTCTCTCAGTATTATCATCTCTGGGATCATCCATGTTGCTGCAGGTAGCATTATTTCATTGTGTGTGTGTGTTTTTTAATGCCTGAGTCATATTCCATTGTCGGTATGGACCACACCTCCTGTGTCTATTCACCTGGATATATTCACTGGATATTTTGGTGGCTTCCTTGTCCTGACTATTGTAAATAGGATTGTAGTGAAAGTTGGGGTGCTTGTGTATTTTTGAGTTAAGGTTTTCTTTGGAAACATGCCTAATAGTGGGATTGCTGGGTCATTTGGTAGCTCTGTTTTTTTAGGATTCTCCATGTTGTTCTCTGTAGTAGCTATACCAATTTCTGTTCTGTCGAACAGCATAAGAGGGCATCATTTTCTCCGTGCCTTGTCCAGCATCTATTCTTTGAAGACTTTTTGAGGATGACCATTCTGAGTGGTGTGGGGTGATACCTCAATATGATTTGATTTGCGTTTCTCTTAATAATTAGTGAAGTTGAGCATCTTTTCATGTGTTTTTACTTTTCTTTAAACAGTGTGAGATTTACCTCTTGAAATAAGGTTCTGGAAAATCTGTCGTTTTTTAAATTATTTTTCGATTACCTACACCAAGGTATTTCTTGAGGTCAGATGTCATCTATAGCCCCTCAGGGCTTGAATAAGTCAATGCTTATCGGCACTCCTTTTAAAGTTGTTACGAGAAATGGCCACAAGGCGGCAGCATTTCTTCGTGCCCAACAGGCCTTGTGTCTATTCGTGTCCATCAGCACACGTTTAAAAGTTGTTGTTATGAGAAATGGCCACAAGGCGGCAGCATTTCTTCATGCCCAACTGGGCTTCCTTGGGCAAGCAGAGCCTTAGCAAGAGTCAGGTTTGTGGCTTGTAAATTAGACACTGGAGCCTGTGTCTCCTTACTTCTTTCCCCGTATTTTTCGCCTCTCAGATAAATCCCAGCTCTTGCAACACCGCTCTCCTGAGGGTTCTGTCTTCCGTGGGTAGGGTGACTCTAAGGATGGAGTCTGGAGGTGGCAACCCCACCTGGAGACTGGGGGACTGTTCCAAACTCGTCCAGTCCAAGGGCTCTGACTTCCTCTGGGTACACTGAGCTTTGTTTGGCTACCAGTGGGCCTACCTGGATCTGGAGATGGGGGGAGCCGGGCACCACTACTGATCTTGAGGGGTGGGTTCACTTGCCGCCACTTCCTCCCAGCTGCCTCAGCCCCAGGACAGTCCAGCCTCGAGACCCAAGGCTGCCCAGGCTCCAAGGATGTGACACCAGCCCGGGTCACCAAGACCTGACATCCCCTCAGGAATACTGTGCTATCCCCTCCGCAGAGGAGGCATTTGTTTGCCGCTTCTGTTTTTTTTTTTAATCTCACTTTTATTTTATATTGGAGTATATTTGATCATTTGTTTCAGATGTACAGCAAAGTGATTCAGTTATCCATATACACTGGCTATTCTTTCCCAAGTTCTTTTCCATTGTAGGTTATATAAGATATTGAGTATATTTCCCTGGGCTATACACTGAGTCCTTGCTGGTTATCTATTTTATATATAGTAGCATGCATATTTTAATCCCAAACTCCTAATTTATCCCTCTCCCCTTTGGTAACTGCAAGTGTGTTTTCTATGTCTGTGAGTCTACTTATGTTTTATAAATAAATTCAGTTGTATCTTTTTTTTAGATTCCACATATACCCGATCTCATAACGCATTTTAATTTCTTACAGTAATCTTCCTTTGCCCCTAGCACTTTACACTTGTTATCCTTTCATCTAAGAAACTTCTGTAGTATATTTTCAGCACTTTTTTTCTTTGCTATATTAAGTCCTCCTATGTTTCAGAGGGGATATGCAAGTACATCCTCCTAAAAATTGCAGACCAGTGGAGTAGTGTACCGTCCATGGTGACCTTTACCATGCAGGTCTAAAGCTACCCTGATGCAGATAACTTCAGAGGAAGGCCAAAATTACAGTTTGCACATGCCTTCAGGAATCAGTGTCGGATTGCTAGGTCGTTTGACTTCTTTTAAAATGAGTACAAATTTATACTGTCATGGAAAGGGATAGATCTTCCTCTGCAGTTGACTTCCAAGCACTTACCTGTGGCAGATGAACACTCTTGCATAGTCACCATGAGAACCGTATTCTCCTTTTATCGTTGGAGATACTGCGTGAAATAAACAAGGAGTATTCTAGGTGAGATCCACTTACCAGTTTATCAAGGCTGATTAAAAAATATGGGTTCTACTCACATAACATCTGAAAAGAACTCTGGGAGTTTGTCAGCCTTAATCTTTGTATTTTATATATTGCAAGAAGTTAAAGGTCAGAGAAGTAAAGTGACTTGCCTACAATCACACAATCAGAATACCATTGTTGAGGCTGATTCCACTGCTCCGTCCAGTGGTCAGACTTAGCATCAAGTTTGTGCGTTGCCTTAAAATCCTTCTGACTTGGTCTCCGTTGGCTCGGCCACTTCTGGAACCCTGTTCATCACCGGCCACCCTCTCCCACTCTTGCCTAAGGGTCTGTGAACCTGTGGTTCAGGGCAGTGTCTGCTTCTGACCAGTGTCTCGGTCACTTACAGGTAAATGTCTTCACGTGGCCTCCTCCTTGTCCTCTTTCTCGCAGACTCGCCAGCCTGTCTTCGTGCAGCTGCTGCAAGGTGTGTTCCGGGTTTACCACTGCAACTGGCTGATGCCGAGCCAGAAGGCCTCGGTGGAGAGCTGCATCCGGGTGCTCTCTGATGTAGGTAAGACTCCGCCTCGGTCTGGATTTCACATGGTGGAAACAGGCCACCCAGCAGCAGTCAAGGCCACCCTGGGCAGAGCACCAGCTCCGCAGCTCTGCGGAGCTCCCTCACACCAGAGGCTGCAGACTCAGGGCTGGAACCCCAATCTTCTTGATTCTTAAACCTCCCTTTTATCTCTCCAAGCCAGCACCTCCCAAAGTTCAGAGCCAGCAAGTCCCAAAGAAAAGCAGGCTTTGAAAAGCCAGATTGCATGGTTAAATGTTAGGCAGGTCTTGGCGAGTTCCAGTGTGCTCAAGTGCGTTCAGGGGCCTGGGAAGCCCCTTGTTCAAGAAAGTCATCCATTGACTCCGTTAAACAGAGTTGACCATATGGGAACTTTCTTTTCATGCAAAGCGCGTGTCCCCCACCGGGGAACATCCTTTGTCAGAGGTGGCGGTCTGCTTCCTCCTGCCTCTCGGTGATAACCTCTCCATCCCCTGCCCTCTCCCCTGCTGCTCCCCATCGCCCCTTGTCGGCAGCTTTGAAAGGAAGTTATGACCATTACTTCACCCTGATTTTGTCGGTCTCTGTTCTGTTGCCCTGTTCCACCCCCTTCCCATAAATACTATGAAAAGGGAAAGCCTTCCTTCCTAAATTGAGAACGCTTATCTGCCTCTAGTAGCTTTTCAGCTCCCTGGAGATACTAGAGAAGATGTGTAGGGCTCTTAGCACTGTTGAGCAGTTGTGTTCCACTGGGCTGGTTGCCCGATTGCAGCCTTCCCTGCCTAATTCCCTTTATATGCGTATGGCAGGCTCTCGTGTCTTTTTATTATTTACGTGGCACAATTTCACAATAAGAGATTAAGCTTTTGAAAGGGTGTATGTTATTATAGGTTCATGATGTGACAAGATAGGGCTCTGATCACTCTGAATTCTGCCCATATGTGATGGTGCCTCTTGAGGTTGTTGGTTAAAAGTGGGGCAAGTTGCTGAGTTGGCTAGCTCAGTGATCATCAGAGAGAGGAAATGTTTTAACAGTCTTGGCAGTGATGAGAAAAGGCAAGGAGCATTGGTGTTTGTTAGACAGTGGACCATGAAAACTGCACAGCCCATGAACCCCAGCACTTTTGTGCTTCTGCTGGCATAGAGCTTTGAAGATAGGCAAGAGTTGTCTTACTTTTTTTTTTTTTTAATGTTGTTGGATCTCCCAGATAGAAAGAAGGATTGTTCATCTGGTTATCTAACTTAATTTTTAAATTAACTTTTTATTTGGCAATAAATTTAGACTTTTAAGAACATTGCCAGGATAACACAGAGTTCCCATATACCCTTCAGCCAGTTTCCCCCGATGTCTGCATCATACATTACCAGCTATGTTTGTCAAAACTAAGAAACTGAGATTGGCCTATTGCTGTGAACTAAACTTCCAGACTTGGTTTTCAGCCCTTGTCCCACTGATGCCCTTTTTCTGTTCACAGTGCCATGCAGGTCACCACATTACGTTTAGTTGTCTCTGGTCTGTGACAGTTTCTCATGTCTGCATGCTGGGTCATGTCCGGCTCTGTGACCCCATGGACTGTAGCCCGCCAGGCTCCCCTGTCCATGGGATTCTTCAGACAAGAGTACTAGAGTGGGTCCAGACCTTCCTTATTTTCTGTGGCCTTGACCATCCTCCGATGTCCTGGTCAAGTATCTGTAGAATGTTCCCCCTTTGTGGATTTGACTGGTTTTCTCATGATGAGACCGGAGTTGCCCTTTTTCTGAAGGAGGTTAAAAGGAAAACAACAGCTTGTCTGGACATAATAGCTTATGTCATAGTAGATGTTGTCTTTTGTACTGTTTGGCTTAAAACAGCATTTTTTAGGTGGTTGAAAGAATACAAAACCAGAGAATTTTTCAAAAAGCAGTTTACTGGTTAGATGAGTTCCCTGTCTTGATAATTCTTAAATGTATGCATATATCTGAGCCCCTAAGAAGCCATTCATTGAAGAAGCCCTTTGGACCTGCCTGAACCGTGTGACCTTGGAGCATGTAACTTTCCTCACAGCTGCTGGCCTCAGAATTCACGCTGGAAAACCCGACCTAACAGAGAGCGAGGTTCAGCTGAACTGCGTATCCACGCTAACGTTGTAGGCATGGACACGCCTGCCTGTGGGATGATGCGGGTAGTTTGTGTTTCGGGGGGTCTCTCATCAGAGCTGTGGGCTCACGAGCCCCATCTCTCCTATGCAGCCAAGAGCCGGGCCATTGCCATCCCCGTGGACTTGGACAGTCAGGTCAACAACCTCTTCCTCAAGTCCCACAACCTCGTGCAGAAAACTGCCATGAACTGGCGGCTGACGGCCCGCAACGCCGCCCGCAGAGACTCTGTCCTGGCCGCTTCCAGGGACTACCGGAACATCATTGAGAGACTGCAGGTAATGCCCAGCGCTGACGGAAGCGACCCATAACCCAGCCTGAGGCGGCTCCCCACGCTGAAGGGCTTCCTTGAGCCAGGGAAAAGCTAGGATTGGCCCCAGGGGGATATCAATGTGATGAGTGGGTAGTCAAATGCAGATATGTGTGTTGGGCCAGGAGAGCAAAGCTCCTCGGGACCCAAAAAAACTCCCGACAAAGTCATAATCTTCAGAGGTTGTTCATGGATTTACAAATCTCTTTTTCAAGAAGTCCCTTGTTACTTACTAGGAAGGAATAAATCAGTGTTAGAAGAGGATGCTTAGAATAAGAGTGTAACAGCTCCTATTTTTTTCCCCATCATCTTGGGATTTTGGCCTCTTGAATCAGTAGGTAAACAAGTGTAATCATAACTGAGAGAGGAGTTGTCTATCAAATGAGCCAAATGAAAATAAAAGTGTTACTAAATTCTAGCTAGATTCTAGTCTGTTTACTTAGTGCCTACAAAGAGACATGCTCTTCTTTTGTTAAGAGGGAGAGTAGTGAGAATTAGATGATGTGAAACATTTAAACACACTCCACAATGTTAACATCTTCCTTTGAACAAGCACCTCAGGTGATTTCATCACAGATGACGCATGGACCATGGTTAGAGAATCAGATCCTTCAGATGAGCTTGGTGCCGTGGTGCAGAGTGTGATCTCAAGCCAGTGCCCGATCGTGGCTCTGCTGCTTAGAAATGCATAACCTTAGGGAAGTTACTTAATTTCTCCAATTCCCTAACTTGTAAAATCATTTAATAGTAACACCTACGTCATAGGGTTGATACGAAGATTAAGAGACTTAAGACGTTCCAGTCACTTGTGCCTGCCTAAGAAATGACAGCAGCGATTATTTTATTCTTTGACTCTTCTGGAGGTTACTGGGCTCAGTAAGGTGTTTCTTGCTCAAGTTCATTCATGCAGTTGCAGTCCGATGGTGGTTGTGTTTGGACTCACCTTGAAATCGCACTCGTTCACACGTTTGGCAGTTGATTCTGATTGTTAGCTGGGACCTCAGCTCTTGCCTGAAATACCTACATGGAGCCTCCCCATAGAGGATGGACTTCCTCACAGCATGGCAGCCAGGTCCCAAGATAAGTCTGGAGAGATAGATAAGTAAAAGCTATATTGTTCTCGTGACCTGGCTTCAGAAATCACATGGCATCCTTTCTGTCATATTCTTTGGGTCAAGATAGTGATGTATGCCCGCTTAGGTTCAAGGGGAGAGGACATAGACCACCGTTTGATGAAGAAGAGCTTGCAGAATTGTTTATACTGCAGTGTTTGTACAGCAGTGGAAAATGGAATACACTCGAAGCACAAAGAACAGAACCTGGCTTGTAGTGAGCCAGCTCACTTGATCAGTGACCTGCTCTTGTTAATATTATTATGGTCATTATCCTTATGACCATAATAATTATCAGGAACAAGTGAAGTAAATGAATCTCTAAGGGTGACACAAGTTACCTAAAGAAAAAAAGAGTTCACTGATGCATTCATCAGCCCCACCCTAGGCACAGGGGATACAGCAACCAAAGCCAGAAATAATCTTCACCTTCATAGAGTCTCCAGTGTTGGAAGGGAGAGAAACAATAAGCAGATCACACAGATAAAAGTAAAATGGTGAGAGAGACAGACACTGCAGAGGAGTGAGCAGAGCTGTGAAAAATACTGACGAGAAAGCTCATCTTGCCTGGAGCTGGGGGGGGGGTCAACAAAGGCACTGCTGGGGAAGGAACATTGGAACCAAGACCAGGGGACAGGGGGACTGACTTAAAGAACGGAAGGGAAGGGAAGAGCTTGTGAGGAGGCCATTGCACAGGGGAGAATACGGCGCAGAGACCTCAGGAAGGTTAGCTTGGCTGGAGCCCACAGAGCTGGGTGGATGGGCGGGGCTCTTGCCGGTCAAGGAAGGAACTTGAGCCTTGTCATGACAGAGCTACTTCTTAAACAAAGGTAGCCTGATTCCCCATGGAGTGTTTGCTGATCTCCACTATGGTTTAGAAGGAGGAAGGTCATTGTAGACTTGTAACTGGATGAACACACAGCATTTTCTCCTGCTCAAACTGAATTATCTGTGGCTTAGAAACACACCAGTGCTCTTCTTAGATCATTGTGCATATTCTTGGATAACAGAATAAAATACATAAGTTTAGGCAGTGCTTGTTTTAAAGACTTGGCCAGTAGCCAAAGCCATCCTCATTTATCTAATGAGTTATTGTCTGTCTGAGTCCCTGCAGTTACGAGATTACTCAGAACGACAAAAATTGTCATAATGTGAGAACATTAACTTGCAAATGAAGTGCTTATATAATTAACCCCCATTCAGACATCCCCCTCACTTAACACTGGCATCTCCCCCTGCCCATTGCTTCGCCATCCTTGTCTGTTGGTCTCTCCCCGATTGCCGAATGTTCTACATTTGACAATGCAATGCAAATCAATTGCAATGTGAAGTTCCAACCTGGCAAAAGATGCAAGATTTCGTGAACACGATGCCGAAGAACTGTTTCAATCTTGTACAAAAGCTGGAGACAGATAATGAATTGCCAGAGTGAGGGCCAGTCACTGTTGAAGAAGAGGAAATTGGGTGCTTTCCCAGAGAGAACTGTTAGGGAAACTGACAAAATTCTCAAAGAATTTTGCCAAAGCAACCCTCTTTCTGACTGTGGTGTGAAAGTCAATCCAAACTAAGGGATGTTGCAGGGTACTCATAATATTGTTGGGAATATCACCCCTCCTGCCCAAAGCAGTTTGATTTAGTCATGCATTCTTAAATGCATCCTAAATAAGATTGAGTGATGACAAATTTTGTTAAATGTAAGATGAAGTAGAATTGTATTCATAGGTTTTGGTTCCTAGATAAAAGATCACTCAATTCTTTGTGAATTTGAGGCCTCTGAAATTTGGGTCCCTAATTGAGATGAGTGCAATTCAAGTGGGCTTTGTCCATGCAAAGCTTCCTGGTGAATTATCTGATCTTCCCCAGCGTGTCGTGTTCTGCCCTTCTTAGCCAGCTTGCCGGTAGCTTGGTTCTCAGTTAGCCAGCCAGACGGCAGACTTGAGCATCTTTTGGAGATGATCTCTCATCTGTCTCCTGCCATTTGCCTTTATATGGTGTTTGTTGTGTTGGTTTTGCTGCTCTTTCAACTTCTCTCTGTTTTCCTTTCCTACAGCTATGTGTTTTGCATTTGAAGACCATCATGCTCTCAGGGTACATGTATTTAGCATGTTGATACAGCATGTTCATTCCTTTGTGTTCTCATTTTATATGATATTTTATTATATGAATAATTCATGCTCATTGGAAATAATTTGACAATACTCACAAGTACCACTAAATAGAAGAAAACTGGAATCACCTGTAATCCCACCTCTCAGAGAAAACCACTAATGATGTTTTAATGTTGGCTGCGTATCCTTTAGACATTAATGTTGCTGATAAAAAAGTGGATCATGGAGTCCATACTATTGTTTGGCCATTTTTTTTTTACACTTGTAATGTAGACACCTTTCCATGTTGTCGAATGTACTTTTTGCATCCTATTTTTAAACATACGGAATGATGCCTTGGGTAGCATAAGGACCATCTCACAGAGCGGGTGGGAAGGATGTTACGTCTTTGTTATTTCTCTGTTTTCCGCATCAGGGTCTAATGCTTCAGGTAACCGTTGGGCAATGTCTAGTAACTTGAGGCACATACCAGACGGTGCTGAGGTTACTGTAACCCAGCCTAGTCTGTGGTCATGCCTCAGGTCAGAAATGAATGTTCCCACCCTCCACGGTCGCCTCGGCCCAAGCTGCTCACCCGGGCTGTGCTTCCGTTCCAGGACATCGTCTCGGCCCTGGAGGACCGTCTCCGGCCCCTGGTGCAGGCCGAGTTATCTGTGCTAGTGGATGTCCTCCACCGGCCGGAGCTGCTCTTCCCGGAGAACACGGACGCCAGGAGGAAGTGTGAAAGCGGGGGCTTCATCTGCAAGTAAGCAGCCCCTCCCGCCACAGTGCTCGCTGGGGCAGAACCCCAATGACCAGACGCAGCGCTGGCTCCCAGGGAAGGCGGGCTGGCCTGGTGTTTGATGAAAACAGCAAGGTCTAGCGCGGGGGTCTGTTCTGACTGTTCTAGAGGAAGTGTGTAGGTGCAGTCCTACTTAGCAACACTGTTGTTGGGTGACAACTTCTCCTTTGAGAACCACACGCCTGGTCATTCATCTTCCACTCACCACATGCAGGCAGGGTGCCCACCATGGACTGACATACAGACTCCAAAAGCCACGGCCCTGGAATGCTCAGAACGCTCAGACCCACCAGGGCCTCACAGTCTTTTCCCAGCAGCTTGGTAGTTTCTCGTTTTATGCTGTGGGGCATCATCTAGAAGAAGCAACTGGTCCCATGACCCGAGATCGCTGTCTGATTTTCACTCTAAGGTTGGTTGGTTGCTTAGCTTGAGCATGAATTCTGCTGCTGCTTTATTTTCTGGGCCCGTCAAAGGATAAGACTGGATAAACAAAGCGATGGTTGGGATGTGTTTATCCCAACCATCACACTCTTGAGGTTCTTTTTTTTTTTTTAACACTGCTGACATATTTTGGCCACATTACTGACAATCCTCAGTGGGTAAATAACTGCACTCCATAAACAGCAGTTTTGAGTGGGCCTCTGTCTCGCTTCGGACCTGTTTGCTGCTGCTGACCAGCAGGTGTCGCTGTTGAGACACCGACCGGCTGTTAGTGAAGGGACTGCCCGGAAGTCTGTTAAGTCTGGGAGCCTTTGGTAAACATTAGTTCATTAACAGACTAGTTACAATAAGTTTCTTTTTTTTTTTTTTTAATGTAAAGATTGTTTCAGGGATGTAATCCGTGGTTTTCCCCTCCATTCAGGTTAATCAAACACACTAAACAGCTGCTGGAGGAGAATGAGGAGAAACTCTGCATTAAGGTCCTTCAGACCCTCCGAGAAATGATGACCAAAGACAGAGGCTATGGGGAAAAGGTACTGCCTTTTATTTTCATGTGAAAACCAGGTTGCCATCAGATAGGAGCAGAGTGGGGGTGCTTAGAAATCCACTTTAGTTCAGCCATATTGACTGGAGGGATAACTTAAAAAAAAAAACACCTATTCATCTTGCCCTGAAGGTAATTAAATCATATGAGTCTCTCTTTAGAGTCATATACACTTAGGTGTCTCTTTTAGGCTGCTTGCCATACAATCTATATTCACAAAAATAGGAACAACAAGATTTTCCGTCTGTTTAAATTCCCAGTGAGAATGCAAATGCCTCTTGTGTACCAAGGTGTGTGTGTTCCTGAGTTTTGGGTTCCAGCTGAGCATACCTGTGGGTTTACTTGCTTCTTTCTGGTGAGACGTTACACAATCCTCCCAGTGTATAAAGAAACTGCCTCCAGTTGTAACTGGAATGAAGACGGACAGACATGTCACCTTTTCTAACTGAGATTGGGAAATGGACCATCCCTGGGAGCTGAGACTTCTTAGCACATGCAGAGAGCCATGATGTACAGAAAACAGCCCTCACACCCCCGATTTTGGTCCAGGTGGGATAAAAACAGCCCCATTGCTCTTCCTTTCTGCCCCCAGCAAAAAACGGCCTGAATTTAAGTCTCACCAGTCTGCTTTGAAGGCAATAATATTCATTTACTATCTTGAAGCCAGTTTTATCAGCATTTTCCGAGTAGGTAAATGTGCTGATATCATTGACTTACCAAATACACAGTAAATAACTGTTGTTCATCTCTGTGAAGAATGCTTGATAATTAAATCACAGCCTCCTCTGTCAAAAGAGATGGTGACAACTAGATTCTTGCAAGTCTAAAACACTGTCGGAATCTTGCTTTCTAACCTAAGCAGTGTCCGTCCTTAATATTAGAGCAACTCAACATGTGAGGATCTTTGGATAAGAGCAAATAAAACAGAAAGGTACACAGTCCTTTTTGTAGTTTACATTCCTCCACTGGCCCCAAACCACAATGCTTTTAAACATAAATCTAAACTTGTAAAATGTACAAATTCAATCTTGAATAAATGTTACTTAGAAAATAAGTGTTTATAACTCAGGAGGAATTTCGTGGTGGAAATATGCCAGAATAGAGTTTATAAATATAAAAGCACTGGTATAAATGGGAAGTAATGAGATGACCAGTCTGCACTTTGTAGACACCCAGGTAGGTCTTGCCCTTGATATAAGGTGAGGAGGACAGTAAAAGAGATACACTTATCAGATAAGTAAATAATAGCCATTTATTCCACAGGATGTTTGTTTTTCTTCGAGTGAACTTTAACAAGTGTTTTTTAAAAATTGACTCTAGTTTTAAAAACTCGTGTTTTTTAAAAAAAATGACTCATTCACTTGCCCTAATAAGATAAACTCTACCAAAGGGGCCTTAACCAGCTGTGAATTTATTTGTACCTTTGGGGCAGAAAACACGATTTTAAAATGTGGGGACCACAGTTTTCTCCTGTTGAGAATGTCTGCTTCTTTTCTGTAGCCAAGGCACTTCAGGTAAGCTTTGCGTCTCTACTCCAGTGAACTTTGTAAGTTGTGCTTATACTTTGAAGTAAGTTTTCTTTTTAGAACAGGGCAATATAAGTACAAGGAGTTGGTTGAGAGTCTATTGCTGGGCAGAAAAAGGTCTTCAGGGCCGTGTGGAAGGAAGGTATGCTTCCTGCCACCTTTCCCTCGTCATGGGGGGCCAACAGGGAGAACATTGTCTTGGCCCCCGGGGACACGATCCAAGATGCTGTCACCCTGCCTGTGAGAAAGCTTGTGGAGAGCGATAGAGCCAGGGCTTCAAGAGGCCAGTAAATGATGCGGGTCGTTGTGAAAGAGTTACGAGAGGAGAGAGGAGCTCCTGAGGTTGCAGCTCAATCCCTCTTCATCTGGTGAAGAAATTAGTCACACCCTAGCAGAGAGGGGCTTGGAGGCAGGATGACAGTTCCTTCCTGTCGGGTTGGAGCTGTCATCCCCCTGGTCAAAGTGAAAATACTAGAAGCAAGTACGGGAAATGCTTTGCCACCGAGGAAGACATTCTAGAAACCTGTGCTAGTCAGCAGCTCCGCAGCGACCGCACAGACACGCCGTGCTTCTGGCCCCAGGCTCGGACTGCGGGAAAAGGCTGCTAAACCCTTCACTTTAAAGGGGGCAGGGGGGCGTTAAATGATTTGTGTTTCTTCCAGTTTCGTTGTTAGTTTGCACTCTGTCCTGTTTCACTAAGACTTTTGGAAAATGCCTTTGATGGGTTACTGGCTGCCGCTGTTTGATTAAAGAGGTATGACATGCGGGACAAGCCAACTCTTTCAAAGGTGGGAAGAACTCAGACCCAAAGAACTAACCTTTCTTAGGGAAACCAGTGGGGGGTGTTGTTCAGTCGCCAAGTCATGTCTGATTCTGCGACCCCATGGACTGCAGCATGCCAGGCTTCCCTGTCCCTCACAGTGGGTATTAGTTGATCAAGTAAGTGAAGTGGCCTTTGAACTGGGTGCTCAGGACAAAAAGGCAAGTATGAATGCCGTGTCTGTCGTCTTGGCCTAGTTTTCCTGTTCGTTGCCTCTTGAGTGGAGCTTGTCCCATGACTTAACACCCTGCTGGGATAGCCAGGGTTGTTCTGCCTCCCTGCCCTCCCCTGAGTCCTCACAGTCCTCTCTCCTGGTCTGCGGGGCCCTCACATCACCTGAGCTTTGGATCAGGCCCAAGAGTCATATCTGGGAGAAGCCAGTGGTCAGCGCACTTGTCCCAGTCCATTGCCTAAGATGTGCCCTTCCAAGGACTGTGACATGTGCTGGAAATGTGGGGCTGGGCAAAGAGGATGGTGACAAAATTTAAATCATTATCATTTAGAAATTAAATTATCTTTTACTGTGGTGTCTCCAAATGGGCCAGCTGTATTTACCAGAGAGTGGTATTAATATATAATACAGGATAGTATAATATAGTGGAATATTAAAAAGGATCACCAGAATAATGATAGAATACATTTTCATGCGATTCTTGTGTCTTTCTCACCAATGTATTCAAAGTTAATAAACTATAAAATCAGGGCTTTGCAACCATTCTGTGTGTGCAAGGCCTAGCCAGCTCTGCTTTTAATCTACAGATTTAACTGTGTTTGAGAAAATAGTTACCTCCCATTGCTAAACATCTCTAAGATTTACCCTGAATCTCTCTATAATTCATAGAATATATTCATGCCCCTAGGCCCTGCTTGAAGAGAAAGCATAGTTATTTTATATATTGGCTGCTCTATTACCTACTGTACAATTTTTATTAAGATATTTTTATTTTAAGAGTCAGAGTTTTGGAAAGAAATTCAGAGGCCAACAGTTAAGGTGAAAGAAGATCTAAATTTATTTAAAATCAATTTTTCTTCTGAATAACGGTACCTGTTACACTACTAGAGAGTTTTTGACCTCAAGTAATGTCAGGATTTTCATTTCTTATGAATTGTCAATCCCCTGCTAATTACTAGTGCTTCTTTTCTCTAGGCAAATAAACTATTAACATTTCTAGCTACCAGTGTTTCTAGTAGGAGTTTAAATTTGCAAAATGAATTAAATATTAATGAAACATAATAAAAAATCAAGGATCCTCCATCTATCATTAAACATGCATAATTGTCATTAATCCTCTTGTTTTTTCTTTCTTTTGAACTTGGTGCTAATAAATCATTTCATTGTTCCTAATATCACTCAGGTAGGCACTAATCACCTTGGAGGAATCTAGTCTCTTTAATCAATAGTATCAGGATTTGGAATATCTGGGCTGGGGAACATGTTGGTCTTACTGCTCGCTTAAATTGAAGCTAGGTCTGATTTATCTCAATGGTAGTTTGGACTCAAGAGCCCCCACCCCCATTCAATGGTATAATGAGTCCAAGGAGAGAATTTTCTCCTAAGCTGAGTTGATGGGAGTTCAGCTTTTAACCCAACTCTGCCCCATCCTTTTCTGAAAGGACATTGTTCTTGATCGGGGATCTTGCCCTCGTTCACAGCTCAGTTCCAGTTTTCTCTACGAGGGAGTACAAAGGTACCATTCAGGGCTCTTGGTTCAGTGACCTACGAGGTGTTTTGTTTGTTTTTTTCTTGGCCACACTGTGTGGCATGAGGGATCCTAGATCCCCAACCAGGGTTCAAACCCACGCCCCTTGTATTAGGAACATGGAGGCTCAACCACTGGACTACCAGGGAAATCCGGACCTGCGAGGTTTGATACCTGGCATGTAAATCCTGCCCAAGATGTCAGGGTGCAGTGGTGTCCAGAATGCCCACACCTCTCGAGACGGTTGCGTCCTAGCAATGAGAAGCACAGTGACGACGCTTCTAACACGTAGCTCGCTTGTATTTCCTGCTCTAACATTGCCTTCTTTTTCTCCCCCCTTTTTCTTTTCCAGCTCATCTCCATTGATGAATTGGATAATGCTGAGGTCCTAGTTTCATTTTTTTTAAGTGTCCCATGGTGATGTTTCCGTGACCCTCTCCCAGCGAACTCTGTGACCTCTCCCCTAGTCTGTGCGGCATCTAGTATCTGCCTTTGTGTAGCATGCCTCTGGGAGTGAGTCAAGTCCTTCGTGTCTGTGTTAGCGTTTCCCATGAGTTTGTTTGCCATTTGTCCTTGGAGCCCATCTGAGTCTAGATAAAGATTTTCTAAACTGTGATAAAATTTCCATCATTCACTGTCTAGAAGCTCAACTGAATTTGTGGTTGGCGCTGGCTATTACAGATCTCTGAAATTCAGTGTTGATGCTTCTGTCTCTGTATGTGAAGCACTCGTGCAAAAAGAAATAACTGTATGGGTACAGTTCGCAAGAAGTGAAAGAAAAAAACAAACCACTGCTCTCTTGGTCCGCATGTTGGAAAGTGTTAAGTGTGAGGGGGTCATAGAAAATTTGGTCAAAGTGCAGAGCGAATTCTACAGCGATCTCGAGACTTCTCAGCTGCTGGCTTGCAGTGGAATTCAAAACACACTATATCCTTGGCTTCTCAATTCTAGGAAAACCACCTAGAGATTGAGAAACTGAAATATCATCTGATGGTTTCTATACTTAGGTGTCAAATTAGTTTCATTTACTCAGAATTAGCCTGCAGACTCACGAGTGGCCCTCTTGTTTGGGATTTGAGGGCCTCCTAAATATTTTCTCTCTTGTAAACATTTTTCAAGATTTCTTGCTACATCTATAGTATGTGATACACGTTTGGTAATTGATAATAGAAAAGATTAATTGAGGGAATTAATATATGTGGTTGAGGGAGTCTACTTGCTTAGGAAAGGGAGGCACATTGGAAAAATTTTTATCTGACTTTAAAAAATTAATTTTCTGATCTACTTCTTTAGATATCTGTTCACTCTTTTAGACCAATAGATACCTTCTTTTGATGGAATAGAGTACCAAATAGAATATAAGCCCTGCTCTAATAGCTACCACTAGAATTGCAGAAATATTAAGAAATGGTTCAGATACCCCTAAGGAGAATTTGAATCACAGACTTTTTAAAGCTGAAAGCACCATGAGTGGTTATGAATTTAGTCAGGTCCCTCAGGAATGGGGGCGCTCAGAGGGGTACCGTGAGTGGTCTTAGTTCGCACGGCTAGATAGGGGGTGAGGCAGAACTAGCGCCGGGCTCAGCTGCCGGCCTGGAGGGCTTACTGCTCAACCACAGTAGATTCTGCAAGCTCAGGCGTTCCCTTAAACCGCTCAGCATGAACAGGTGAGGAGGCCATGCTTCTCTGGGGTGAATAGGAAGCAAGAAAACCAGCAGGCTGTCCAGGGGGTTCGCCCCTTTAACTACAGTGATTTCTGCTGCTTCCTGTTTAGTCCTCTCACTTCCGGGTTATTTGTTTGCCAGCAAAACATCTAAGGCTGAATCTTCATGTTGGCAGCTTTCGCCTCTACTTCTTTCTACCTAGAGTTGTAAATGCTTCCCGGATTTGAATTTTCCCTCTAGAGTATTGAGGTTGAGTTCCTATTTGTTTAAATACAGATGAAGTCAGGAAAGGAAAGCCTTCCCTTATCGGACTCTTCAGTGTTATTAATACTCTGTTTTGCACCATAGTAATCATTTGATGTGTTTGCTCGCTCAAGATAGAACTTGGGTCTCCTGGCTGGGAGTTTATTGCTCGCTTACGGAAAGATTCCACAGTTGGAGCAGGTGTGTTTATAATTATACGCTAGGAAATAGAATACTGTCTGTTTATAAAAGAAGAATGTTCTGGCAGCCCCTTGGATTCTTTGAAAATTCCCTGAGGAAGCAACTGTGGATCCCCTCTCTGTTGTTACCCTTGGCAACCATCAGTGCCCTGGGACACCAACACTGTCCCCAGGCCCTAGGGCTTTTGGATCTGGCCTTCTAAGCAGAGATGCCTGATCGCCTTTTATCATTCATGGCTGTTCTGGAAATGAGTACAGCTCCTGAGGTTTCCCCTGCCAAGCCTGCTGTCCATGTGTGCGGGTGGAAACCAGCAGCCCACAGCTGGAGTTCTGCAGCAATTCCATTAAGAAACTTAATGAGAAACTGGCCCACGTTACAGGCAAGGCCTCCCACCTAAAAACTGCAGACCAGCATTCAGACTTGAACCCTGCTGAGAAATAGCCCGTGAGCCAGGGATATGACATATCTGGAAGAGCTGTGATCCCCGGGATGGGGAGGGACCACTGCTCTTCAATGATAAAGGCCTCTTGGGCGTTGCGAGAGAAGAGGCGCAGTGAACTGCTTGGAAAAATAGCACGGCATCTTCTGAGTCTCTGTGTGTGCTCTGAGAAAGGAGGGCGAAGTGAGGACAGAGTCAGAGGCCCTGTAGGAAGAGTGCACGGTGGAGGCCTTCTCGGCTATCTCCTTGAGTGAAATTTCATTTGAAACCAGGAAGAGGAGGGTTTCCTTTTTTGTTTTTTTTTATGATGATGATCATGATTTTTTTTGTTGCTGTTGCAAATCAAGAGGCAAGGTCTCCATCATTACCACCTGATTTTACCTCTTTCTTGGGGTTCAGGAAGAGGACAGATAGGAGAGGTATAGAATGTTTCTGTCACCCCCAGAAAGAAAACACCCCACCCCCCATTCTTGGCTTTAAACAGACACCAGTGACTGCTCAGGACATTAGTTTATCTAACACTTGAGTGCCTGTTCCATTCCAGGTGCTTTGCTAGGGGTTTTGGATCCAGCAGCGCCCCAAATAGGCACAGTGTCTGCCCTTCTGGAGTTTATGGTTTTGCCACGGCAACAGACAATATTACAAGCTAATGTTAACTGAGGCATGCAGGAAGGTAAAGTATAGGGAATCATGTTGTTGTTCAGTCACTAGGTCAAGGCTGACTCTGTGACCCCATGGACTGCAGCATGCCGGGCTTCCCTGTCCTTCACTGGCTCCTAAAGCTGCTCAGATTCATGTCCATTGAGTCGGTGATGCTATCTCTAACCATCTCATCCTCTGCCCCCACCTTTTCCTCCTGCCTTCAATCTTTCCTAGCATCAGGGTCTTTTCTAATGAGTTGGCTCTTCACTTGAAGTGGCCAAAGTTTTGGAGCTTCAGCATCAGTCCTTCCAGTGAATATTCAGGGTTGATTTCCTTTAGGATTTGGATCATGAGAACATGGGGTCACAAGAGTATATAGTTTAGGGATTTGGACCTGAGCAAGGAGGTCAGTTCACAGCAGGCGAGGACCACTGGCAGGTGAGCCTGTTAGTGACTCATTGCAATGGAAAAGCAAGATTGGTGCTCCCACTCCTTAAGGTGGTTGCAGCCCGCCTGTATCTGCCAGTATTGAGTCCTCGGCTTCTGCCACCATGCCACCAAGAGCTGCTTCTGCAAGCAAGGGAGGCCCCTGTCAATAATAAAATTCAGCAGGGGGGCGAGGGGGAGAGAGAAAACAGAGAAACACAAGAATTATTCAATTTCACCTTCAGGGGGCGTTCTCATGACGTCCAAGCCAGAGTGGAGGTGTCCTACTTTTTTACATCGCTGTGAACTGCTGGGTTGGGCACCTGCCAACATTCAGGCGGCAGTTACATAAGAGCTTCTTTTTTTCCTGGAATTTAGGCTCGCTGCTGATGTGTGACCTTCAACAGTAATTGCCAATAAATGCAGCGGGGCTGTTTACTGTTAGGCACTGGCAACCCTGGAGCAAGCGAGCTCAACTCAGAGCATAGAGAGGCTATTGCCGAATCTCGGGAAGTTTTTTTATTTTTTTCTTTCTTTTTCTTTTTAATGCTGAGATGATTCCATAATGATAGAAGCTGTATAATTCAGTCAAGTCAGAATGCATTTTTTAAAAAAATGATTTTCACTTTTGGGTTCAGTTCTGATGAACTTGTTCTGTAGAATATAGGTGAAACTGCATCATCAGAGCCAAATAATGTCTATTTCTTGTTTCAAAAAGCCAATGCCATTAGTAAAGGGTATTATGCTAGCTGACGTGAAGATTCAGAGTTGTCCTGCTAAAATAATAGGTAACTTCTCTCTTTGCTCAGCTTTCTTTCGGATGTTCTGTTCTCTTCATGTGGTTTACAAAGGCTTGTGAAAGGCAGGACCAAGCAAACATATTTGCAAACCCATTCGCTGTTTATTTGTTTATTTTTTCCCCTCCTCTGAGATGGAGTGGGTGAAAAGGAACTAAGGACTGATTCATGGCGTTAGAAATGATAAATTCTCTTTGCTGTGCTGAGAATTCGGTCCACAATACAGTCCTGTTTTGTTTTTTTGTTGTTGTTGTTCTTTTTCTTGTTACTTTCGGTATAAGGTTGGGTTGTTTATTTGATGTTCAGTCTCATTTCTTGAACTGTCTTCAATGTCTGCTAGGGATGGTCCATGAAAGGAAGACATCTTATTTCAAAGGAAGATTCTAGAAGCCTAGGGGTAGGATTCTTGTTGATGACATCAGGAAACAGAGTCTCAGTGGCTGTGCTGTGTGCTGGCCTGTGTCGGGCACACACAGATGCCTGCATGTGTGTGTATACTGTATGTATGCATGCAAGTGTGTGCTCTTGTACACACACCACAGATAGGAACCCTGGGAAGCCTGCAGGCTTCTTTTTATTTAAGAATGACTAAGTATAATTTCCCTTCATTTGTGGTAGACATTTATCCCTGGGTAAAATGGTAGGTACATTATGTATAGAAAGTGAGCGTTTCAACGTCTCCTGCATGAATCTACTTGCTACTCTAGTGCTGTAGTTAGGATAACCAGTTGGGATTCTCTGACTTGGGATTCTCTAGCTTTCTACTTCAAAGCCAGTCATTTGAAATCTTTTTTTCTATGAAGGTTGATCTTGCTAACCTTGTCTAAAAGCTCTGGGAAGACAAGATCCTAGAAAAATGTGAAGAGGCAACGGAGGGCAATAGTCAGTTTCTAAGTTCAAAAGCAGATAGCGTCAGATCACTGCCAGTCAACTGTTGGTTTGGAGAGACCTCACCTTGACTGGAGGTGTCAGCATCTCAATATACTGACTGATCCTGGGGTGAGGTGGTAAAAGACAAGACGTGGAAAACACAGGCAAACTCTTTTTCTTAGAACAGTCTCCATTACCGTATGGTCACTGAGCATGGTCTTTCATGTTAAAAAGAAAGTTACTTTGATAATAAAAATGTGCCAAGAAAGTCAGTTCATTCATTTACCAGAACTATCCTTTGCTTTGGGTAGTATGTATATGTATTTATGTAGCTTATATAGTTATGATTTGAACATATATGGCTTATTAATATGCTTATCTTTTCCATATTGTGGCTGACTGCCATAAAAGAGCCAATCCTCCCCGAAATACAGCTGAAATCCTCTTAGGAGGAAGTGCTAATAGAGACCATTGGTTATTTTGCCAAATCATATGCCAAGCTTGGTTTGGCCTTTTCCATGCCTGAAATCATTCTGTGTTCTATTGGGTTGTGCTATTTAGGGAACTTAGCTGTTTGATGTTACGGAATAAAGTTTACTGAAAATATGCCAAGCATAACTTAATGTTTTAGCTGGAAGGAATCCTTATAATACCTGCTCCAGTCTCCTTGAACTACAGGTCAGGCAATGGAAGCCCAGAGAGGTTCAGTGACTGGCTGAAGGTCGTACAGCGCCAGTCCCCGCATGAGCCGCCATCAGGCAATACCCGTCCATTGTTCTTGGTTTTTCCATTCTTTTTTATGAGTGGATGACATTAAAAAATTGTCCTCCTGAATAAATAGTGGTTCTTGAAGCAGCGAACATTTTCTGTTGTCTCAGAGGTCTTTCTGTAACATTCTAGGAGAAAAGGTCATTAATCTTAATTTTCATTTCAAAAATTAAACATCAATATGACAGCAGTTTAGGGAGGCAGTTGAGTACCAGTCCAATCATAAAACATACCAGAAACCACTGATCTCTTGAGTGCTTAAGAAACAACTCTGTGAACATTCTGAAAGAATTCAAGATGCTTCTTTGGACATAAGGGATATCAAGCAAGAGAATTTTAAAAAGACACACGAGTTCCACTCCATCTTTTAACTATTATTTTGATTGGCAAGATGGTAGCTGTGTGGCTTCCTGTAGTAAATCCATGTCTGTAATCCTTTTGTTCTGATCGTATAGAATCGGTATGAAGGATATGTTGGTGGAATGTGGCCAAAGCTGACTGTAAATGATAGTGCTTTTCTCCATCTGTGTCTCCGACTGCTCCAAAGCGCATGGAAACTTGCCTTCATTCTTTTCCTCATGTGTCCTTTTTGCACTAAGGGCAGATGGCGCATGTGTGTGTACAACTTTACTTCTTCAGCCTAAAGCCTACAGAATGCAGGGGTGGAGTTAAAACGCAGTCTTGGATCATGATATCATTTATATTATCTGCAGAACACATTGCCCTGAGCTCCGGTTTTGTTTCCCTCACCACACTCAAGTCCTGTCTTAACACCCTCTGCCTCCCGACCCCAACAGGAAGCTAAACACATCGGAGAGAAAGTTGCTCCTTGAGGCAAGTGGAGTTGCACTCATGTCTGAGGGCTCTTCTGTCCAGAACTGAGTGAGCAACTCTCCACATCTGCCTCTTCGTCCTTCATAAAATAATCTTTGTGATTAAAGAGACCTCTTATATCTTTACTTCATTTTACCTGTTGGCAAATAGAGAAAAAAAAAAACCAGAAATTATTAGGTTACAAAATAACAGCCTTGTATTAAGAGCATTGTTTCCATCTTGAGGGTCACACCATGAAAGGGGTATCAAGTGTTGAGCTGGGTTGTGAACCCACAGCATTTCCCAGCTCCCACCCCCACCCCACACTTATAGCACCTGCTCCAGCTCACCGCCGACAGCCGCACTCTGGCCTCGGGAGAGGTCTGCTGTGTTGCTGGAGCCCCGCCGAGGGAGGCCAAGGTCACTCAGTGGCAGTGTGAGCCTTGGCTTCACTCCACGGCCCCAGACCGCACCTTGAACCCGCCGCCATGCCTGGTGTGTGACCGCGGCCCAGGGCGGGTGCGGCAGTTCCATCCGACATCCGTCTCTGCCCTGAGCACGTGCCCTTCGGCGGCCAGACTCGGGGCACTGCCGTCACGTGGAGCTGTGGACTTTTCAGCCACTACACGCATCCTCTCCATGGCCAGTCCTTTCCCTCAGGGCCGTCATCTTGTCTCTCGTTTATGGGTTGGACATAATGAAATTCAGGAGTCATCAGAGGTGTGGGGTGTCCGCGTGGTATGGCAGGGGCGGACCGGGGAACCTAGTATCCCTGGAGCCTCGAGGGAAGTGTGTGGAGGGAGGAGAAACCAGCCAAGAAAGCTGCAGCCAGGAGCCTTCTTTTCTCCTTCCAGAGCCGCACGAGGGGAGAGACTTTCTGTCCCTAAGCCAGAGCGTGAGGTGTCACCCTCTGATGCAGGGCCAGGATATGGGGAAAGGAGAGGCTGGGAGGACACACATGCCCACTGGAGAAGCTCATCTCGGGCAGGCAGTGGTGCAGACCTTGCAGGGCCTTCCAGCTCCCAGGAAGGGGACTGCACCAGAGGACCCTGTGGTCATCATCCGCCCACCCTCCCTTCCCTGAGTCCGCAGCGGCATGTGCTGGATCACTTTTCCTCTGTGGACAAACAGAACATAGACGTGCAGTACCTCTGCCTTTGACATCTTTCATTATTTAGACAGTTCCTTCTTGATCAGTGCTAGGCTTTCTCTTTCTTTCATTTAGATGTGTTTCTCCACCTCAGGCCAGGCGTCTCTCCCAGCGCAACCATGTTAAGTTCATTTTAGAAGTGAGGGTGTCTCCTGCCCTCCGCAGCTGAAACCCCCTTCAGTGGATGTGACAACCCGGTCACCTCATCGTCAATTTTGTCCCCAAGTGTTGGTCTCTGGACTTCTTTGTGATCACCAGATGTATGTGCTGTAACTAATCTGCTTCTTTTACTCCCAACTAGCTTCCCCAAGCTCCGGATTCTGAGAACTCCACCGAGGTGTGTCACTCACCCGTATTTGCGATGCCAGCAAATACAGGCGCTTGTCAGTGTTGCCGGTCGGGTGTGAACTGTCATGGTGAAGTGTCTGTCTCTTGGGATGGTGCAGGAGGGACATGTCTAGCCTGGCTGGAATCTGATCATTGCTATAATTGGGTGGCCCTTGGTATAGAAAGTTCCGAGGAACTCAAGCCACAGTGTCCTGCTGGTGAAGGCTCATGACTCTCTGAAGGTTTTTGCACAAAACCCTTCCTCTCCACCTTGAAACGTTTGGCCGAGAAACTCTGGACGGTCCAGACCTTTCTGCTGTTACACAAAACAGAACTTTGGGTCCTGCGCAGAGGTGAAGCAGAGTTCAGGTTCAGGGTATCTGTGTTATCATTTGGGTGACGCTGTTGATTAAGGAGTAGTTTCACAGCAAACTGTCTCTGTTCTTCCTGTCGCTAGCTCAGCTTGCTAAATGCAGGACTAGAATTCATTAAGGCGTCTAAAGTTACCGAGAAGCTTTTTGTGGGAGGCATCCTTCCAAGGATCAAAATTTACTCTCCGAAACTGTTCTAGAATCACAGGAGTCAGAGCTAAAACGTGTGCTCAATCTGAAAGGAGATCTTAGAAATGAAACTGATGATCAAAGAGCTGAGTTCCAGTGGGCATGCTTTGTAATGATCAGTCCTCTAATATTCTAATCAGAGCTCTTCAGCACTGGTAGCCTTGATTAGAAAGCTGTGGGCTGGGGCAAAGCGTAGGTCTCACGTATGTGTTGGGAGTGTGTGCACTGACATCCTCATGCATGTGCTGAGCAGTAATCCATGGATGAGTCGTACAAGGACCTGCCCGGTTGCATCTTGCATTACTCCCCCTTTTGGGGTTCATGTAAATGTACGTAACATTGAACTTCGTTTTCATAATGTTTGCGAAAAATAATATTAACCAGACGTTATTGGTCATGTGACTGCTCGTTTCACGTGGTGCTCTGGGGTTGGGGATGGGCCAGTTGTTCAGTAGTAACCAAGGTCATGAGCACTGGTGTCTGTCTGGGGAAAGCCACACTCAGGCCTGCACTCCTGTATCAGTGCTCACTGCGTACGTGCTCTCTGTGTATTTCATTTGTGACCGATCCTGAAGATGAGGGTGTCTTAGTCTCATACTTAAATGGAATTTCTGCCTGCTTAGCAGGAGCTCGAACCGAGTCCACCGCTGAGGCAGCTGGAGGATCATAAAAGGGTACGTAGTCCTGGGAGCTGGGAGTGACGACTGCAGCTCCGCCCTCAGCCATACGCTCTGACGTACACACGGACAGTTTTTGTCGTTGTTGTCATTGTTGCAGCTTTAATTGGCTCAGAACCAGTCAGCCTTTTGTATAAATGAAACTAACTGATGGTTCTACATATAATCTACCTCTTCACACACTGCTTCCAGCCAGTCCCCGAATAACAACCAAGTCACTTGTCACATCCTCTCTTCTTTTGCTGGGTTAGATTTTTCCTTATGTGTAGTCTTAAAAAAAAAAAACACACACACACACATTTTTTTGTGAGTAACTGGTGATCATTATGGATAATGTATAGTAAACAAAAAAGTATAATGGTAAAACTGTCCATAATTACACTACCTGGTTATAAAGCTACTAAAGATTTACTGTTTCCTTCTACCCTCTTTTTTTGCACACGTGAGAATATGTGCCAACACACACACATACTTTCGTTGTCACTGGGGTTCTTTCAAGTGTACAACATTTGTTCCTGGATTTTGTCATGTATCTGAGTATTTTCTTCCTTGAAAGTTAACAGCTGCCTAAAGTTCCCGCTGATTAACAAGTCTTTTGTAATATTTTCCTTCGAGGGAATGAACAAGTGTGTATGCAAGTGGATAGACACATAAAAGGGGAATTTCTAGGCTAAAGGGTCGATACTGTCTTATATAGTGCTAAACCATTTCCCAGAAGGCTACGTATACCATCCACATGCTGACTTCTGATTGCGTGTAGTCAATGGAAAATACCAGATATCCTGGTTCTCTGGGTGTCTATCGTGTGCCAGTCACTATGCTAAGACTTTTATACACGTTCACAGCGTAAATGTTTATAAATGCTGACGGTGACCCAGTGACACAGCCTGCAGCCCCACTTCACAGATGAGACTGAAACCCAGCAAGCTTGCGTACCTTAGCCAAGTCATGGGGCTAGGAAGTAAGCAGTCGTGACGAGCTGCTGTGAAATTGTGGTCATCAGCGTCCTGGAGAATGCTCGCCTGGGCCACCTTTGCTAAGCTCACAAGCTTTCAGTACCTGCAGAGTCCCATCGCTTCTTGGATCCTTTCCTTTTTCTTGCAATGGTTCTTTCTCAAATGATAACCAAAGATGTGCTTCTAGGAAATTGATAGTCAGCCCTCCCCCCTCCAGCTCGCAGTGCCTCCTGCCAATCATTGATCAGGGGCACCTTGCCTTCCTGCTTTTTCCACCCCTGCCTGTTCCTCAAGAGTTGTCCTGGGTCTTAGAAGTGGCCAGTAAAGGCACATAGCTCTCCCTTTGCCCTAAGTTGGATGTTGCCCCAGGGCATGAGCCCTGGAATTAGAAACTGGGTCAAGCCTGCTTTTGCCAGGTGCTCACTGTGTGATTTGGGGGACTTTTAACTCAGTTCCTCCTGCTGTAAAATGGGGACAGGAGTCTCTGCCCTTTCCTGCTCTCTGGACTCCTCTCCAGAGCCGTGCGCTTGAGGTACTTAGCAGGGTGGCTGGACTCTGAGAAGGGATGTTAACGACCCCAGTGGTCACCTTGCAGCCTGAGATATGGCTGTGATTTGACAGAAAACAGGAGTAGGAAGAGGAAGGTATTTTTAAATCGAGGCACTGCCCTAGTGCTGACTAAGGTGTGAGAGGCTCACTGCTCATGTGAGAGGCTGATCTTCCCTGAAGCACCTGACTTTTAAGTGGCTGGAACCTTGGAGCCCAAAGGTCACTTTTCTCCTTTGCGATCTTAACTCTTGGTGCCCTGTTCAATGCTGGGCTGTATATCTCCACACAGTTTATTAGTCACTAGTTTAATGGACAGAATGAAACTCGTGACTTGCGAGGCAGGAACTTGGTTTCTTGCCTCTACATCACTGACATGCCATTTTCACCATTTTCCCCTGAAACTTAACTGCAAATGAAACTTTGCCTTTCTTTTCTCAGTCTTGGGTAATCATGCCTGTGGAGTTTCTTACCATGACACAAACATCTGACATCTGTTTGCATACTGTAGGTGTAAACTGCTGCGGAAGAAAACTAGTCTTCTTTTTGGGGAAGAAAAAAAAAAAGGGCTGCATGGCCAAATGTGAGAGCTGGAGAAGTGGTGTTGTTTGGGAAGTGACATTTTTTGCTTCTCTACAATCAGCTCTCAACCTGGTACTCTGTGAACAGCTTAGTGCTGTTGAGTAATTTATATTAAGATGGTTAGGAATGCTTTTGTCTGTAGATTTTAATTTTTCCCAAATTAAACCACGAGCTCAGAAAAACAGAATTTGCCTGGAACCTAAGTTTTCACTCTAGGACTCACAGCACTTTTAATGATGCTTCTCCATTTTCTATCTGTCTCCCTTTTTTTTAAGCTAAAATTTTCAGTGTCTATTCTTTCAGAAAAGAAACAATTCTCATCTTGTTCCTTTTTTAAAAAAAAAAAAGCAAACCCCACATGTTCTCTTTTTCCCCCTTGCCTTAAAATTTATTTACTTTTGGAGAGAAGGTGAGGTACTTATGTGCCAAAAACCTTATAATTAAGGGGGAAGAATTAAAAGTTTGTGGGGTGGAGTGTGTGTGTGTGTGTGTTTCCATAATGAGCACATTTTATGATATTCTCTTATGGGGGAAAATGTACCATTTGATGCATCGGTTGCTATGGTAACCGCTAGGGTTTGTCTGTGCAAAGAGAGGCAAAATGATAATGTGAGATCCCTTGGTAACTTCAGTTTGGCATCCAGGCTACACAAATGTGAAGTTCCTGTTCCTGAAGTCCACGTGTTCCTGGAAGGCACGTGCTTCCTTCCCTACCTCCTGCCTCCTTGATAGCAGATTCACCTTGATTGCAGACCCTCAAAACCTGGAGAAGCAAAAAATCTGAGCCAGTCCGGTCCTAGGTAGAATCCTAGGGTGAGGGCTCTGGTTTCATCTTCCTTGACAAGTACATGTCTGTTGGCTGGTGACAGTCACTCAGCTATTGACCATTCAGCCCTGTGATCTTCCAGATTCTTGTCGTGATGGAGACCTGGGCTGTTCTCTGTGGCTGCAGCTCCCTGGTCTCAGCCGTCATTTACCTCTCAGACAGAGGATCCCATAGAAAACTGGGATGGTTTCCTACCAGCCATCCCTCTTGGGAGAACTCAAAAGTCTGTATCTTCTGAAAGAAATTCCAATAGATGCATCATTGAGTTGACAGAGGGACATGGTATTTAATGTTATATTCTGTGTGGAGGTGATCTTGTCATTCCTCCTTTTCTTGACCATACCTTTGACATCTGTGTTTCTTCTGTGAAGTCAGCCTTTTTAAATCACCACTCTCGATGACTGTTTTGGAGAGTGTTAATATGTTTGTACTGGTGCAAAGTTATGTCCTTATACCAAAATGTGGTTTTCTAAGCCATTAAAGGATATTATACTGAAAATAGTTTATTTTGGAGGTATTTTTAAGGATCACAAATAGCTTCCCCATTGAAAGTTCTCTCGGAATTTTGAATTTACTGATGGCCAAGGTACGAAGTGATTTTCTTATCCTAATGAGAAGAATTCTCCTTTGTTTAACTACAGTGAGATGCATATTTGTGGATAGAATGGAGAGAAGAAAGACAAGATTTTTTTCATTTCTGAACTTTTCATTGAAAAATCAGGCTTGCCTCCCTGCTTCTCTCACTTTTCCTGTTTACCCCATCTCCCCACTTATCCCTGGAGTCTTTGACCAGCAGCATGAATTTAACCAAGGAGAAAAGCCAGCTGGGTCACCTTGGGACCTTGTATCATTTTGACAGATTGAGTTTTCTGCTTTGTCCTTCTTCCCCAGTCCTGCCTCCTCCAGGGCACCCCTGGCCTCCACCATCCTCAGGACATTCTGCTCCCTCCAATCTTGTCTTGCAAACACCTCAAAATCTCTAGACTTATTCTTGAAGCTTATTAACAAATCGTTTTTAAGTTCTCCTGATTCTCAGTATAGTCGCAGGTCTCTTCGATAGAACTCTGGAGTCTATTTCAGAGACCAGCTGTATTGCAACGCATCTTCCCTCTGCTAACTTCTCAGTTAACCTCTCTCCGGGATGTACCAGAGGAACTCCGGGACTTACTGCTTTGTCCCTCAGAAACAGTCCAGGGGAATCTGTACAGCCTTTTAACTGGTAAAAAGTTCCAGATTGGCAGGGTGGGAGTTAGTGGGGTAGTCCCTCAGTGAGCAAGACTGCCATGGAATAGAGCTGAGAGTGAATCCTGCTGCTTTGCCAGTGTGCGAAGTATTTGGGAATAGATCAGAGTGGTTTCTTTGCTCTGTTTTGGTTGGAATTGTGGAAAGAGTTGTTTTATCCCCTGCCCAGGATTATTTTAATATTTATATATTTTTTAAGTTTTTTGTCATGGAAATGTTAAAAAATATATCCCCAAAATACGTGTTTTGAAGAGTTTTGAGAACCCTCATTCATAACTCAGATTCCATGACTATCAGCTCATGCCCACATCCAACTAGGCCCTTCCTCCCATATTCTTTAAAAGAAAATCTGCAATGTCATTTTCATCCATGCTGCTTATTGTTGATTGACATGTCTGATATCTGCCAATAATTTATTTTCTATTGCATTTATTTTCTTTACCATTTGGCTCATTGACTATTTCTGTAAGAAAGGCTTACTTTCAGCTTATGATTTTATTTATTACTCTGATATCGTAAGAACTTAGAACAGTTGGAAATAAATCCTGTGGTTAGAGTAACATTTTCATATTGCTGTGTGGAAGTTGACCTGTAAATTTTTTAATCTGTCTGAATCCTACTGACTTACCTCACAGGGACTTTATTTGTTTTGTTGTTTGTTAATCCTAGTTATCCTTCAGATGCATGTTCTGTCTTTATCAGTATGAGAGAGTACTTTCAGATATTTAATATTTTAGATTGATGCTTTTTTATGATCTGATTTCCTGAGAAAACATTGAAGAAGTTAACTTTAGAAGTTTCCAAGTGCTCTTATTAATAATTTATTTTTTCATGGAGTGAGACTGAGCCAATTATAACTGGGTACCCCTGTCTTTTTTTTTTTTTTCAATGTGAGTCGCTCAGTTGTGCATTAAATTCAGAACCTGATTTCATTATCCTGTTTGAATTAAGGGTGAGGCCCTCAGGCAGATTTTGGTCAACCGTTACTATGGAAACATCAGACCTTCGGGAAGAAGAGAGAGCCTCACGAGCTTTGGCAATGGCCCGCTGTCACCAGGAGGACCCAGCAAGCCTGCGGGAGGAGGTAGGCCCCATGGTGTGCTAATGAGCTGCACGTGTGAACTGAGTGTGCCACTCCAAAGCTGTGTGTTTCTGCTTAGCAGGTTGAGACTCTAACAGATGCATTTGGGTTGCTAGTGTGTTATTTTAGCAACTTGTTTTGTCTTTGGTCTACCATCAAATTGGTATCTAAAAATGTCCCCCTGCAATGTGATATTGGCTAAGGCTTTCCCCCTCTTTCCCATGCAGCGAATTTCTTGGGGATACTTGAAGGACTCCGTGAATTTAACTTGATCGCACATTTTCTCGTGGTCATTCAGGCTCAATTTTCCCCATGAGATGAGATGCTGTTGGCAGTGAGGAGGGTGGAAGCTATCTTTTATAACACGCGTACCAAGGCGAGGGCTTTCCCAAGCACTTTACTTCCTTCATCTCCTTTTCTCCTACACGTTACTCACTATCCGGCATTGAACAGAGGAAGGGGAGGTGCTAGTGCCTGGGCGGTAACTTAAGGCAGGTGTGTCTAATCCTAGTGTCGTGCTTTGTGCCTCCCCAAGCCTTAGGGGACTTTACACACACACACACACACACCTGTATTATTTTTGTTCAGTTGCGAACTCATGTCCGACTCTTTGCAACCCCGTGGACTGCATGCAGCGCACCAGGCTTCCCTGTCCCTCACTGTCTCCCAGAGTTTTCTCAGACTCATGTCTGTCAAGTCAGTGATGCCATCCAACCATCTCATCCTCTGTCGCTCCCTTCTCCTCCTGCCCTCGATCTTTCCCACCATCAGAGTCTTTTCCAGTGAGTCGGCTCTCTTCATCAGGTGCGTCCCTGTATGGGATTGTTTTAAAACACATCCTGAAAGGTGTCCCAAAACATTGTAAGCACAGTGACAGGTAAAACCTGCAGAAACATTGAATTAACTGTGGGCGATGGCGTTGGATTTAAGAGGGCTGGTAGCTCCATGCTCGAAGCACAAATGTGAGTTGCATGATTCCTAGGCTGTGGTGATGACTCTTGAGAACGTCTGGTCCTTGCTGGGTTCTGCTCATAGCACAGAAACACTTGGTGCTTAATCAGCTAATCCCGGCAACCTCTGGGGAGGAATCTTGGGCTTCTCGCCAAATGAAAATGTGGAGCAGATCTGCTCCCAGAGAACCCCAGAAACAGATCTTAGCTTCTCATCCAGAAGTTCCCAGTGATTGCTGAGCAGCTGTTTCCCCCACAATGTCTCAAAACTATTTGTCTTTAAGAAGCTGTCAGAGAAAAGACGTGACACCCAATGTCCACCTTGGATGACAGGTGCAATAGATTCTAGGCAGTCAAGGACAAGCAACGGAAAGGAGGTGGCATTCGAGTTGACCCCTGCAGGGAAGGACTGATGGTTTTCTGTTTTTCATAAACTGACTGCCCCATTTCTCCATGTCCATTAATATTTCAATTTTTGCGAATAATAATGTGAAGTTCTCAAGCTTTCTAAACCCAGTTGGAATCTGTTCCACTAAGTGGCACAGGCCAGCTCTTCCTAAGTATATTCATCTGAAGCTCAATGAGGTGAACTGTTTTTGGTTCATTCCCCTATCCCCAGCTCTTGACTCCATGCCAAGCTCTGAGTCAATAGTGAATGAATGAATGAGTGAACAGATGCAAATTATGTCAAAGGATGAGTTTGGGGCCAGGGCGGGTTTCTCAAAAAGAGAGCTAAAGTGATCAGTATAGGCTATGCTTCTTAAGAGTGCTTAAGTTCAGTTTGTCTCTTAAAATTGGATTGGTTCTTAATTCTGGCCCAGGTCCTTGTATTTTGATGTAAGGGAGAGTCTTGGCTGGATGGCTTTAGGTCTTTTGCTCAAAATGTATTACTCTTCCTTCATCCAATCTGTCTGCATTCAAGTTCCATCTCCATTACTTACCAGCTGCGCTGGACGTTGTTGTACAAGTGACTTCATCTTGGTGCTAATAATGAGCCTTGTGGGCTTGTTAAAATGGTCCAGAGAGATAGTATCATTAAACCGTTGAGTGCATGAAATGTTGGTATGCAGTAAGTATGCAATAAATGTTAGCTGCTCTGAGTGAGGTTGATAAGGGCAGTGTTGCATCTTTTCCAGGGGGAGGTTCCGGATCCAGCCCCATGAGCAGGGGTGAGATGAGCCTGGCCGAGGTTCAGTGCCACCTTGACAAGGAGGGGGCCTCCAACTTGGTCATCGACCTCATAATGAACGCATCCAGTGACCGAGTGTTCCATGAAAGCATCCTTCTGGCCATCGCCCTGCTGGAAGGAGGCAACACCACCATACAGGTAGGAGGCGGCCTGGCTGCCGGGGAGCGTCCCTGGAGGCTCTGTTCCAGGAGCCAGAGATGGGTGGCGCTGAGACTGGTGGACAAGAAAGCTCCTTCTTAGGGCACAAACTTCTCTTGTTCTGAATAAGTGACTTCTATTGCTCCCTTGCTGTGGTCCTTCAGTCATTATTCAGACTTGCTTCTAATACATGGGTTACATTCCAAAGTGGCTAAAATGCTGAGGATGTGCAATGAAAATTGGCCTGGGATTTGGTGCATCATAGGTAGTCCATAAATGTGTGCTCAATGAATGATTGAATGCATTATATTTAGTTTGTAATCAAAGATCATAGAGGATCCCATCACCAGATGACCAGAAGGAGCCTGAACTACGTGTACTAATCAGACTTCTTATATCCATGAATCTTGCAGCTCTTGCTAACTGTGTATTTATCTTGTAAATGGAAAGCTCAATAAAACTGAACCAATTTGAACTAATACGTGCAAAGAGGGGAAAACCAGGCTAGGTTAGTCAGACAGAAGTGGATGTCTTTTTGTTGGCTGATGATGATACATATTTTAAAATAATAATGAGTAGAATTCTTAGACAAAGTCCTTAAAGAAGCAATTTTAATAATAGAAACATAATTTTCATATAGACATGGCAGTGAAGATGATTCTTTTAAATATTTTAAAATATTTGTAATACTCCCTTCTTCATACATTCTTCATTCTTTGTTGGCTCTGAATAAGAGTTTACTTAGCTCTGTGTGTGTGTTTGTACATACATACACAGACACATATTTTGGTAATAGCTTTTGATTGAGGTATAATGTGTATATCCACAAAATTCCCCCTTACGTATATCTTTGACTCAGCCTTATATTTTTGGTCTTGAATTTAAAGTCAGAATCTGGATTAATGAAGTTTTGGTCCTTTGTGCAAATGTATTTCTTCTTGTGGGCCTGAGACAGGGTGCCTGGGTCTCAGCCCGGCGCCCCGTGCCTGCACGGTGGCTGTGGCCGCCCCGTCTCCTCACCCTCCAGCCCCACCTTGCCCAGCACACACTTGGGAAGTTCATTATGCGTGCTGCCCTCGGTTGAGGTTTGTACCGTGGGAGAGTCCGCCTGTGACCTGTGGGTTGCCGTTTGATTCTGCCGTTTGAGTCTGGCTGTGCACCTCCGAGCGGCCCCTGCTGTCTGGGTGCTTGTGCTGGCGTGGGAGCAGGGCTGGAACACTCCTGGTCTCTGAACCATGTCATTTCCAGGGACTGGAGCAGTCAAACTAGACATTTACTGAGCACTTGCTGTGTGCATGGTGCTCCTCTAGCAACTCCCAGGCCGTGGTTTCCAGACACTGGGGCCAGTCAGTCTCTGAGGATTTTCTCCAGGCACAGGCAAGTGTGGAAACAAGGGCAGCGTGGTCAGTTTCATAAATCAAATGTATGAGTTTGAAGGGCCATCTGACCAGTTTATTCTGAGGTTATATCCTGTCCAATTTATTTTAAGCTCTGGTGTCTTTTCTCGGTTGAAGTGGTGTTGATAGTGGTGGTTTTTTCTCTACTGGCTACATCAGAAGTTGGAAACCCTAGGTTATTCCATCCCCTCCTAAAAAGCGAAAAAAAAAAAAAAAAAGAAAAGAAAAGCTGTGCTAATTTGCTAATCCTGGAAGCTCAGTCTTCAAGCAGTTGAAACCTTGCAAGGGTATAAGACTTAGTATCCTTGCACATAGGAAGAATGGCGTGCAGTGCCATCCAGGAGGCGGGAAGGATACCACAGACCCCCCCTAGAAAGAAGTAGCTACAGCTGTGTAAGGGGTTGGTGAAAGGCTTTTGGATGACCTGGGCTCTGTTGGATGGGTGTGGGTCTGAAAGTTGGAAATTGCACCAGGAGCTGGGGTGTAGGGGGCTGGGTCACGTGCATGGCAAGGAGGCCCAGTGGTGCACGCCTGGTCAGTGCACTCACGGGACAAGGAGGAGACAGGGCTGGGGATACATTGGGGGCAGGCAGCCCCTCAAGAGGCCTCAGAGCTGTAACAAAGAACTACAGATCTGACACATAAATTGAGCGAAGCAGTCTAGAAGGAATCCAGTAATTTAAAAGAAGCACAGTCCAATAATTTAAAAGTTAATCAGAAGTTATTTGGAGAGAGCTAATAGCCTGAATTCAAAATGAATGTGTGGTAGACTTGGTCATATCGCGGGAGAGGATATGTTTTCGGAGGTGCATAAGGGGATATTTCGGGGTGTTGGAGATATTCTCCAGTGTGGTTTACCTGTGCTGGTGATGTGGGTATAAGTCTATTCTAACAGAACTGGTGTGCTTTCTAGCTCAAAGTTCTACCTCAGTAGAAAAGAAAACAATGGGGAGAAAAAGTACCCACAGCCTGGTGAGGACAGGATGTCATGAATGGAGACTCTGCACCTTCCCACCTCACACCTGGCACCATGGACTCATGTATAGCTAATGCCTGTTGGCCAACGTGTCGCTGAGCGGATGCTAGAAGTGAGAAGGTCAGAGGGTCTCTGCCCCCATTGGCTCTGGAGGTTTTTTACTGAGTCTAGATGACAAGACACCATCAAGTAAGGACTAAGCCTGGGGAGGGCTCGAGGGGGGCTGAGCCTGGCTGGCATGGCAAAGTCTTGAGTTACTGGCGAGCTGCTGTCTTTTTCACAGTGTACCCCTGATGGGGACGGCAAGGCTCACAGAAGCTGTTTCTCCTTCAAGTTCTTTATCTTGTAAAGTAATTATGAATATTAGTTTCACGTTTTCACACATTCATTACTCATATGCTCAGGCTCCAGATGAAATGCCACGGTGGAGTTCCAGGACCAGCCTTTGAGGGAGTCGGGCCGCTGTCTCTTGGAGAAGCTACCAGTATGCTCATGGGTGGGTGGGCCTGGATTGGGTTGCCTGTGAGCCCCCTGCCAGGAGTTGGGGCACGGTGCTCAGCATACGCTGGTTCTCCCCTGATGCCATCTCCCTCTCCTTCTGCAATCTCAGGGGTTTCTGGGAAAATCTCACTCACTGCCTCATTAGAAATCTGGGGCTCCGGGAAAACTGAGTCTAGCCTGGAACTGACCTGTGAGACCCCCCTTGTGAGCCCCGAGCTTCTCTTTCTCTGGAGAGAATAATCTGGAATTCAGATTGTCCGGGGCCAGCTGAGGACAGACACCCTGAAGCCCCCGGGGGGAGTGATTTCAGTTCCGTCCTGCTTTGGAGAAGCTGGTTCAGAGTAGTCAGTGAGCAGCTGGGAAATTTGTGTGAGGGGGCCGCGGGCTGCAGCGGTGACTGTTAATGATTGCTGAGGGCTGTCGGCCATGACCGGCAGGCGGCTTCCAGCTGGAACTCACTGCCCCGCGGCTCTTCGTGTCCACCGTGCTGGTGTCGGGCTGTGGACAGGTGGGCTCCCCTGGATGCATGTTTCTCAGTGACAGGTGGTGGACAGCGCAGTCACCAGGGGGTGTGCAGGGCTGTCCAAGAAGACAGCTGCAGGAGAGCTCTTACCTTGACCAGCGTCTCTTCCCAGGATGTGAAGCAAGCTTCACGTGGAGAAGGGGAGGGAGACCCACTTTCCGAAAGTCTATTTCGTGTGGGGTTAGGATGGTCATCCCTGGGCTTGTGTCCTCTGTCTGTCAAGCATGAGACACATATGCAGGTGGACTCCTGGCTTCCTTACTGCTTTGGATCAGGATTTTTTTTTTCTTAAGCACTTTAGATATTTTCTTAAAATCCAGCAATGATGACTGGCTGGCTCCATTTCTGAACTCTTTTCTTCCCTGACTTGTGAAAATAATGATTTAAAGTATGGTGATTGGACCAACTATGGTACGTCCTTGCAACAGATTCCTACTCAGCAATAAAAGGGAATGGACTGTTGATAAATGGGATTACATGGGTATACCTCAAAGGCCTTGTGCTAAGTGAAAGAAGCCAGTGTCAGAGGTGGCGCCCTGGATGGTTCTGTGTACATGATATTCTCAAAGGACAAGGCTGTGGTGCGGGAGATTAGAGCAGTGCTTGCCAGCAAAGGTCAGAGCAGAGACTGACTTTAAGGGAACAGCTCAAAGGAACTTTCTGGTGATGCCACTGTTGTGTGTCCTGCTTTGGACACACAGATCTATACGTGTTTGAAACTGTGTAGAACTGCACACCAAAAAAGTCAGCGAGATCATTAAACAACAATTGAAGTAAAAACCATAATGATGACAGTGACCAACATTTATTAAGGGTTTCATGTGGACCAGGAACTATGCTTAAGTGTCTTCTCATCTACCATCCCATTTAATCCTCACAGTCTCCCTAGGAGGTAGGTGCCTGATTATCTCTTTTTTTTTTAGATGAGGAAACTAAAGGCCTGGAGGGTTAAAAACTTGCCCCTCAGACAAGCAGTAAGTAGCAGAGCCAAGGCTGGCATCAAGTCACTTTTAGGGCCTGCACTTGGAATGCTTGTTACTGCCATGTTCTACTGGTTCAAACCAGCCATGAGACCAGCCCGGCTCCACAGAAGGAAAAAGGGTTGCACCTCTTGCTGTGAGTTGACCACATGCACTAAGAGAGGGAGTTGTGGAGGGCCACCTTGGGCTACTGGCCCCCCAACACCCCTGTTGTCATTAGTTGACCACCTACCATGGGTCAGTCTAGCCCCTGAGTTGGGGACTGCAGCTACAGAAGAGAGAGGCACCATTCTATCTGCATTGGGGGAGCTCAGTTCTCCCTGGCAATTCAGTCCCATTTCTGCAGAAGTGTCGACTCCTGACCTTCCCCTTTTGATGGTGTATGAAATTCACCCTTGTACTGAGGAAGGGTTACGGGGCACCAGAGTTCTTCAGAAGCTCTAAACGTCATTGTCCAGACCTCAGTGAATTCAGTTTATAGTAATTCAAAACTAAGGACCTAGCTGCCTGCTGGGAGCCCTGCCAGGGAGAATTTGCTCTCTCGTTCTGAAACCTTGTAATCATCACTTAAGCCCTGAAATGCTCCGAAGCTGAATGGAGGGTAGTTCCTGGCCTGGCATAATGGGCTTCGAGTCTTCCAATAGCTTCTGTCCCTGCCCTGGCTTCTCTGATGGTAATAATGTCTGAAGATAATGTCTCCAAAACTTCTACCTGGGTGCCATCAGAGTGGCTCAAGCTTCACAGCAAACCGTCTGCTCACAGGCAGTGGTGCCCTGCCCTGGGGTTCTCCAGGGACGGGTGACACCGGGGAGCCCTGGGGTCAAGCTTCTGTCTTCCTGCCCTCACTCGTGCACCTTGCTTCCTGCCAGCCCCCAGAAGAAGTCCTTCCTGCTTGGTGTTTTGTAAGCGAGTGGGAAACTATGAAATAAGCATTTGCTTATGAATTAATTTTTGGCACACGCGGGACTCGGCAAGTCTCATGGCACCCGCATATCCGTCCTTCGAGTCCTTGCCAGTGTCTGTGTTCCTTCCTCCTGAGATGTTCCCACCAGCACACGGAGGGTGTTCCCCTACTTCCTCTTCCCTGAGGGAGGGCGGTCGCTGGCCTCACCTGGGGAGCAGGAGGAGGAATCTTTGTGCACACCCAGTGTTTGGGTTTCTTTTTTTTTAAGCACACGCAGATGTTCGGGGATCTATGTGCTAACATGATCATAGAAAACCCCACAGCAAATAAACAGGACAGATCAAAAAAAAAAATTTTTTTTTGCTTAATTGCTTCCGGTTGCAGAAGCACAGTGAATTGTATGTATCAAATGGCTGCCCACGGCTCTTCCTATGCCAAGTCTAGCCTACAGACACACCCAAAAAGGATTTTCTTTTCCGCACGTATGCAGCCTGAGTTGGAAAATGTGAGAAGCGCTGTCGGGAACCTGGCTGTGGGTTCAGCTGAGAGAGCTCCCTCGTCCAGTGGCCTTTCCGTCACCGCACACTGATTTATTTTTTATTTTTTTATTTTTTGAAGTTGGCTTAAGACGTCATCCCAGGAGCCAGTTTAAGATAGGAAATCTCCCATTGCCTCCAGAAGAAGTCACCGCAAGAAGGCACTGGCAGGGGCGGGGGAGCACGTGATCTGGAGGCCCACCCTGACCCCAGCGAGTGGAGAGGAGGGTGGGGAGGGCGGTTTCCTTAGCCTTTGCGGGAGATGGAGGGCCAGCTGGTAAGGAAGATCAACCTCAGTTTGACAGAGCACCAACCCAGGAGGAGGAGGAGATTGGTGTGCAAGCGAGAGTTACGTAAAAGGGTGTTGTATTTGGCAGGGGAGTGAGAAATGAGTCACTGGTGAGCGGTGTTTTCTGACCTCGGGTTTTATCCACGTGGGAAGAGAGCTGGGCCAGCAGTGGAGTCGGGAGACTGCTGTCTCCCGGGCCTGAGGAGGCGGGTGTGAGAGCCGTTGCCATGACAATAAGAGGAAGGCAGGTGGCTCAGTGCCCTCTGCCCTTCGGCTGAAGCCACGCAAGGTCTGGATGGCGAGGCTTCCCAGCCGGGTTCAAGGAGAGGCTGCAGGCGCTGCCAGTCGGCCATGCTTGGAGAGTGGGTGGTGTGAGGTCAGGAAATTTGAGGGACGTCGCCCAGAAGGGCAGTCAGAGAAGGGAGCTTGGCCTCCGTGGTGGAAACACCTGGGCCAGAGTCCCAGCCCTGCTCTCGCCAATGGGGTGACCTTGGACTTTCTCAGGATGCTCAGAAACTCAGTTCTCTCATCTGGGAGTTAGAAGAACTGAGTCCTTTCCTTACACAATTGTTGAGACGATTTAACGGTCACATAGGGCTAAGAGTGTGCATCCCAGTTGAGTTGCAGGAATAGGACTGTCCAGCACAGGTTTGGTGGAGGAAGGCCAGTCTACCCCGTCTCATCACCTCCCTCTGCAGGGCTCAGGGCAAAGTCCTAGACCTCCCCGCCCAGCTCCCGCACAGGAAGGAGGACAGCATCCATCCCCACCTCCCAGGGCTTCTCTGACGGTTGGAAAGTGCCTCAACCAGGGCCCAGGCCATAGAAGGACCTCAAAAGGAGGTGGTGATTATTTATATGAATGCAGTCTTTATTATTTAAAATGCGCTTTGTTTTATTCAGTTTGTTTTCTATCAGAAACCCAACTTCTGTCTAGCGGTTGATGGCCTTGGGAGAGTGTGCTGTTTTATGTTCTTCTCACATATAGTTCACTTAAGTCCCTCTCACTGTGTCTGTATTTGGGATGATTTTAGAGATCCAGGAGTGGGGGAGGCTTCTTTGCCTTGGGTCCTAGTTTCTTACTCTGGATGAAATAGAAAGCCAGTCCAGTTACCTGCACCCTGACCTGGGACTTTTTTTTCCTTCTCTGTTTTATTATTATTATCGTCACTACTTTTTGGTCCTAATCATCCTTGGACATGGGCCCTTCCTCTCCATTCCCATGAAACTGACGTGTCACTGAACGAGAGTCTTTGGGGATTATTGGTTTAGATACATGTTTTGAGGTGAAGACTCAGGATCCACAAATAGTTCCCATTGTTGGGAATATAAGACTTGAATGAACACCCCCCCTCCTGCCCAGCTGTCCAAGTGATGGGGACTGGATGCCATAGGGACCTCCAGGGCAAGACATTGCTGCACAGAGCATCAGTATGTGCCTTTTCTCTTGGGTTGGAACAGCTCCGTTCAAGGGTAGGGTATGCATGCTGGCTTGTGCTAGAGGAGGAACTAGAGACCCAATGTTATTTTTCTTCTTTCCTGAGTAGCGAAGCCAGCAGTGTAGGCAGAAGTGGACAGTTCCACACAGCTGTTCACCTGGCCTTCCCTAAGGGAGGGGACTGCAATCGACAGGGAGTGGGGAGAGATCTTTGGATGGGCTTCCCTGGTGGCGCTAGTGATGAAGAACCCACCTGCCAATACAGGAGACATGAGACTAGGGTTTGATCCCTGGGTCGGGAAGATCCCCTGGAGAAGGGCATGGCAACCCACTCCAGTATTCTTGCTTGGAGAATCCCATGGACAGAGGAGCCTGGCGGGCTACAGTCCGTGGGATTGTTCAGAGTCAGACACAACTAAAGTAACTCAGCACACATGCATGCATTTTGGATGAAAAGTGTTAATCTCCTTCTTTCCTACAAAATCCACGAGCCAGTATTAGTTTCTAAGAGGAGATGTCTTCAGGAGACCCTTTGAGTTTTCCACCGTCTCCAAAATTTGACTAAAAAGAGAAAAAAATCAGAAAATTTGAAAATGGTTGTCCCATCCTTATCTCCTATTAAATCCATGATAAGTCTCAACTGTCCCTCCTTCTTTCTCTTCCTTCAGCTCTAGCAAGAGGTTCTTCCTAACTTTCCCTAGTGCCTTCCAAGGATGGAGTTCCTCTTACAAACTTCTAAGCCCACACCAGTTTCTGCTCTGCTGGCTCATGATGCCTTAGTCCAGGGCTTGGCAAACTATGGTCGGCGGGCCTAATCCAGCCAGGTGCCTGCTTTTGTAAATAGTTTTACCGGAGCTCAGCCAGCCCTCCAGTAACCTTTAGGGTCGTGTCTGGCCACTCTCTTGCTGCCAGAGCAGAGCTGAGGGGTTGCACCAGAGACAGGATGGCAGCAAATCCTAGCGTATTTACCATTTGGCCTTTTACAGAAAGCCTCTGCCAACCCTTGTGTTTTTTTAATCTTTGCTGACTAGATAGGGAGCCGCCTAAGAAAAAGAACCATGTCCTGTTTGTATTTTTTTTTTTTTGGCTGTACTGGGTCTTCATTGCTGTGCCCAGGGTTTTTTTAGTTGCAGGGAACAGGGGCTACTCTCTACTTGCAGCGTGCAGCCTTCTGACTGTGGTGGCTTCTCTTGGTTGCAGAGCACAGGCTTTAGGGTGAGCGGACTTCAGTCCTTGCGGTGCATGGGCTTAGTGCTCTGAGGCATGTGGGATCTTCCCAGACTAGGGATCAAATCCGTGTCTCGTGCGTTAGCAGGTGGATTCTTTGCCACTGGAGTAACAGGGAGACCCAAGAACCGTGTCTTAACTGTTTTGTTCTAGGTTCTTCACTCCTTGGTAGAGCAGTGGTTTGCAGTAAATATTAGCCAGGTGATTAATATCCTAAGTACCCAGAGAATTTGGCCATTTACTTAACTAATAAATGGAAATTCAGGGAAAGAGAGGGCTCTCCTTTTTCTTTCCTGTTTTAGTCAGTGGGGAATCCCCCATTCCCTTCCTTACGCTAAAGGCATATGTTCTCTCCATCATCCTGCTCACCACCTTTCAACGCAGATGTGCAGGACAGGCTCGGGCAGCTCCTCCCCCGGTGATACGTGTGTGGCTCAGGACTCCTGAGTTTTCATCTGAAAGCCCTCTGACCATCCACCCCAGGGCCCCACATTTCACGTCAGCCGCTCCCTGGTAGCCTGATGCTGTGCACTTTCTGTGCCTCCTGCAGAGGTTTTCCTTGTGGTGAGCACAGGGACTCCTTGAGACACCTACGGTTCACCCTAAAATATGTGAGATTCTGGCACCCAGTCTACAGCCTCTTTGTCATCTTCTTTCCTTCAAGTTCCCTGGATGACCTCCTCCATCTCTGTGGCTCCCAGCTACCATCTGTGCCAACAGCTCCAGGCCCCACCTCCCTGCCCGTCTCTAGATTTCAGCGCACACCCCTGCTGGGCATCTCCACATCTGCTAGCTCTCAGTTCACGTAACCCCAAGCCCGTCCGTCCCCTCTGGTCCTCCACCCGCTGCCTTCTGTGTCCTGTATCGAGGTCAGCGGACTCCCCACCGCCACCTTGCAGTCACTCACCCGAGCTGGAAACAGTGACATAATCCGTCTCCTCCCTCCTGATTTCCATCAGGAATTCATTCCGCGCCCACTCTGCCTCCCAGTGTTCTCACAGTCGGGACTTCGTTAGGACTTGTCACAAGTCAGTCGACACCCCAAGGTACGCGCGACACGCCCCAAGTGACCCAGCCAGGGCTGGGGGAGCTGGGGTTGGAAGCAAAACGCTCTAGCTTCAGAACTCCTGTCCCTGACCAACATCCTACAGGCCCTGCTGGCTCAGGGCCATCTGAGTTCTGAGTCTGAGATGGGCTCTTCGCAGCCTCCCTGCTTCGGGACATTTCTGCCTGCCACGCTGCAGTCAGCCATGCCTGGACCACCTGGTTCCCTGCCACGGAGGATGGAATCCACGGGCTGCTGGGGTGATCCACCGGAGCCTGAGTGCCTGGCCCCCTCTGGTTCTCACGTTCACCTCCGAGCTCATTGTCCCGCGGCCACACCTGCTGGTTTGCCAGCCCTGGGCCTGTACTGAGATGCCTGTGCTCCGTGTGGGACGTGCCCAGTTCCCCTCTGCCTGGCATGCTCCCCAGGCTCTGTTTGAACTGCCTCCTGGTCTGAAAGCATCTTAATCTCCTGGGGCAGAGGCAGTGGTCTCTTTGTGTGGGCAGTTCATTTACTTAGCAGTCAGCACACTTGACATGGAGGCTCGTAGTGAGACAGCGGGAGGCAGAGATCAAGTCAGCCTTCACCCCAAGTTCCCCCAGGGAAGTCTCTGCACGTGTCGGCCGAAGGGAACTTGAACTGCCCGTAATGAATAAATGCAGAGAACCCTGCTCTCTAGGCTTATTCTGGGGGTTATATGAGAAAATATATGCGGGAAAAAGAGAGAAAATATACAGAAAGCCCTCAGCTCAGAATGCTGCCTAATACATACTCCTTGCTTATGGTTATTTTCTTGGTTATCTGTCTTCCCTCTCCTCCCCTCCCCTCAAGAGTGGTAATTTCTCCCAAGATCACTTTGGTCTTACTTACTCTGCAGCACTTGGACCATGGTCAGAGCTCAGTGAATGTTCCCTGAATGAATCAAAAGCCTGGACTCTATGTGGCCACCATGTTAATGTTCGTTTACGTGTTCTTTCCTGAATATCAACGTGAGGATGTGAAATGTGAAGATGTGTTGTTGACAGTTATCACCATTTTAGAGAAGCACCTTCTTTAAGTACGGGAGGGAGTGAAGTTTATTTGAACCCAAAGAAAACACATAATGTCAGTGTGGAGAACTCTCCTTGTGAGAACAGAGACACTTGTTGGGTCTTTCCTTCCTTGTAATAACTATAGATGGTGGTAATCATCTGTGTGTGTGCGTGTATGCGCACACATTCAGTTGTGTCCACCTCTGCGACCCCACGGACTGTAGCCCACCAAGCTCCTCTGTCCATGGGGATCCTCCAGGCAAGAATACTGGAGTGAATTGCCATGCCCTCCTTCAGGGGATCTTCCCAATCCAGGGATCGAACCCATGTCTCTTACGTCTACCTGCATTAGCAGAAGGGTTATTTATCACTGAGCCGCCTGGGAACCCCGGTGGTGATCGTAATGGATACTAAAGTCTGAGCACTCACGTGCCAGGAGCGAGGCTCGATGCTCTCTATGGATGGTCATGGGTGGGCAGGTCCTGCCTGCATCCGTTTTTGATCGGTGGGAGATAAGAGGATCCGAGAGGTCAGGGTACTTGCTGAGGGTCACAGTGCTTGCTGGTATCTGGGTCAGGCTTTGTTTTCTGCCAGAGCCTGAGTTCTCAGCCCCTCTGCAGGGCTGCCTCCTGTATGAGAAGCCTCCAGCAGCCTCCCTGGAGATGAGGGAGATGGGCCAAGGGCCGCCCCCCCAGCAGACCCTGCTTCTGTTTTTCGGGCACATTAGAATTGTGGCTCCTCTTTGCTCTTCTTTTTGCTAGTGTACTCATTTTGGAGGGCAGTCTGCCTTCCAGAGAAGCCCCAAGATGGCATGTGTGTCTTTGGTTTGGTTATATCACCGACCTGTGAATGACAGAGGAGAGAACCATGAAGGACTTTACTTTCAGGCTGGGCATCTCATTTGCCAAATAAAAATTACACACATCATACATGCTGCTTCCCCTCTGGTGGCCTCCAGGGTCTCAGGTCTCTGCAACTTAATGGGAAGGAAAGTCTCTTACATAACTTCCTCTCTGTGGAGACAGAGGGCAGCTCATTTAATGGGGCTCCTAAGAAGAGGTAGATCGTGTTACTGCAGTTTTGGGGTTTTGCTTGCCTCTCAAGGATCATATGTAGTTTGGTGTAAGGTGAGGCTTATTAGAATTCTTGCCCATTGTGCATGCCCTGGATCCTCCCCCTATTTGAGTCCTGGGTAGGTTGAAGGATATTTATGTTTTTGCAGAGGGAAAAGGAAGTGATTGGTTGCCTCCATTCAAGTGCCTTCTAGGGCAGGCACAGTGCGTGGTGCCTCTGTGTACTTGATCTGGGCTGGGCAGGGGGGTAGCCCTAGTTACAGATGGGAAAACTGAGTCCCGAAAGATTCAGGGGGTCTTCCCCACAGTCACCTAGTTAGCAGAGCGGAGACGTGGTACCCAGGTCTGTCTCTCTCAAAAACCTCTTAACTTTCTACCACACTGGATAGCCTTGCAGTTGCATGGGTCCAACACCAGGGAGCTGATGAGGACCCCACAGCCACGGTGGTGTTTTTCTTCTTTATTTATTTATCATGGTGGTGTTTTGCATCTTCCAGAGTAGCATCTGCCTTGTTATTGATGGAGGCAAGCTAGGCAGCGCTGGTTATTTGGTCAGAGAAGCAAGTGGTCACTGCTTGGTTATGCAGTGATTTCTCAAAGTCGACTTGGGAGCCACACAGTGAAAGTACATTAGGCCTTATAACAATGTCTGAACTCTTCCGTAGTTTCTACCTGTGTCCTTTCTCTGGTCAGAGGGGAACTTGCCTCTCACATAGTAGAGGTTCTGGCTCAGTTGTGTTTCTGTGAGTTTTCTGGAATCCATGTTGGGGGAGCAGAGGGGCAGGAGAGTGAAGCCCGGTTGTGCTGCACATGGCTGTTGCAAACCCCTCTACTATTTCCAATTAGCGGATGCATGTGTGAGTTGTATGCTTGTCTTCTATTTACAAGAGGAAATATCCCATTTAATTTTATTTTCACACCGAGAGCCCAAGTGTTAAGAGAACATAGTGTTCTAACACTCCCTCAGTTATCAGCTGCAGAGCGGAGGTTGTATATTGTCACATACAGTTTTCCGAGTGTATTTCTACATTTGTTACCTGGCAACCTTGCCACGTCGGGACAGGAAGATGTATGGCTTCCTACCAGATCTACGCTGTTTATATTGCAGAAGGTAGGTGGTGTCTTCCTCACGGGAATATAGAAGAGGAGAAAGCTCAGGCTCACAGGGCTCAGTTGAAAGGCTCGGGCTCATGGGGCGGAGATGTTTCTGTGGCTGACCCAAGAGCAGGGCTCCAGTGGGAGGATGGCTCTTATCCTGCTTGGAGGGATGACTTGCTGTGTCCTTGACCACTTCTCAGTTTTGATGAGAAAGGCAATTCCCAATATAGGAATGACAGACATGATATCCCCTTTCGAGCTGCTTATAGCCTTCAGGGTCTTCTGTTGAGCAGATCGATGGCATGGAAAGCAGTGTGGCATGGGATTTGCATGCTGAGTGGGGCCTCAGGGCATCATAGCATCCCACCCCCACCTATGCCCTGTGTCATTAACCTGCATCCCCAGAAGATACTTGTATTTAAAACCCTTGCAGCCAGGTTTGAAAGTCCTCTGGCTTGAAGCTGCACGTTCCAAGACTCGGGAAAAGCTTGCTGAGACCAAGGACAGTGAATTCTCCAGCTCCTGTAACATTGCTTGAGAAATGCTTCAGAGAGAAAAGTTCCCATGGTAACAGATTTTGAAAGAGTCTTGTGGCCTCCATAGGTTAGACAAGAAAGCAGAGTGGTGGGACCTGGCACCATAGCCCGTCTGCACACACTCCTTTAAGTCTCCCTCCTGGTGATGCCAGAGCCAGAGTCTGTCCGCAAGGCCCACAGCACTCCCCGGGTTGAGTGGATCCCAGGGCTTCCCACCGGTGTTTCCCTCTGCAGTTCTGCCCTCTGTTGGCCTCCCTAATGAGGAGGCCTTTGCAGTCCACTTGACTCTTACTGTCTTGCCTGTTGAGAAAGAAGACGACAGCTGAGTCCTCCTGGAAGTCTTTAGAAACCATCGTTAGCTTTATTATTTCTTTTGGCTGTGCCCTGCAGCACATGGATCTTGGTTCCCCTCCTAGGGGTCAAACTTACGCCCCTGGCATTGTAAGTTCAGAGTCTTAATCATTGGACCACAAGCAAGTCCCCATCAGTTAGCTCTCAGTATATGTATTTTGAGTGTTCCAACCTTGTTTAGAAAACTCAGGCTGTTTATTTGGTTTCACATGGTTCTTTGCTCTTGGGTGTTAATGTCATTCCTGGTATCATCAGGAAATGGCCTGAGAGGAAGCCACAAGATTCCTTACAGTTTTATTCTATAGCAAGTGGATTTTTTTTTTTTAATACCTAGAGAGGACTTGATCCCTGAGGGTTCTGAACTTGGACAATCATCCTGAGTGTCCTTAACGTGGAAATCTATATCCTACTGTTTAAACTTTAAGATGATCCCTAACTGGCTTAAAGTCCTCAACCCACAGTGGAGGAAAACGTTGCAGAAAAAAAAAAAAAACAAGGTCATGCTGCATTTTTTTGGTAAGCACAGGAATCAACATAGAGATGTTATGTAACTTCTATTTATATCCTCCTTGCTCACTATCTGCAGGCAGACAAGAGTCGCTGAGAAGGGATTTAATGAGCTCTCTGGGTTTGCTCACCTTCCTGAGCTGGTAGGAACCAGCTTGTTCTCAAGTGCGTCAGCAAAGAATCTGCCTGTGGGTGGGCGGCCAGGGTAGGTGGACAGACTTGTTGCCGTGGAGTTCTTTAATTCCCCTGTCTCTCAGCCATCTCACTCCCCCCTTCCCTGACTCCTTCCTCTCCCTCCTTTTCTTTTCTTTCTTTCTGTCCCCTCCCCCCCACCCGTCTATAAGCTTGCTTGTTTCTCACACCTAACTCAGGATTCTTGGAACTGTCCCCAGAAAGAATATTTTCCTTTCCCCCTAAGCATTCGCCATTGTGTGGCCCTAAGACATCAGAAAGGTTTTGCCTAAGGTGTCTTTTCCCCCTGCCCTCACCTATTTCTCGTCCTAGGATATTTTTTTTATTACCAGCCCCTTCATTGTAGGCACCTATCCTAGGAGTCTTCAAGCTCAAACAGAAAGGAGCTTTCTTGTAGCTATTGGGTTGCCCATGAACTGGGTGGATTCCATTGCCAGTTGCCCCAGAGAAGGAGGGCGGTCGGCATTTCCATCATCCCCCTTTGTGCTCTCGGCCTGGGCAGGGTGAAGTCTCCTGTCTCATCTAGCACATTATTAAATGAAACCGCACGAAAACAAGAGAATGTGTTTGTCCCATGGTAGACAATTTTTGGAGCTCGGGCAACATCTGTTACCTGAGGGTTGCGATTACTCAGCCTGCCTTTAAGAAACAAAGAAGTGGCTGCTCCATCCAGTTCTCAGCAGGGAAGCAGAACTGGCCTTCTTAGAAGCCCCAGGGGTGCCCACCTGCACCCAGCCACTCTGAGGGCTTTGCCTGTGGGTCACATTCTCACCGGAACCTAGGTATTTAAAAGACGTGCTTTCGGGAGGTTATAATAAAATTGTTCTTAGAAAAGAATAAGTAGTTCCCATGAGGACAGGCTTAAACAAACAAACCAAAAAAAAAAAAAAACATAAAAGCCAAAACCCACCCCTGCCTTGCCCAAGAGTTGTGCAATCCTTAATAGCAGTAGCCTGTTTGAATAATCAAAGGCGAGCTGACTTCCCCTTAGTAACTTCTGTTAGAGACATCTGCATAAAATATCCCCGGATTCCAGACAAAGAAGGTAACTTTTTTTTTTTCCCCCTCTGAGTAACTGGAGGGACTTTCCCTTTGGAAGGCTTCCAACAGAGCTAACTTCATGGTTGAGAATATTTTCTCATTAGAAACTGGGACTCCAGTGGCTAGAGTCCTGACATGGGGGCATTACAGACAGGTCACACGCAAGCCCGGACCCAGAGCCTCTGAGAACAACCTCCATGACATCCGTAGCTGCTCCTCCATGACCCTCCTGCTCCCTGAGTGATCTGTGCCCACATGCGCTTCCTGCGTCCTCCGAGTTCCTTTGTGAAAGTGTCAGAGCCTCCCTGATGGCTCTCCCAGTTTCCTTTGTCTGGGTTTTACACTTGTCATCAAGATATCCCAGATGCCGAAGTGGGGAGAGTCCTGTAAACCATCTGACGTCTTCAAGCCACTTGTTTCCCTTTGAATCCAGGACTTAACAATTTTTTTTGTTTTTTAATTGCTGTTGGAGGAAGCTGGTGCTTCAGTTGCCCTCACCATACGGTGTTTGAGAAATGTGTTTTCATTAGCCCGCCTTGCAACACAAGCCTGCAGACTGTTCAGCCCTGGGCTCGTAGCTGTGAAGTCAGGGGCGGGAGCCAGGTTATGAGATGGCAGGTCCACGAAGGATTGTCCTTCCGACCCCACAGTTAATAATGCAAGTGTCAGCGGGGCAGAGCAGTTAACAGTTAACTAGATGGATTAGGGTCAGCAGCAGCCCGAGCCCATCACAGAGGCCTGGGCACAAACCTGATAAGCCTCTCCGAGGCTAGAACGCCACATCAGCCTCCTTCCGCTGGTCTTTGGCATTCGGCGTTTTCCCGCTTGGTAGGACTTTGAGCTTTCACGGACAGGGATCTTCTGGTTATTGAGTTACACTTCAGCTGCCGTAGCTGCACAGCTCAACTCGATTTCAGTCTCTCAGGACTGCCCCTCCCTCGGAACTCTTGGGCGTTCACTAAGATAGCAGGTCTTGATGGAGGATGAAGTGGCTGTGAGACAGTCCAGACGGAGGTCACGTGGAGCCTGCCCTCAAGGAGGTTCCAGTCTAGCAGGGGAGAAGGATCGTAAGCCCGTTAACAATGAAATATGTGAACTGAGAAACTTGCAAAGAGGGAAGCGGCCAGGATGCAGAGCATCAGAGGAAAGCCATTTAGGATGGTCAGGGGAGGTTTCTGTAGGGAGTTGCATTGATGCCCAGACCTAGCGGTCCAGAAGAGACCTAGGGGTGTGCGGAGCAGAGGGCAGGAATGTTCAGACAGACGGGTTGGCGTGGGCGTGGCATATTGCAGGAACTGAAGGAGGCCAGTGTCGTTGGAACATGTGCTGGGGAGGGAGTGGGGGTGCGCTCAGGGCAGGAGAGCTCTGCTTGACCCAGGAACCGCACTTGTCATCAGGTGAGCAGCTCGAGCGGGTGGTCTCGGCAGCCCCCGCCAAGCCTTGTCAGCGCTTCTAAAGGCTCCAAGTTGGCTTGGCTGTGACCTGCTTGGATACATGTCACTGATGCCAGAGCCATGATCTGTGAAGCAGCACTTAGCGCAGATGAACACTGGGTATTCTCGTCCCGCCATCCCCATCCATCTGGCCCTCTGTACGTTTAACTCGTGGATCCCAAGGATGTTCTCTGCTGCCATACTGAAGCTCCCTGATGGGCTAGTCCCCAGAGAAATGGGCCTGCGGGTTTGGGAGGAAGGGAAGCCCTGGAGCGTATGCTTCGGGGTTGTGACCAGAGAGCTCACTGGATGGAGCGGAGGACAGCAGGTGACGATTGGCCCTCCATCGGGAATGCGCTTGCTTGGCTGGATGTTTTGCTATTTGCCAGCCATCATCCTTGCCTCCGGTGGGCCAGGTGTATTTACTTCTTTTTGGATTTTATGATCCAGTGGGTGTGTCACAGTTGGGTTTCTTTAGAGCAGGGAAGGGAACGTGTCTGGTTAGAATACCTACCAGGTGCAGGCCCTGTGCTGGGCTTCCACCATGGTACCTCCTAACTCCTTCCTTCTGGCCTCTCGGTGGCACCTCCCCTTCTCCTTCCTTGGTTACGGATGAGGAAACGGAGGCTGCAGGTTAATAAATGCTGTGTCCACACCCGCCCAGTTCCTCCACCAGCCTCATCCATCTGTTTGGACCTGAGTGTACAGGGCATGAAGTCCTTTGTCTGAGTCCCTGCTGCTCTCCATACAAACACAGAGAATGGGTGTGCAAAAGATGCCTCTTGACATCAACATAAGGCTCAAGTTGGATGCCCTGGGGGAACCTTGGTGCTTTTAGGGCAGGAAAAGTCAGCCAGTGTTGATGCATTGGCCCGCAGATACCCAGGATGGAAGTCAGACCAGAGAGCAAAGGTCCTACTCTGTGACCTGTATGTCAGTTCTTTCTTTTCTTAATTGGAGTACAATTGCTTTACAATGTTGTGTTCATTTCTGATGTACAGTGATGCGAATCAGCCATATATATGTATACACATGTATATCCCCTCTGTCTTAGACCTCCCTCCCAATGCCTCACCATCCCATCCTTCTAGGTCATCACAGAGCACCAAGCTGAGCTCCGCGTGCTGTGCAGTAGCTTGCCACTAAGTTCTTTCTTGCTAACACAGATGGAACCCCCAACTGAAGTGGGAAGGCACAGTAGCTGAGTGGCCACCAAGCTCTGGGTGGGGGGCCCACCTGAGCCCTCCTTGGCTGGTGCCCAGGGCGTGTTTCTTGGTGATAGAGTCTCTCCAGGACCTCTTGCATCATTCTTTTCGGGTCTCACAGTACACATTGGAGGCTCACTGAGAAGGCCTCTGTCCCCCAGTCACAGACCCCACGGTGAGGCTGTAGGCGAGCTGGCACAGGACCCGAGGGTGTCACCTGAACCCCCACAGGGCCCTTTGGTTGAATCACAGAGTCACCCCTGGAGGGGACCCTGGCCCCAGACACACACTGGAGATGGATTTTCTTCATCTCTAGTTGAGGACAGGTGCATGGAATGAGATTCTAGAATGTCTCTGAGTGTTTGCACAAGAGTCCTTCCTAGGGTCTCACCAGACTCTTGTTTGCTTCAGTGGCTTCCTTTGTATAAGCCACACATTGACTTGAAGAGTAACCAAAACACTGCCTTGCTCTGGAAGATTCCCAAGGAGGTCCCTGCCACAGTGTCCTGTCACTTCAGGCAGCTTGGGGTTGCATCTGTCTCCTATCCCACTGTTGTTTGTTGTCATCGTGGTTTTTCTCTGGAGGCTCTTTTCTCCCCCTTGTCTTTTGCTGGAAGACACAGACAGCTGTACCAGTGCACTCCACAAAAGAAGCCAGCCTCCAGCTTCTGTCAGCAGGTTTGAGAATGGAACACAGAGAAAATCTGGAGTCCTCTTACTGCTTGTCCCCGGAACTTCTAGGATGAAGGCTGTCCTGCCTCCTTGGCATCTCTGCAATTTTACTCTTCACTGTTGCTAGAGATATTACTGCTGACAGTTTAGCTACACATGCAGGGGCTTGGTAAGATAATATCTTCAGAATTTTGTTTAGGAAGTGCAGTTTGTTGGTTGAGGTGACATGGAGGAATATGTGAGGTGCAGTCACCATAGGGTGGGGATGAGGGACCAGACCGCTTAGCAGACCGGGCAGATTTTCCTGGCCAGTGCTGTTTTCCATGAGCCCTGAAGGACAGGAAAGGAGAGATGTTAAGCTCACAGGTCTCAAAAGAAAAGTGGTTTTTAAGGAAAAAGGCTTTGATTGCCTGCTAAAACCGAATTAATTCACCTTGAAAACATGATGAAGATCCATTGCTTTGGTCTTGGCTTTGGAGCCCAGGCCCTTCCCTGAAGCCCAGTGACCAGATTCATTTGAGTGAGGCCCTCCCTGTCCTGCAACCCCTCTCTTAGACCTTGAACATCAGCCACGAGCAGAAGATGGCCTCTGTCCAGCCTTGGCAGGTCAGAGGAGTTGAAACATGCTGTTTATCTCTGAGTTATCAAGAGACGGCTCTACAGTTTGGACGAGGGAGCAACTTTTTTCAGAAAAATGAAGTGTGGATGTCTTTCCAACCCATACTTAGTTCACTTCTTCACTTCCTTCTTTACTGTTTTAAAGTTTATATTATTCCTGAATTCATGAACGCTGGCAACATCCTCAGAGATGCTGGTGAGCTGAAACTTGTAGATGTTTACTGGTTTAAACCCATCAAACCTTGCTAAAAAACATCCACCTTAGAGTGAGTAGTCATTTATACCAAGGGTACATTTGATTCTTAATGTCCACTTCACTCATTATTAGATTCTTTGCAAACATCATACTTTTCCTGAAGTGTCAAGCATAGTTGAAAATACTAGAAACATCGTTCATGTTGAAAGACTTGGGCCTTTCCGGGGGGGTAGGGAGCGGTGTTTGACACCAAGTTTGTATTCTGCATTTGGGTGTACTAAACTTGGGGAAGTGGAAGCTAAAACATTTATCTCTATGCCGAACAGAAGCTGAGTGGCTTCTAGAACTAGTGAGATTCCAGCTGGATTTTTTTTTTTTTTTACTTCCTTCATTGTGATGGTTATTGGGAAATGCTCTTCAGTGTGTTTTTGCTGTTATTCTGCAGGCCATCTTGACCTACCAGTCCCAGCTGGGATTGTTTATCTTTGGATGTTTTGGGGACACTAGACTTTGGTCATCACATAACACCCAGCACATGAGTCAATCCACCTGTCTTACCTGCTAACTTCTCTCCTTGGAAAGTGGTATTGATAGATTCTATGCCACATACTGGAATAGTTTCCCATAGTAATCGAACTGTGTTTAACGTTGTATTTCATAACTGCAACCTCGATGGACCCCAGCCACGTGACACACACAAGGCAGGTGGTAAGTCGTGCTTTTCAGATAAGAAAACCAGGGCACAAATGCAGGTAAGCAAATTGCCCACGTTCACCTGGCTGGTTATCAGGGAACACTGGCTAAAATTTAGGTTTCCAGACTTGCAGTTCTCTGGGCTCCGCTGCCTGAAGCACATGTGTTTTATCACCTAGTTCCTGGTGCATGATCTGTGGGTTTTGAGTGTTGTCAAGGGTTTCTAAGAAAAGGATTCAAGACCTAGAGTGATGACAACAGTTAGGCTAATAGTCTATAACGCCCAGCCCTGGCAAAGCTTCATCTAGCGGAAGGGGCTTGTTTCGGAGCCCATCTTCACAAGTGCATCAGGCCTCGCAGGAAACACAGGCATTCACATGTGTTCCTATCACGGCTATTCTTTACTGTGAGAGGAGTCCGTGTCTGTGCAGCTGAGAGACTTAGGGTGGTAGGTGGGGAAATAGATTATAAAAAGCCAAAAGGTGTTTGGAGTTTGACACACTCCTGCTCAGGGGAGAGGTGCTGAACGAAGCAGGGGAGCTGAGAGCATGGGCTGAGGCATCAGACCAATGGGGCTTTGAGTCCTGGGCACCACCACCACTTCCCAGCTGTAGGACTTGACAAGTTATTTAGCCTCTTTGAGCCTCAGTTTCCTTATCTGTAAAGTGGGGAGAGTGATAACCCCCACCTCCTGGGGTAGTTGTAAGGGTTAAATGAGATACTGTGTCCAAAGCACTTAGGCAGTGCCAGGCAAACCATAAGCCTTAAGTTACCACTCACTGTAATTTACAAATCAGGGTTCCCAGGAAGTGATGAAATCTCAGATAACCACGGGGCTTGGAGGAGAACCCCACAAGGTAAACCCCACGCCTGGGCAGCCATTGCTGTCACTCTGTCACCCTCAGGACCTCTGTTTGAGCTGGACATGAGTGGGCTGCTCTCTTTGGAGACCCCAGGGCCAAGACTGAGGTGCGCATGTGCCAGAAGCACATGGAGAAGAGAGAAATCCAGGGAGGAATTTCCAGCAGCCCTGGGAAGCGCAGGGATTCAGCATTGTTCAGCAGGTCACATTTTTCAAATTTTTGCCCTTAGCCTGAGAACTTAATTCATTCTGCAGCAGATAAATGAGCACCCAGAGTGAAAGTCATGGGCTGTGTCACTCAGGGAAATGGCCCAGGCAGTCAGACAGAAAAGCTTGTTCTCTGGAACCTCGGAAGGCTCAGTGGGAGGGTTTCTGGACCGTGAATGACTGCAGGGTGAAATGCTTTCTTTTGGGGAAGGATCGAGTCTTAAGCTGTCCCAGGAGCATGGGGACTGCTCCCTCGACCCTCCCCCAGGCCGGGCCTAAATCACATCCACCTCTGCTTCCTGCCCCTTTCCCTTCCTTTATCTGAGATGCTCATAGAGGGCTCCTCCTATGTCCTTGAGAACTTCCCAGGTGGCTCAGTGGTAAAGAATCCACCTGCCAATACAGGAGATGGGTTCAGTCCTTGGGTTGTGTAGATCCTCTGGAGGAGTCTGGCAGGCTACAGTCCACGGGGTCGCAAAGAGTCAGACACAGCTGAGCACATACACGTGTCCCCCAAGTGCAGGCTGGCTGGTCTGGGTTCCAGGGTATGAAGACTCTCCCCCGCCTACCCCCGCCCCACCCCAAGTCTCTGAACTCTGGGGAAGATGACTTTTCAGTAAGGTGCTCAGTCACTCACCTTCCCTGGTGTGTGTCCAGCACCTGGGGGAGGCCCGTGTCTCCCCGTCTTCTCCCTAGACCCCATCCTGCACAATGCAACCAGGCCGTGACCTCTTGCTTCTCAAGAAAGGTGTGCCCCTACCCTCTCCTGCACACTTCCGGCCTATTGTCTAGCGGAGCTGCCAGTCCTCCGCTGGTTCCTAACTTTGGGTGGCCTCTGGTTTCAGAAACTGGGAGGGCTTGTCATAAATCACACTCTGTTTCTTTGCAAGAACTTGGTCGGGCATAGTAGGTGGCTGCCAGGCTCATTAAGAGATGTCTTACTATTTTCAAGAGTGATCTGAAAGGGCGGTTTCCTTATTATCTTCAGCTTAAGAGCTCATTCCTGAGTCCCATACAGCTCGGGCAGCCCGAGGAGGGCAAACTGTGTCCACTTGACATTTATCCCAGAGTGGGAATGAAGCTCAGGTCAGGTGTCACCCACCCACCCCCGATCCTGGTCAAGGGGACTGACTTGAACTCAGGAGGCCTGGTTCTCTGTGTTCATTTTCCGTTCTAGGCCTCAGCTTCCTCCTCTGTAAAAGATGGAGGGCTGGACTAAATGGGTAGTTTCCAAACGGTGTTCTGTGGAACCCTGGAGTTGCAAGGAGGATTCCAGTGGTGAGAGGGGGTCCTCCCCACTCTATCTCAGGCTGAGCAGTTGTGCCTGTATCTCTCTAATACCTGGTCCTTAACCCAGCGTTAGGGGAGGGAGGAGGAGCGAGTTTCCTTGGTAGGAAAAGCATCTGGAAGCGGCTGACCTAGGGTGCTTCCAACGTTAACATTCTCTGATCTGTGGTTTCTTTTTTGTGGTGGTTGTTTTTAAACCTGGCTTACAATGGCCACACCTAGATCCCCTCCCCTCCTCTGTCCTCCAGAATTCCCATGTAGGTGGTCACTTTCTCACCTGGTCCAACCCTGACTGCCTTCCCTCAAGCCCCTCCAAACATGTACCCGTTGTCTGTGATGTTGGCACTGGTGCTGGGTCTGCCCCCAAACCAGTCTTTGCTTTTTTGGAGTTTCCTGCCGACCCCTGGGGTGGTGTTCTGTGTGATCATTAAGAAGGTAGGTAGTGGAGGTGGCCCTGAGCGCAGGGGCAGGGAGCCAGCGAGGCTGCCTCTAAAGTGATTATGAATGATGGATTTATGAATGATGGTATCTATCTTGACAACCTCCTAAGATGCTGATAAGACAGCTTATGTGAAAAGGGCTTTGGAATCTAATGTGATTTGGAGATAAGCGGAGAGGGGAGGGTGGTGGTGAAGAGAGATGGGCTGTGAGGGTGTCAGACTCAGATCCCTCTGCTGGGGAAGGTAGCCTCTGAGGGTGGCCCCTTGACCATTTTCCAAGGGTAAAATGGTCCAAGGGTGGATCACCTTGACCAAGTTCTCTAGCCTTCTGGAAGCAAAGCAGTTGCTTTTTCTGTCTCTCTTTTCATTGTGATATGACTTAGATACAATCATATGTATAGATTTTAAGTGTAGAGTTTGATAAGATGTGACAAATACCATCAGATTTGGTCATATTTGTTTTGTGTGGCTGCTGTAACAAATTACTAAAAATAACAAATTACTAAAATCTTACTAAATTGCTAAAATCACTAAATCTTACAAATTACTAAAATTACTTTCAGCAATAAATTACTAAGAATAATAAATTACTAAAATCATAGTGGCTTTAGACAGCCAGATATTTTATCTTACAAGTTTGACATGAGTCTTAACCAGACTAAATCAAGATTCAGCGGGGGAGGGGGCCGGGGGAGGGGATTTGTTTTTCTGCCTTTCCCAGTTTCGAGAGGCCCCCCGCAGTCTTCAAATTTCAAAACCAGCCACACTGAGTGGAGTCCTTCTCATACTGCATCCCTCCACCCTCCTCCTCTACATTTTTTTTTTCTTTTTTGGCTGCACCACGTGGCTTATGGCATCTTAGTTCTCCAACCAGGGATCAAACCCGTGCCCGCTGCATTGGGAAGTGCAGAGTCTTTAACCACTAGACCACCAAAGGAGTTGTACCCCTCCTCTTCTACTTTTAAGCACCCTGGTGATGACATAAGCCCTTGGACTAATCCAGAATCATCTCCCAGTTTTAAGATCAACTGACTAAGAACCTTAATTCCATCTACAACTTCCTTCCCCTTTGCCATGTAAGCTGGCATATTTATGAGACCCACAGATGAGAGTCTGGACATCTTTGCAGGGCTGGGGGGCATTCTTCTATCTGCCTCACCTGTGCAGCCTCCATCCCAATCGAGACATTGTCTTCACTCCTGAAAGTTCTCGTTTCCTTTTTGGTCACTTCTCACTCACCACCCACCCCCCTGCCCAGAGGCAGCCAGTTCTGCTGTTACTGACGACTCATGCACTACACTAGTTTTATCTGGAAGTGAAGTGAAGTCGCTCAGTCGTGTCCAACTCTTTGCAACTCCATGGACTGTAGCCTACCATGCTCCTCTGTCCATGGGATTTTCCAGGCAAGAGTACTGGAGTGGGGTGCCATTTAAGGGTTACCTCAACCCTGCTGGGTGGAGTGCAGTGAGGTTGGGAGAAGTGAAACCGTCTCTCCGTGACTCTTGGTTCTAGGTTTGGGGAACAGTCGGGGAGGGGAGAGCAATTCACTGAAACACATTCGAGGAGGGCGGTGGGCAAGTAGCCATGAAGAGCCTGAGGGGGCTGGGAGCCAGTCCCTGCCTGCTCTGGTCCAAGGTCCCACCTGCTTCTGGAAAAATGGTCCAGAGGAGGGCACCCCCTTCCCCTCTCAGGCCCTGTGAGGCCCTTGTGACAGAAGGCGGTGGAAGGAGCAGATCTGTGAATGGTGTGCAGCAGCTTAGCTCACCGCCTCTGGGTGACACTAGGCACAGCCTACCCCAGAGCTCTTCTGCATGCCGTGGTTTTCACTTCTCCTGTACAAGGTCCTCTCCTTCCAGCATGTCGCTGAGCTTCCCACTCAAGAGACCTGAAAGTTCTCCGCTGTCCTCCCCTTGCTGCTCTGCCGCCCCCGGGGCCCTGGCGTTCTGGGAAGGTGCTGTTTGCCACAGCACCAGCATCTCAGGGGTGCTCCCCACAGGAGGCACGTTATCTTAAAGACCCAAGAGCGTCTCCTGATTTCCGAAAGGAGTAATAGTAACAGCTTCTTCATCAGAGCAGGCTGGTGGAGGGTGTTAGGTGATAGGCACGGAGGTTCACTCATGCTCCCAGCACCTCATCAGGTCAGCCATCACTGTGATTAGCTCGCTGAGTCTTCATAACCATTCATGAAGGGCACACCCTGTTACAGTGCCCATTTGGTAGATGAGAAGATTTGCGTTTCAGAGATGTCGTCAATTTATAAGGTGACACCGGTTTGCAAGTGGTGGAGCCGAGGCCTGCTCTCTCTGACTCTGGAGGTCGTTCTCACCTCTGAGCCCCTCAGGAAATGGCTTTGCTGTGGCTTTTTCTTTTGATAGTTGGTTAACGGTGGTGCAGAACCAACTCATTATGTGGGCACTGTGCTAAGCGCTTGGTGTGCACCTCAGCAGCCTTTCCGCGTGGGTTCAGAGAGGTTGGGTACCTTGCTCAGGGTCCCAGAGCTGGTGGGTAAGGGACCCCAGCCTCAAACCCAGGAGGTCCAGCTGGAAAGCCTACCCTACTAACCCTCCGTTAAGATATGTTTCCTTCCTTTGAGACACTGGTGTGACCTCTCTCCTCTCAGTTCTTGCTGTGAGGCATGATGGGGTTTGCCTGTCTTTTCAGTTTTTTGATGTCCAGTGGCCAAGAATCAGCTGGGTCTCCTTTCACATCTTCTAGCACCATCCTTGTCTGATATCACTTTTCTGTGCTTACTTGTGTCACCGTACTCCACTGTCCACTTTACAATTTCACTGACCACATTTTGTTTACAAAGCAGCATCAAATCCTTGAGGGACTGAGGACTGTTATAAATAATGCAAAATAAATACACTGGCCATTGCAGAAACATACAGAAGCGTGTAATCTGCCTCACCTTGCCCTCCTCTCATTTCACCAGAAGCCTCCTTGCCCTGACCCTGTCCTGTGACATCTGGCTGCATGTGAAGCACCGTGTTTGCAGCAGGTGTTGGGTATGCACTGTTACACTTACAGATGACAGACGGTGGGCTTTGGCTGTTCACGGATGCATTTGTTTTCCTGCATGACCAGATTGCCCACAGATGTTTTTTAAGTTGCTTTCATACCATGGGAAGACAAATGGGGCAGCAACTGAACTTCATTGCCCCAAGCAGCCACCTTCCCGCAGAATCTCTCCGTGACCCCTGTGACTGAGATGTTGTGTGATGTCTCTGGCAGGAAAATGTCATCCCTGTGTTTGGGTGGCTGTCGGTTGAGGTCTTAGTCCACTGCACATCTCCTTTTGTTTGTCTGCAGACACATCGGCTCTCAAAGAAGTGAACAAGTAGAACTTGCTTTTTCACGAGTGAGCAATTTTCCAGAGTGAACGTATGTTTTCCTTACCAAGTTTCATGGGGCACATGCTCCTTTTTGTTCATTGTTGTTTCTCCTCTAACAGGCATAATGCCCAACTCGTGACAGGTGTGCAGTAAATAGTGGGTGGTGGATGGATGGATGGATGGATGGATGGATGGATGGAATACTGGTTGGATGGATGGGCAAAAGAGAAACCTAAAAGAAAATAAAGTAAAGGGCAGTGGAGGGCTTCCCTGGCAGCTCAGCTGGTAAAGAATCCATGTGCAATGCAAAAGACCCCAGTTCAATTCCTGGGTGGGAGTAATCCCCTGGAGAGGGGATAGGCTATCCACTCCAGTATTCATGGGCTTCCCTGGTGGCTCAGTTGGTAAAGAATCCACCTGCAATGTGGGAGACCTGGGTTCGATCCCTGGGTTGGGAAGATCCCCTGGAGGAGGGCATGGCAACCCACACCAGTAGTCTTGCCTGGAGAATCCCCATGGACACAGGAGCCTGGTGGGTTACAGTCCATGGGGTCACAAAGAGTCAGACACGACTAAGCGATTAAGCACACATGGGCGCACACACACACATGGGCACACACACACACACGCACACACACGCGCGGCAGTGGAGCACGTGAAAGCCTGGAGCTTGGCTCAAAGAGTGGGAGTGATAGAGGGCGACACTCAGAATGATAAGGCCAAGCAGGAGGCAGGCAGGCAGTTGGAAACTGGCATTTGGGAGTGGCTGAAGAGAAAATGGTAAGACCAGGGAGCACAGGTAGGAGGGCTGTGTCCTGTGTTGCTCACAAGAAACAGCCAGAGGTGAAGACCAGGGAGAGGGAGAGGAAAGGGCAGGATTGAGAAGAGCTCTGTGGGCAAGTGGCGCAGACATCTGTCAGTGTAGCATGTGGACCGGTGGCTGGAAGAGGGGCCACAGTGGCTGGAGCTGCGTGTCGGCAGATGGACACGCAGTGGCTTTCGGGGCGGGGGGTGGCGGGCTGCTCAGTCAGGCTCAGGGTGTGCGGGGGTGAGAGGTGGAGGAGTCGAGGGGCTTTGTGAGGCTGGTAAGAGTTTGTTTTTTTCTGGGATTGCAAGCTTAGGGTTACCTTCTATAGCGAAGTGCCATCTCTCCAAATGGGGGAGGAAGTGAAATTGGCAGAAAGCTCCAACCCGGAGAAGCAAATACATTGTTTGGAGCTTTGTTTTATTCCTCTGGAAATTGACCGTATTGTATTTTTATGTAAATAATCCACAACAGCGTGGTATTTGCAAAGGGGTGAAAAGAGAATGCTCGTAAACGAAGTTGAGACACCATATTGTGTTTTCACATCAACAATGTATACTATTGCTTGCAGTGGGTCCAAAAAAACAAGTGCGTATCCAAGAGGCGAACTACCTGTTAACTATAAGCTTGTTCATCTCTACCTGCCCTTTAAGACCTCATTTGAAAACTACCTTTTCCATGGAGATCTTGGGATCACTCCAGACCTATGTCATCCTTGCCAGCTCTGAACGTCTATAATATAATTGTCTTTGTAGCTTCTGGAGCACTTTTTACACGTTTCAGCATTCCTTACAGGCATGTCATCATAATCTGGTGTGGAGCCCTAGAGGGGCGGGTCGCATGTCTTACTTATCTGTATATATTCACAGGGGTTTGCAAAGAGGAGGGTTCGTAGATGTCCTTAAACATGACTGGCTGTGCAACAATTACCAAAAATACATTCTGCTTTCATTGTTACTGGAGTTGATATCTGTGTGTGTTGGGAGTTGTGCTTAGTTAGCTAAAACCTGCCCACCACCCCCTAGCAGGCTTCCCAGGCCGGTATGACTTCTTCAGCCAAGACGTGACAGTTTGCTCTCAAAGCTCCTTGCAGACAAATTCAGGCTGTCGAATCGAGTGAATGACAGTGCAAGAAACAGTGTTGAACCTTGGTCCAAACTGAGATGGGTTTTCAGGTTTTGTGTCTGGCTCTGATCCTTGTGAGGTTTTGGTGTCCTGAATGGGATTCAGTAACTGGTGTGTCACAGTGTTGGAAAAAAACATGGCTTTTCCCTGGCAGCACTCCTTCTTCTGCCGGTTGACAGAAGACAAGAAGTCGGAGAAATTCTTCAAGGTTTTCTATGACCGAATGAAGGTGGCCCAGCAGGAAATCAAGGCAACAGTGACCGTGAACACCAGTGACTTGGGAAATAAAAAGAAGGATGACGAGGTGGACAGGGATGCCCCTTCACGGAAAAAAGGTAACCACTCCCCTGCTTGCTGCTCTGGGCTCAGCTGGATTGTAAACATGGGAGGACCGCTAGTTTTGCTTTAATTTTTACAGGACTTCTAGACTCCCAGATGGATTCTAACTGGGGCTTTCAGAAGAATAAAACCAGTCTGATTGTGATAAAACTCTTCCTATGTAACTCTGGAAGAGTGGCCCAGTGGTAAAAGAATCTGCCTGCAATGCAGGAGACTCAGTTTTGATCCCTGTGTCGGGAAGATCCCCTGGAGGAGGGCATGACAACCCACTCCAGTATTCTTGCCTGGGAAATCCCATGGACAGAAGAGCCTGGCAGGCTACAGTCCATGGGGCTGCAAAGAGTCGGACGTGACTTAGTGACTAAACAACAGCAACAACATGTAACCTGAACTGAATTCCTGCTGCTTGGGAAACTCCAAATGTTTAATAAACTAATACTTTCTTGGTCAAACTCAGGGTTTTATTGGCAGGAAATCCACTGATAATCTCTTCCTGTAATTTTCATTTAATGTCCAAGAAAGTTGAGGAAGATACACACTTTAAAACAAAAGGCATTGTCTGCTGCTGCTGCTGCTGCTGCTGCTAAGTCGCTTCAGTCGTGTCCGACTCTGTGCGACCCCAGAGACGGCAGCCCACCAGGCTCCCCCGTCCCTGGGATTCTCCAGGCAAGAACACTGGAGTGGGTTGCCATTTCCTTCTCCAGTGCATGAAAGTGAAAAGTGAAAGTGAAGTCGCTCAGTCGTGTCCGACTCCTAGCGACCCCATGGAGTGCAGCCCACCAGGCTTCTCCGTCCATGTGATTTTCCAGGCAAGAGTACTGGAGTCGGGTGCCATTGCCTTCTTCTAAGGCATTGTCTAATCCTCCCTTATTCTCTAAAATATTCGAAAGTTCATGAAGCTTTTTATCCATTACCTTCCTTGAAGAGAAGTAATACTGGGGAGTGGGTAGACTCAAAAGTGCTAGAGTCAGATGGCCTTGAGCAGACCTGAGCCTTACTTTTTTTAAGTTTAGAGCTGGGTTTCTCAGCCATAGCACACAGCGCATCTGGACAATCCCTTGCTATCAGGGCTGTCCTGTGCGTTGCAGGCTGGGTACCAGCATATGTGGCCTCAGCCCAGTAGATGCCACTGCGTGCATGCTAAGGCGCTTCCGTCATGTCCAGCTCTTTGTGACTCCGTGGACTATAGCTCGCCAGGCACCTCTGTCCATGAGATTCTCCAGGCAAGAATACTGGAGTGGGTTGCCATGCCCTCCTCCAGGGGATCTTCCTGACCCAGAAATCGAACCCGCATCTCTTATGTCTCCTGCTTTGGCAGGTGGGTTCTTTACAGCTAGCACCACTTGGGAAACCTGTAGGTACCAGTAGCCCATCTCCAACTTGAAATCTCTCCAGATATTTCCTGTCATCCTCTGGGTGGAAATGGGGTCAAAATCACCCCGAGTTGGTAACCACTGGTGTAGAATGGGGATAAACAGAAGAAAAAGAAGAAGGCTTACATTTACTGAGTACTTCCTGCGAACCAGGCACTGTCCAAAGTCCTTTATATGTGTTGCTTCCTTTAGAACTCCAGTCAACACTGTGAAATAAATTATTTTACATCCATTTTACAGACCAGGAAACTGAGGCATCAGAATGGTAATTAACTTGTTAAGAACATGGAACTAGTAAGTATACGAGTCAGGATCTGAACCCAGGCAGCCTGGCAACAGAGTCTAATGCCCCTAACTCTGGTGCCTGGTTACCTTACAGGGTTAGTGTGAGAATTCAGCGAGGTAATTAATACACATCAAGTGCTTGATCACGGTGCCCTGGGGCTTTGTAAAGCGTTCCATCAATTGTCATACAGTAACAGTAATTACCATTTGCTTAGCTTATGTTGACCCTCTCAGGAACCCTCTCAGAGAGGGACTTCAGTGATGTTCTCCCCATTTTACAGATGAGGAAGCTGAGGCCCAGAGTCATAGGTGTGTGAAGCTGGCAGAATCTCTACTACTTTTCCTCTAAATGAGAGCAAGCCGAGGTGACGCCTTAGAGCCACGAGTGAGCTGGCAGGGCCCGACTCAGTTTTAATTCTAAGGGCTGAGAGAAGATGGTGGCATCTTGGAGCGTTTTGCCAACCTTGAGGGGCTCTCTAGTGATCGCAGAACTTAGGTCTCTCTGAACATCGTCTCTGGGGTGGTGAATAGCGTTCCCGAGGATTCGGCAGCATTGATCATCTCACGTTTGCGTTCTAGCCAAAGAGCCTGCGACACAGATTACAGAAGAGGTGCGGGATCAGCTCCTGGAGGCCTCTGCCGCCACCCGCAAAGCCTTCACCACCTTCAGGAGGGAAGCTGACCCCGACGACCATTACCAGTCCGGAGAGGGCGCCCAGGCCGCAGCGGACAAGAGCAAGGACGACCTGGAGATGAGCGCGGTCATCACCATCATGCAGCCCATCCTCCGCTTCCTGCAGCTGCTGTGCGAAAACCACAACCGGGACCTCCAGGTGAGGGCGGGGCGGGGGCGGGGCGTCCAAGCTCCTCACAGCTCCGCCCAGCTTCTCTGTGACTGGTGGGCTCCTCTCCCGTCAGCCAGTCTCCTCCGAATAAGGGCCCACACTGTTCTTGACCTCCGAAGTGTTTCTCTGTCTCATCTTCCCCACTGTCTCCTCAGGGGTAAAATCTCACGCTCATCTGTGTTGTCGCCCCTGCTCCACATATATATTTGTGATGTGTGTGTGCCTGTCTGTCCGGTAGCCTGCCACTTTTTGATGTTTAGGTGCACAGGTAACTCTTGACTTGGTGGTGGGTTGCGTGATTAAATATACTAGACTTACAGACTCTGGTACATGGAAAGTTCTAATCAATATGTTTTGGTTGAATGAATGAAGTGGTCTTCTGGTATTTTACATTTGTTGTTCAGTTGCTGAGTTGTCTCCGACTCTTTGCGACCCCATGGACTGCAGCACGCCAGGCATCCCTGTCCTCCACTACCTCCTGGAGCTTGCTCAAACTCATGTCCATTGAGTCTGTGATGCCATCCAACTATCTCATCCTCTGTCACCTCCTCCTCTTGCCCTCAATCTTTCCCAGCATCAGGGTATTTTCCAATGAGTCAGCTGTTTGCCTTAGGTGGCCAAGTATTGGAGCTTCAGCATCAGTCCTTCCAGTGAATATTCAGGGTTGATTTCCTTTAGGGTTGACTGGTTTGATCTCCTTGCTGTCCCAGGGACTCCCATAAATGTTCACAAATATTTGTTGAACGGATGATTCCAGAAATGCTTTGTTCACTTTTTGTTGTTGTGGCCAAGGCTTAGATTGGGCACGTAGATGATTCTGCATGCTAAGTGTCTCCTGTATTATTACACTTGTTTTATAGATGAAGAAATTGAGGTGCACAGGACTCACTTAGGGTATGCAGAGCTCACATTTGAGCCCAGGCAGTCTGGTGGGTAGAGTTTGTGCTGTCCACCTCCGCATTAAGATAGAGGTGGTTTTCTTCCTTGCAGAGTTTCTTCAACAGCACAGGCTTTTCAGGAAGCGCCAAGGGTGGGTTTCAGAGATATACTCTTTGTTCTGAGTGGACGCAGATCTGTAGAAGCCGTCGTTCCCCAGAAGCGCGCGGGAGCCTGGCTCCTTGGCCATTACCTGGTTCTGCTGCTGATTGTTAGGGAAAATACTCCTCTCTGCCTAAAAGGGATGAAGCTGAACCAAAAGAGTGTGCCTGAACTCCTCTACGATAGAATGTTTCTTCCTAAAGTAAATAGATTAGCAGTGGTAGTTTTATTTGAATCATGATGGTTTGAAAAGAAAATAATTCTAGGAACTTCAATGGTGGTCCAGTGGTTAAGACTTCACTTCATTGCAGGGGGTGCATGTTTGATCCCTGGTCAGGAAGTTAAGATCCCACATGCCTCCTGGCCAGAAAACCAAACATAAAACAGAAGCAGTATTGTAACAAATTCAGTAAAAAAAATGGTCCACATCAAAAAAATAAAAGTAATAATTGTAGTCCAAACATAGCAAGAGGAAGGTGCAGCCTTGAAATGCTGCATTGTTGACTTGACCCTCCAGGTGGTTTGATGACTTTTCACATGTTAGTTGTGGCCAGACCATTTGGTGCCATAGCTAGAAATGGCTTGTCCTTAAAACCTGCTGCAGACTCTCTACCTAGGTAAGCTGAGTAATGAATTTAATTGTTAAACAGTAAGAACAGTGAGATGGTACTGGATGAAGTTTGCAGTATTAATACCATCTGTACTGATTTTTCAATCCAATGAGTCTGAAGAGCCTGGGCTTTGAAAAAGCATTCAGATCCAAGGTCATCAGCCAGCCAAGTCTGGCCCGTACTTCAAAACGAAGGGGTTTCCGTCAGCCAGGCAATGACTTCAGGCTCGTTCTCGACTTTGACACACGCTCATCTCCTCCACTGACATTCCCAGCTTCATCCCTGTCCACAGCTGAGTGTGAGATCTTGGCTGTCAGTCTTCTTTTTCTTGCTTGTTGCTCAGACATTCCTAGTTTGGACATAGAACACGTCAACCCTCGATGCACTGGCCTGACGCCTGCATGCTGAGCTCAGTGGGCGGACAGAGCTCTCATGACCCAAAGGTCAGGGTCTGGTGACTGTCTCCTTGGCTGGCATTTCTCTGTTTGAAGGCAGACTGTATTCGTTCCACCTTCCGTATCTACACCATCCATCACGGAGGAGACAGGCCAAGGGAGTGTGAGCGACACCGTGGGAAACCCAGCTGTCCCACCAGTAGGAAAACAAAGGCTTCGGCTCAACTGTGGCGTGTTTGTGGATGGGGGCCCCGCCCTGCTGCTGGGGTGATTTCTAGGCTGAACTTCATGGCCATTGCCCTGTACTGTTAGGCTGTACTAGAGTCACTGGTCTCCACCAACCTTAGGCTCCGAAGGAAAAAGTAGATTAAGACTTTGCATGTGTGTTGATTTCCTCACCTCGGCGAGGACCTGCTCTGTGCCCTGAGCCAGGGCGATGGAGATCCCCCACCCCCACAAAGCAGGAGACCCTGGTAAGAGGGAGACGACCACGCAGCATGCCAAGGGCTGTTGTTGTGCCACCTTAGGGGTTTTGTAGATTCAGAGCAGGAGAACCAACACAGTGAACCAGGTCCAGGAAAGCTGCTCAGAGAAGCTGAGCAAATACAAAACCCCCCTTGAGTAGAGTCCCGTCCATGAACATCGGAGGGGCAGTCCCAAGTGCTCGTTTCCTGAGTGTAGCTCTGGTTTCATGGATCTGTTCTTCCTCCCCTCCACCCCCTGGAGCTCCCATCTTCACTGGGGAAGCAGAGGGAGGCCCTCATTGTATGAGTTCACCCTTTCTTGTGGGGAAGTCCTCACAGTTGTTGTTTTGTACCTTATTGTTGTTCAGTCGTGGCCAACATGACTGAGCCTGCAGCATGCCAGGCTTCCCTGTCCTCCACCATCTCCCAGAGTTTGCTCAAACTCATATCCATTGAGTCAATGATGCCATCCAACCATCTCATCTTCTGTCGCCCCCTTTTCTTTCTGCCCTTAATCATTCCCAGCATTAGGGTCTTTTCCATTGAGTCGGTTCTTTGCATCAGGCGGCCAAAGTTTTGGAGCTTCAGCCTCAGCATCAGTCCTTCCAATGAATATTCAGAGTTAATTTCCTTTAGCATTGACTGGTTTGATCTCCTTGCTGTCCAAGGGACTCTCAAGAGTCTTCTCCAGGACCATAGTTCAAAAGCATCAATTCTTTGATGCTCAGCTGTCTTTAGCTCTTAGCAAAACTCTGAATTAATTCTCCAAGACCCCCATGGGCAGAAGCATCTTTTCATGAGTCCTTCCAAAACTCCCATTCTCCAATATACTGGTCTGCCAGAAACAGTGGTATTGTGGGGAGAAGGAGTGTACAGTATAATATATTAAAAAAAAAAAAAACCTTAGCAATTTAACCTTTGAGGGTACCATAACACCAGTAATTTTAAACTGTTTAAGGCTGCAGAATTCTTTGTTTGAACAGCTCAGAAGGTACAAGGTAAAGCATATGAAAGCAAGGCTTCTTTGTTCATTATTGAAACTACAGAGTGCTCGAACTTTGCTTCCTCATCTATAAGAGCCCTGAGACATGGGGCATCCCCAGGGTCCCCCAGGGTTTTGCAGGGCCCGGCTGGCAAACCAGCAGTCTGGACCAAGGGTTTAGAAGGATGAAGGTTGCACTCATCTTTACAGACTCCCACTAAGTCAGACAGCCTGAGCTAGTTAATAAAATCGCTCTGACAAGAAGATGCTTGTTGGAGTCTGGCTCTCAAAATGGTAGTTTTAAGCGGGATTCGGCAGCTCTAAAGCCATCTTCTTGGCAGTTTTCTGGATCTGATGGTGAATCTCTGAGTCAGGGTTTCCTCTTGGATCTGAGGGAGAAGACATTTTCACGAGGAAAGAGGGACCAGCTCCCTGGTAGAAGGAAGTGCAGATAAGCCCAGAGAGGGAGGGATTTTGGCCTTTTGAAGTTGCCCAGAGTTTCTTGTCATGTTTATAACCTTAACTCTCCTGTTGATAAGTGTTCAGTAGAGATAAAGCCACCAAACTTGACTTTGCCGAACGGGCAGTTGCTACCTTAAGCAAGCTTTGTTCACAGTAGCAAGAACCTTGATGGGAAGGACTGTTTTTGAACCATTTTTCCATTGCTTTTGAACCTTCCCCTGAGAGGCTGGCTTTGCCTTTGATCTGGGTTAAGGAATGCAGATCCTGATTTCTGTTCATTGAGGTCTGTTTAAGCCCAGACTTAAATTCTTTGATTTCCTTCATCTTCCCATCCTGACTTGGTCCCTGGCACTCCAAGGAAGACCACAAAAATAACAGGATTTTTCTAGCCTAGGCAAGGTGGGGTGAGTGGTATGCGCTCAGGGTAAATTGTATTCCTTAAGCATGAAAGGAGTTCCCATGGGCCTTTAGTAAGTGGCACAGCAAAAAAAACTCTGTTTTTGTAGAGAAAGTAGATGTGAATTAGGAGGGAGAAATTCTGGGTGGACATGCTATAAAGATCATGAGAAATGGGAGAGGCTTTCAAGAAAGGGCTGCTCACTGTCCTTCCTGGGGTGTCTGAAGCATGTCAGCCTTGATGACTCCCCAAGTCCTCTTTCTCCCATTCATTCAACTTAATTCAGATATTCAGGCAGTGTTTGTGAAGCCCCTGGCCCGAGACAGTCCCTGTGCTAGTTGTCTGTTGCCAGTGCTGGTGCTCAGATCTCTTTGGAGTCAGGATGGAGGGCTTCCTGAAAGAAGTAACTTGACACCTCATCCTGAAGGAAGAGAAGTTAATCATAGTGGAGACAGGGAGAGAGTGACAGACAGAGGGAATGGTGTGGCTGAAGCCCCAGAGATGAGAGAGTGAAGGGTGCTTGAAGAGCAGAAAGAAGTTTGTTGCTGCCAGACAGAGAAGAGCATGGCGGGAGAGAGGATGTCCCTGAGCAGAGGTGGGGCATGGCAGGAATGATGACGCAGGAGTTGGGGAGGAAATTGGACCTTAAGAGCCATGCTGTGCATTTGAGCCTAGGACAGTCTGGTCCTCCCCTGTCCTCTTCCTGAATATTCCTCCACCCTACCATTGCATGGCATGGGGTTCAGCCAGGCTGTTAACAGGTAGAATCTTCTTTGAGGGACTGGAGCAAGAAATGGCTGTGGAACCCTCCTCTGGCTTCCTGTGGTCCTTAGAAATGTAGTCACATGCAACTGCACGTGGTTCTCAAACATCTGTCCTTCCCCCACCTCCCACCCGGACCTGAATGATGGCTCAATTTTTAGACTCGTCAGAAAGCCTTCAGCATAAGGGACTGAGCTTAACTTGGGGTTGGGGGTGACAGTGATGGGTGGTTAGTTTGTTGACAAGTCAAGCATTAAACTTGATTACCAGCTTTTAATCTGTGCATTTATAAATGTTTTAATTATACAAGGAATATATTCTTTGTACAGTGAATATATTCTTTGTACATAATTAATGAATTATACAATGAATATATTCTTTCTATGAAGGCTTTAATGAAAATAAGTGTTTGATTTAAAAAAAAAAAAAAAGGTCCCTCTTCACATTCCCACGTTGTTCTGAACTGAATCCTTCCTGGCCTTTTCCTGAATATTTAGATGGGAGCATTGGATCCCTATTAATCTGCTATTTGCCCTTTTTATTTCCTTAACTCAACAGTATATCCTAGAGATCTTTCCACATTGATACATACGGACCTGCTTCTGTGTTTGCAACTTGCAATATTAAAGAATGTTGATGAACTATCATTTGTTTGTGTCCCAACTGATGAGCCTTTAGCTTGCTTCCAGTTCTTCTCTGTCTCAAACAGTGCTGTTGCGAACATCCAATATGTACTTTGTGAACAGTAATAGAGGTGGAATTACCAGATCAAAAGTTATTCATTTTATCTTTTAATTATCTTTTTAGAAAGATAATCCAAAAAGATAATTTTCTGATTTTCTACAGCAAACATATGTAACTTTTATAACTATGCCCACAAGTATTTGTAGTTAATCTTTGCCTCTTTTTAAGAAGAGATTACTGGAGTCTATGACCAAAAAAAAAAAAATCTCTGTATGAAAATAGACACTGTATTATGAGGTGGTTGAAAATGCCTTGGTTTACTTTGTTGAGAAAGTATCTGCTCTTAAGTCTTTTGTTACCATTGTAAGTTTACCTTGAGGATACATACTCGGGCACACACACACAAGCATACACACATTTATTCACTTTTGTTCCTTCCTTTAATAATGAAAGTGACCCAGCGAGGTAATCCAGATCCCCACCATGGCCGTGGGCGTAAGCCCTCCTGTGACACTTTATGCTGTGATGATTTACCCTCAGGACTACACTCTGCATTCAGCATCCAGACCACACCATCATCCTTTCAATAAAACCACTGTCCTTGGAAATGTCAGAAGACTCTGAACTTAACATGTGGTCGGTGGGGAGGTGGGCTGGAGCGGGAAGGAGAGAAATGAGAAACAAGGGTCTCGGAGGCTGAAGCGGGTTGTCAAAGAGGAGCTCTTCTCCACTGCATCCCATACAAAAGCCAAGGGTTCATAGCTGTTGCCAAGGCCGCATCCATGGCTGACCATCATGGGGGCTGACTCTTCTGTTCTAACCAATGCAATCCTGTGCACCAACCAACTACACGTGATCAAAATGGCACGCTGAGTGACCGTTTCCCCCTCTCTTTGCCTCTGCTCCCCAAACCTGGGGACTCCCCACTTGCAGAACTTCCTCCGTTGCCAAAACAACAAGACCAACTACAATTTGGTGTGCGAGACGCTGCAGTTTCTGGACTGTATTTGTGGAAGCACCACCGGGGGTCTTGGTCTTCTGGGACTCTATATCAATGAAAAGAACGTGGCACTCATCAACCAAACCCTGGAAAGTTTGACCGAATACTGTCAAGGACCTTGCCATGAGAATCAGGTAATCCCATTTTTCCTTGAGGAGCTGGGGAAAAAGAAAAAAAGGTGTGTCAGTTTGAAGCCTTGATGACATGGACTAGTTCAGAAGTCATATAGCGTCTGGCTGTAGACCTTGGGAGTCAGGAGAACCAGAGGCCTCTGTCCAGCAGCGAGGAAGGAGCCACTGGACTTTATTATGTTTCAGGATGTGACCTGATCCCAGGCATCAGCGGGCATCCTGGTCTATGCCCAGCTTGATTTGGTTTGAATGGCCCAGCTCTTAACTTTGCTGGGAATACATGGTAAAGTTGGAGGTAAATGAGTAAGACCAGAAGATTGGGCTCTATTTCAGATATTAGGGAAGACACATAAAGGGACCACCTCACAGAAGGAGGTTTTAACTTAACTAGAAAGAAGAGCCTTCCTGGACATGAGACCATTTGAAAATAATATGAGGAAAACATACGGTCAACATTCAGAGACGAGAAAGACCCGTTAGCGTTTTTTTAAAAATAATTTGTTTACTTATTTACCTTTGGTTGTGCTGGGTCTTCACTGCTGCAAGGGCTTTCTCTGGGTGCTGCGAGGGGGGCTGCTCTCCAGGTGCAGGGTGCAGGCTTGTCATGGCGGTGCCCTCCCTGTTGTGGCGCACAGGCTCTAGGCGTGCAGGCTCAGTAGTTGCAACTCCCGGGCTCTAGAGCACAGGCTCAGCAGTTGTGGCACATGGGCCCAGTTGCCCTGCAGCATGTGGGATCTTCCTGGATCAGGGATTGAACCCATGTCTCCTGCATTGGCAGGCGGATTCTTTACCACTGAGCCACCAGGGAAGCCCAGGACCCATTGGTGCCTCTCAAGATGTATATTTTTAGAGTGGAACCCAATAGAGTCATTGCTTATCCATGACATCTTATAGATTTTGTGAGGTTTTGCACTGATGCTAGAATGAGTATCGTTTTTAACTCAAATTCTAGCTGTGTCCTTGTTGGAGGGGATAGGCCAGTGTATAAACAGCCCATGATAAACGCAGTGGCCAGGGCAGGTATGACATGCCGTGTTACTTGGGAACCAAGGCCAGAACCTTGGCTCAGAAGAGAAGCCTGGCTTATGAGAGGGACCACTTGCTGTATATTGAGAATCTGATCATAGTTGTCCATGACTTTGAGGCTAGCATTTTGTTAGATCCACCTTCCTTTCCAGGTTTCCTGATGAGACAGATGGTATAGTCTGAGTTAAAGTGAAAAGAAACAAACAAAAAATTATAACAGGCTTGGGGGGAGAGGTTTTATCTGACATCTAAGTGAATTTCCTTATAACCTCAAGTTGGCTTTTCTGCCAAACTGAGGTCTGTGCAAAGGACCATACTGGTATGAATTCTGCTGCAAATGGGGATCTTACCTGGGGGAAGGTGATTAATTCTGATATTACGTGAATTAAAACTTGCTTTCCAAGCTCGAGCCTGAAGCAAAAGTGTGCGATACGAAAACCGAGTGATGTAGAGAGAATGGAACACACCTTTCAAGAGGAAACCGGTGCTCAGAACTCAGAATCAGTCACACACCATATTTTCCCTTAAGAACAAAAGCCCACTGCGCTGTTTGGATTAGATGCGGCCAATTTATCAGTTACAGTGCATGGGGACTTTCCTACTGTTTACTGTTAATTCTGAAACTAGAGATTTTCATCTGTCTTTTATTTTTACCACTTTCTCACGGAAAATTTGCTGCCCTCCCCTAGAGACATGACTGGGAGTGGCAAACCTTGTGTTGAAATAGCAGTTCAGCCTGTTGGCCTTTGACGTCTGATGTATGACCAGCCTTGTGTCAATGTCTGCGTGTGCCTCTTTTCTCAGAACTGCATAGCCACCCATGAATCCAATGGCATTGACATCATCACAGCCCTGATCCTCAATGACATCAACCCTCTGGGAAAGAAGAGGATGGACCTTGTGTTAGAACTGAAGGCAAGTAGGAATTGAAAGCAGAAAAACAGTAGCATTTGGAAACTTGGTTGTGTGTTGCCTGTGCATGTGACGTGGTCACTGCTATGAAACTAAATCCTGAAGACTGTTGTTTTAAACTCAATGAATGATCCACATTGCAAGTTCTGAGTAAAAGGCAGAACTTCGGTTTTTCCCTTCCAGATAAGGTCTTGGGAGAGGATATCAGTTTTTCCACTCACAGGTCACATGGAATGGGAACTCACACCCAAAACTAAGAAGCAAATTCAGACAGACTCCGAGAACTAACAACCTGATTCTGAAAGATGAAGACAAAGAAACAGTGGAAACTCCATTCCCTCTGTGGTCTCTCATTTCCCCTCCCCCCACTGAGGAAAAGGGCCAGTTGAAGAATAGTACCGCTAAAACTATCGAGGACCAAAAAAAATTATTGTATGTTGATAGTATCAGGGAACGCCTTTTTCTGCTTCGTGATTGATTTAGCAGAAGGGAGGTTCATCGATGCTGGGTTAACATAAGGAAAAGTTAAACCGGCCAGTATTGTGCCTCCTGGCGTCTGATGAGTTTCTTTGCATCCTATACAAACAGATGACTGATGTAGAAGCACCTTTAACATGCTCACTCCCTCTGATACCAAAATAGATTTATGGGGTGAAAGCAGTCGCTTCAAGATGCTTAAGCCACTGGGTTTACAAGCCAGCTTGTTGAATATTTTAGAAGCTGACGGACTACTCCTGATGTTGATTTCTTGAATGTACAAGAAAATTAATTAAAAATAAAGTAAAAACAAAAGAACAAAAACCCCTCACTCCTGTCTTAGGGGTTCCGAAGATTCTCTGAGTCCAAAGTTTTACTTTTGAGAATTGGACTTGCAACCCAGCCTGGTGTCTGCAGTGTGTTTTGAAACGTTAGCCTCCCTGAGCACATGTCCTTTTTAACTGCTCCCGTGTTGGGGCAGGTTGAGATCTGCCCTCCATCTCACCCCCGCATGCAGCACCAGGCACTTTGTTACTGTCATGGGAGAGCCTGGACCTACGAAAAGCCAGTCTGTATCCATGGAATCAGTGGTGCCAGAGGAAAGGTCGTTAGGGAAGGTGGTAACACAGAAGCCCACAGGAATCACAGCTATTTCTATTTTATTTTAATGTTTCTAACCGAGAGTCCACGCTAATAGATAGTTTGGGTCTATCATGTAAATGGATTTGTTTCTTTGGGCTATTTTTAACTCCTGTGACAAGTCCTCTTGTCGAAGGATCACCTCATTCAGGCTCATATCCTTGGCTGCCATTTATCAGGATATATAAGAGGAGAACCTGAAATAAACTGAGACCTTCAGGTGCTCCTCATCAGCATTTCAATGGCATTTTCAGCTAGTCCAGTAACCTGAAGGTTATTAGAGACCTTTCTTCCCTGTGAAAAGCCATCTTTTGATGGCAAAACAACCCTATGGAACTGCTGTGATCTGTGCTTGGGGAGAAAAAAAAAAAAAAATACTGCCCCCTCTCATCAAAACAACAGCCTTCGAGTCCAGTACATGAAGAAGTGTGTGGATTATCATAGTCCTGGAGCCTAAAAGCTGAGATGTGCAGGGAGTGGCTATGTAAAAAACTTTGAACAAAGTGGGAAATGATGGTTTAATATGCGTACGGTGATCCCTTGGGTCCCTTTTGTTAACTGGCATTGGCTGTACTCTCATGATAATATTAGGGGCTATAAGAGCTGATAGTGCTATTTTAGGTCAGGGAAGTATAAGTATTAGTCACTCAGTCATGTTAGATTCTTTGTGATCCCATGGACCATAGCCCGCCAGGCACCTCTGTCCGTGGAATTCTCCAGGCAAGAATACTGGAGTGGGTTGCCGTTTCCTTCTCCCTTAGGTCAGGGAAAGGAAAAAAGTGAAGTCGCTCAGTCATGTACGACTCTTTACGACCCCATGGACTGTAGACTACCAGGCTTCTCTGTCCATGGAATTTTCCAGGCAAGAATACTGAGGTGGGTTGCCATTTCCTTCTCCGGGAGATTTTCCCGACCCAGGGATTGAACCCAGGTCTCCTGCATTGTAGGCAGATACTTTACCATCTGAGCCACCAGGGAAGTCCTTTAGGGAAGGGAGGAATTACCAGAATTGTCAGCCTTCTCTAACCTACAAGGCTGAATCACAGTGTTAATTACCAACCCCTGCCCCTGAAGGCATCTGGATCTGTGTCTCAGGGGCTTCTTGACCACTGTAATCATCAGGCTCCCAGTGGATCCACCAAGCTCCCTTGTTTAACTGTCCCGTGTCCACTAGGAGTTGGACCGAGTGACTGTAAGGGTAAACTGCACCAAAACAGATGGGCGCCTCTTTGACCATCATCTGTTCCTGTGGACGTGTTTTTGGGGTCATAAGTGGCACCTTCTCAGTCTGGTGCAGGTGGTTTTGGATATATCGAGTTGGCCAAAAAGTTTGTTCTGTTTTGTCTATACACTCTTACGGAAAACCCCTAACGAACTTTTGGACCAGCCCAACGCTGGACCCACGCCTTCCCATGGAGTGGAACATTTGTCAGGATGCAGCCCCCGATCACCCGTGGTTCAGGCCAGACACCCCCTGGCAATTCCTCCTCATTTCTTCCTCCCTTGTGTTTCCAATTAGAACAACGCGTCCAAGTTGCTCCTGGCCATCATGGAAAGCAGGCATGACAGTGAGAATGCCGAGAGGATCCTCTATAACATGAGGCCCAAGGAACTGGTGAGTCAGACGGCTAAGCCCCTGGCCGTGGCGCTGAGCAGCATCAGAGCTTCGTGGGGGCCAGAGCAGAGTATCTACTTCCTTGAGCTTTCTTTATGATACCAACAATCAGAAGTACAAAGAGAACATTTGACTGGGGCCACTGACCAGGGCAGGGAGGTGACCCCTGTACAGAATAGGTGGCCTCTGCCTTCAGCACAGCTCCAGGGAAAGCCTCCCCAGGCTGTTTTCCTCAGGGAAGGCGGCACCAGGAGGGGTGTGGGAGCCTGGAGTTCACATCCACAGCTCTGCCCTTCTCTGGGTCACCTTGGTGACTCTCTGAGCTCCACTTCCCTGAAAGGAAGAGGATGGTATCAGCTAGTCCAGACGGTTGCTAGGGAGACTAAGCAGATGATTCCTGCAGAGCCCTGTGCGCGGTAAACTCTTCTGGAACACGCTCATTCACGGCTGCTCTTTGCTGTGGCTTTGTCCAGGGATCAAGAATTCACATCTCTTCTTGGTATTGAGAATCTGGGCAACAGAATAGTGTTTTTTTTTCCTGGTGTCGGGGGGGTGGGGCAGGAGGGCGGTGCTGATGTTTTGGGTCTTTTAAAAAAGAAAACACACTTGTTTATTTTGGGGGGTGATGTTAACAGCTGGCTGTGACTTCCAGGCCGGGAGTCAGGGCTGTAGACTGCGAGACAGCAACTGGCAGAGATGCTGAACCGAACTGAGGACGGAATTCTCTATTTAGACTTTTTTCCCACGCAAATAAACTATAACTGACAGACCTAAATGAGGGCACTAAAACTGTCCTGCCGCCCGGTGACCCAGTGTGTGCTTGGGGCCGGCTGAAGTCCCTTTATGTGTCCCTTTAAATAAAGTTCACAGCGAGCCCAGCACTTTGATATCTGAGGCCAGGAGTGAGTTCTCAGCCTGAGACGGAAGTCCTCTCCCAGTTTACGTAAGGGCTTATGTAACTGGGGCTGGGGGTTGGGGAGACTGGGATCTGTCACTCCTGACTGGGCACGGATGACTGAGCAGGGACCCCACTCCAGTTCCCATCAGTCAAGAACACACCCCATCCTGGATGAGGGACATGGCAGCCCCCTGGGTACCACCAGCTTCCAGGTCGCCCCCTTGTGGCTGAACAGCTTCATTCCTGAATTGCAGGGCAGAGTCAAAGGCTTCCTGGAACAAACGCGGTTCTGAGGAGTGCAGCGGAGATACCCGAATGTCGGGAGCATGTGTGCACATATGTGTGTGCTCACATACGTGTTGTGTGTTCAGGCTCCCACGTCCTGTGCGACACGTTGTCTGTTCAGTGTGTTTTTAAAGAACCGACAGGAAGACAATCTCGGAGAGTGAGGGCGTTGTCTCCACAGTTATTTCCAGGGCCTGACCTGGTGTCAGCACAGAAATGTGTGGCCCTCTGCGTGCTTGGTCTGCGACACTGAGAAGTAATTCACAGTACTGTCCTCGCGGCGATGCAGGAGGCAGAAATGCCTTCTGAGTCGTTAGAGAAAGTGATCAATTTTTAGTGCGAATTAAGGGTTGAAGGCGTTGTGTTCTTTTTCTCTGAATGATTGATTCTTGATAGGTTCCTCTGATAAACGTTGACTGGGCCCTGTTTTGTCCAGGGCATTGTGCTGGGTTCCTGGGAGGAACTGAGAAAGGGGCAGAACCAACCCTACCCCCTCACAGGAAGCTGAGGCCAGCAGATGGGAGCAGGAAGGCCGGCACCCAGATGCCCTGGGAAGCATGCTCTGGGCGTGAGAAGATCAAGGTTAAAGCTCAGCTCGCTCGTGTGAATTTTGTCACGCCCCTTTGCCTCTCTGAGTCTGCTTCCTCATCCATAATCAAGGGGAATCTTTGACACCTCATAAAGCATTAATGCGCCTTCACTTTCTGAAAGAATAGTGCTCAGCGCATAGAAAGTGCTGGTAGATGTCATCTGTTAAAGAGCTTTTCTTCATGTGGTGTAGGCTGTGCGGGACAGGGAAATATCTGAAGCCAGAAAATAGTTTCATCAGCTATTCCTAAAGGCGAATGGTTTTCTTTTCTGCTTTTCCTGAAATGGCAAAGGTATGGGATGGGGAGAGATGACAGGAGGAGATGAAGAGATAGGGCAGGACTGGCTTCTACCCTTCATTTGTATCATGTTATTGTTCGGGTACATTTTTTTTTTTAGCCACCGTCCCGTTCTAAAGTAGAAGGTCATAACAGGGAACTCTGTTCAATGTTGTGGGGCAGCCTGGAAGGGAAGGGAGTTTGAGGGAGAATGGATAAATGTATATATATGGCTGAATCCCTTCTCTGTCCACCTGAAACTATCACAACATTGTTTATTAACTATGAAAAAAAAAGTGAAAGTCGCTTAGTCGTGTCCAACTCTTTGCGACCCCATGGACTATACAGTCCATGGAATTTTCTGGGCCAGAATACTGGAGTGGGTAGCCTTTCCCTTCTCCAGAGGATCTTCCCAACCCAGGGATCGAATCCAGGTCTCCCACATTGCAGGTGGATTCTTCACCAGTTGAGCCACGAAGGAAACCCAAGAATACTGGAGTGGGTAGCCTATCCCTTCTCCAGTGGATCTTTCCGACCCAGGAATCGAACTGGGGTCTCCTGCACTACTGCAGGCGGATTTTTTACCAACTGAGCTATCAGAGAAGCCCGTTTATTGGCTATGCCCCAATACAAAATTAAAAGTTAGGAGAAAAAAAAGGTAGACAGGCATAGATCAGCCACAGGGTGTCTGTTGGTTTAGGGAGAATGAATGGGTTTCCCTTTCCTGTCAGTGGAGGCTGATTGGCAGTGGCTGCCTGTGATTGTATTAAGAAGGATTCTGAGGCTGTGTCCATACCTGGAGGAAAAGTGTACTGAGCCTGGTGGGCAGTGTCTGTACCTGGAGGGGAGACTCCGTCTCTGGAGGGGAGACTCCACGCGTGTGCTGTCGTTGTCCGTCCTGTATGGGTCTTCCTGAGACGGGGGCCCTGTGCCATGGCCCTTCTTGCAGGTGGAAGTGATCAAGAAAGCCTACATGCAAGGTGAAGTGGAGTTCGAGGATGGTGAGAATGGTGAGGACGGAGCCGCCTCCCCCAGAAACGTGGGGCACAACATCTACATCCTAGCTCATCAGGTGCGACCCCTCCCCAGCCCCCCTGCCCGACAGTCAGTGCCAGCATTCCATGCATGCGCCCTTAAATTTGCTTTTCCTGTAAGGATTCAGCCTGAGGTGGTTTGGGCACGTGGTAACGTGGCTCACGGGTACCGCCAGCCACCTGACCCCGAGTGCGAGGTCCAGGCTGCTTCCAGTGTTCCATTCCCGCAGGGTCATGTCCCTCGGAAACCCCCACATTTCTTAAAAGCGTTCCCACTGAGCCGTGACACTTGGATAGTTTATGACTGTGTCTCCAGACACTTGAAAGGAGTCTTAGTCTTTTCATAAATATTGATGAGTCTGTCTTAACCGTCTCAAGAAAGAAACCTCAGCTGCCTGGCCTATCGCACTTGGAAATCTTTGGGAACTTGTCACTCTGCCTTGTCTTTGTTTGCCTTTCGGGGGATGGAGTAATACTTCCTACCCTGGCACCAGAATGCCCTGTTTCGTAACTCGCTTCCCAAGTGGCTGGGCTTCTGAAGATACTTCCTCTTTCTGGAGGTTGACGTGCTTGGAGCGGGCTGAGGTGTGTGGGCAGCTGGGAACTCGGCTGCAGGCTGGTGCTTCTGGTCCCCTCCACCTCTCTTAGGTGGAGGCGTTTGATAGAAAACAGTGATGGGATTGGGCTGGAGGTTGATAAGTCCTTGCTCTTTGTCTCCTCCATTCCTAGCATTTAATTTCGCCCCTGGGAGTTTGGGAAGGTTACGTGCACACTGCTATATTTAAAATGGATAACCAACAAGTACCTACTGTATAGCACTTGGAACTCTGCTCGGTGTCACGTGGCAGCCTGGATGGGTGGGGGATTTAGGGGAAGAATGGATACACGTATATATATGGCTGAGTCCCGTCGCCATTCACCTGAAACTATCACAGTATTGTTAACTGGCTATAACCCAATACAAAATAAAAAGTTTAAAGTTTAAAAAAAAATTATATGCCCAAATCAGCTTACTCAATTTTAATGAGCAAGTACATATTGATAATGAAATGATTTAAGCTTCAAAAAATGGTAATGTAGCCCCTGTGAGGTTTCAGGGCGTTCCTTAAGGAGGCTCTGTGGGGTTGGATAGAAAACCCCACCTTCCTCCTGCCTGGCCAAGGAAACCAGGGCAAAGTGGGCCCTTAAGTGGACATGCGCTCCCCACGCCACTCTGCCAGGCTCCCAAAATAGCTGCCGTGCAGAGCGAGCCTCAATGGGGTGCATGGGGCCCTGCCTTCACCCTCCAGCTTGCTGCTTGTTCCCATGCGTCTTTTCTCCCCAGAGCTAGAAGGCAGCTGTGTGTTGCTGTTGCAAACAGAACTGACTCCCCTGTCTGCACTTGTGTTCTAGTTGGCTCGACATAACAAAGAGCTTCAGACCATGCTGAAACCCGGCGGCCAGGTGGATGGAGACGAAGCTCTGGAGTTTTATGCCAAGCACACGGCCCAGATAGAGGTAAAGGCCGGGTACACTTGGGACCCAGGCTTATGTTGAGGGCTTCCACAGTGGGTGCCCTGGGCTGGGGCTGGTGTGCGGTCACTGGTCTGAGTGGTAAACAGGTGGTGAGAAGCTATGGTGCACCAGGACCCGCACTCAATGCTCAAAGCCAGTGACTGCCAAGGTAGTGGGGGTGTAGACACCGAGTAAGGCCAAAGGAGACGCGCTGTGAATTCGGACAGGGGTGTGAGGATGACCAGAAGGTATCATGAGATGGTACCACGGGAGGACCGGCTGGCAGCCTGTTCTGAAGAGTGTTACCCCAGCGCAGACCTTCCGAAGGATGGGAATGAAGGGGCACAGCCAGGAGGCTAGAGGTTGGCAGGCCCCGAGGTGGGAGGTGAAGGTGAAGAGGTGGGGCTTAGGGAGCAGGAGTGAGAAAACACTGGATCAGAGAGGAAAAAGACAGCCCCAGGTCCTGCAGGACCGTCCGGCATTGGCGGGAGGAGTCTGGACTTTACCCTCAGAACTCCACCGAGGAATAATACGACCAGATCTACATTTGAAAACACATACACACACCCACAAGAAAGAAATCATCTCCATTTTGCAGATGGGACAACACTGAGAAGGGACTCAGAGGTTGCGTCACTCAGCGAGAGGTCCAGTTCTCAGTGTCAGGGCTGACATTTTCATCCATGTCTGGCTGACCCAGAGCCCATGGGTGTTTTTAATGTTCCTTGCGTTGTCTCCTGGGGGCTGAGAGGGCCCAGACCTGCACGTGCAGGATTCAGGCAGTAAGGGGTGGTGTGCCCTGATCAGCTAATGAGGAGATGCACAAATACAGTATCAGTGTCAGAGCAAGGATTTTGAAAGACTAGCAGACTCCTTTGGGCCATGTGAGACTTGCAGGATAGAGACAAGTTAGAGGATAATCATACCCACGGTCTGGGGTCTCGCAGCTGTCCTCATAAAATGCGTCCTTTCACCCATCGGTTGACCATGACAGTGTGCACGAGCACGTAATCTCAGTTGATTGTTCATGACCAGAAGTTTGTTCTCTGGAGCCCTTAGAAGACAAGCCTCAGGTATTTGCGGTGTGGAATGTCAGAGGGGAAGGAACCTTGGAAATGGTCTGGTTGAGCTCCTTGGTTCACCATCAAACTGACATTTGATCAGGTGCAGAGGTGTCAGCAAGGTCACCCACTCTGCTAGAGGTGGAGAAGGGCTGGGATGGATTTTGATTCCCAGCTGTACATTGACTGAAAGAGAGGCATGAATCGATCTTGAATAATGGAGAAAAATGACCAGGCAGGGCGGCCTGAGCTCTTGAACTCCTGTTCCTGGGCAGCTGCTCATACCTTCCAGTCTCGCAGGACACAGAGAGTGCTGTCATTCCCAGGCTTCCGCAGACCCGCATCCCATCACTCGGGTCACACCATGCAGGTCGCCCTGAAATCTGAGCATCTGTTCTTGCCAGGAGACCACCTGTTCCTCCATTGTCTCTTCTCAGATCGTTTTCCTTCCGTGTAAGGGGGGCTGATCCAGAGCCCCCCTGACGATATAAAGCAGGAGGGCCGTGGGGAACTGCAGACTATATCCACCCGCTTTACCAACACCTCCCCCCCACCTCAATCCCGGTTAACGAGGTTGGCTTATGCACCAGACTTGGTAACATGATCTCCAGTTTGATTTGGAAACCACTGGTGTCCAGACGACATCTCCAAGGATTCAGGGAGGCTGGGCTGTGGGAACCTGCCTCCTCTCAGAGTTTCCCACTGCAGCTTGACCTGAGTCATCTCTCCTGCTGCGCTGGGAAAAAAATCACTGGGAGACTGGGAACCAGAACGTCTCAGAGAGGGTGTGGCTCTGGGCCTCACCTGACTTGTCCAGCCCCTGGTGAGGAAGGACACAGGGAGGCCCTGCCCCTCTAGTACTGCAGCCTGAACCCCTTGGAAATCTCTGGCCCCTTGGGACTATGACTCAACGCAGTGTTGAAAAATTTGAATAGTCTCCCCCAGATTCTCTGGGGACTAAACCTGTCTAGGAAGAGCATGGGGAATATCTGTGAAGTGTCCACCCCAGGAACCAGGAAAGCTAATTAAAAGAACAATGAGCGTGATACCAGTATTAAAAGAAACTATTGTTTTATGCATCACACATGTTAGATGCTCTGAGAGGTCAGAGGTCACTGCATCTGTGAAAACCAAAGATCTCCTTTTTGAGTTCCTATCTAGGGAAGAGAACCCACCTTTGTAATCTGAGAAAGGCTCTCAGGTGAGATTGGTCCCATGACCTAGCACTACATGGTACAGTGGGATCACCACTAGCTCTGTTTGGCTGTTTACATTAAAATTAAATAAATACTAAGCTCCAGTCCTCAGTTGTGCCAGCCACATGTGCTAGTCCTCAGTGCCCGTATGTGAGGGGGGACTCTGCTTTCAAAGGGACAGACACACAGTTGTAGCATCATTTCATCATTCCCGTTTTCATCATTCCAGAAGGTTCTGTTGGACATCTGCAGCCCCAAGCCTCATATGAATCTGTACACAGAACACACTTTGAATTGTTCCAGATAAAACTTCATCACAGTAGAATTCATGGGTCTGAGATTAGAAAAATATTTTGACTTTCCAAAATGGTTTTATGCATAAATCTAAGAGATACAGCCCAGTCCGGGAGTTACAAAACCCAAGACGACTCTGGGTCAGGTCTGTGTTATGCTTGATCTTTAATTCTGAGATGGGACTTCCTGGTGGTCCAGTGGTTAAGAGTCCAGTCTTCCGATGCAGGGGGCGTGGTTTCAATCTCTGGTCAGGGAACTGAGATCCCACATGCCATGTGGTGTGGATAAAAAAGAAAAAAGAAATCTAGGCTGAGTACTGAGCCTGTGGCAAGTGCTCACGAAAGGCTTTTTGACAATTTTAACCTCCTCCGTTCTTTCACCCTAGATTGTCAGATTAGACCGAACCATGGAGCAGATTGTCTTCCCCGTGCCCAGTATATGTGAATTCCTAACCAAAGAGTCAAAACTGCGGATATACTACACCACAGAGAGGGACGAGCAGGGCAGCAAGATCAACGACTTCTTCCTGCGGTCTGAGGACCTCTTCAATGAGATGAACTGGCAGAAGAAGCTCAGAGGTGGGTCAGCGCCTCCAGGTGCTGTGGAATTGTGTGGTTCTGCGGGTCTTGCACACTGGGGTTCGATGGTGAGTGCGTGGACCTCCCTGTAGGAGCAGAGCTGGTGGGGTTCAGGATTCTGTCCCCCTCTGAGCACCAGGACTACCCAGGCACCTTGGGAGCTGGTAAGTGGGCTCCAGCCTCTGAGAGGTGCTAAAAAGGCTTCCTTCCGGCTGCCTTTGACCTGATTCGACTGGAGAGCTCCCAGAAGGACTTAAAATGCTCCTATTTTGATAGGGAAAATTAAAAGGATGGAGAACAGACAGGCCTGCTGCTCACAGGATGACACATTTGAGCAGGAGGTTGAGCCTACCTGAGAGCTCATTGACCAGCCCACATGCTCAGAAGACACAGGTCTTCCCCCTTTTATAGGGCAATTCGGATTGTACACCCTAGGGTCATTTTCTAGGCAGTGGAATCACTGGCCACAGAAGATGCGTCACTGCTCACCAGCGAGTTCCATTGCGGGGCCCAGCCAGGCTGGCGACATTTCCTCATCTAAACAGGGCTGCCCTGGCCGGCTTCTCTGCGGCCAGTTTTCATTAGGGTTTTGGTGTGATCCTTCACTGCGGACAGTGTGCTGGGCACCAGCTGTTTTGACCAGCTTAGAAAGGATGCTGATTCATTCCTGTCATTAGTCAGGAGCTAGGGTTTGTATTTGCAACCCTGGATTCCAGCTGCCCCTGTGATCACTCCAGCTCCTGCTGAGGGGCAGGGCTGCAGGAGGGGAAACTGGCTGGAGGTCAGGTTCTGGGTGCTCTCCTCGTTCTCCCTCACCGGCCCGAGCCGGCGCAGACCTGCCTCCTTTGCTGCCGCCCCTGCTCTGCTCCGCTCCACTCCCTGTCTCCCTGGAATCAGTTAGTGGCAGAAGGCGTTGAGCAAGCAAGCTGCCCGCCAGGCGCTGGTCTCACCCCACCCCTACTCCATTCTCTCTCATCTCTAAGGGATGCCTCATCGACCAGCACTTTAAAGCACGGTCATATGTTTGGCTGAACCAACTCATTTGTCACCCAGCCCCACGCGAGGTGTCTAGCTCACCTTTAACAGAGCAGCATGCGTCTCCTCCATGGTGTGGACCTCAGAAGCCTTCGTGGACAGGTGGCCCCACTATGAGTGTGTTCTTGTAGCCACCGTGGGCTCCATCCGAGCTCCTATAGCTCAAGCATCGTGAGTCGTGTGTTGAACATCCTCGCAGCACCATGCTCATGCAGTCAGATAAGAAAGATACCCCAAAAAGGTTGACAGAGACCCTATGTGTATGCTTGTCTTCTCAGCTATGGCGTTCAATAGAAGGGAACTTCCTCTTATTTGTTGATTTTGCTCTTCATTGAAATAGTCCATGATTCCAACTTTAGGTGATGATCCCGAATTCATGGTTTGGTTCACCCAGACCTCAATGATAGCTATTAAAACAGTGGTTTTGGACTTCCCTGGTGGTGTGCTGGATAGGAATCTGTCTGCCAATGCAGGGGACATGGGTGTGATCCCTGGTCTGGGAAGATTCCACATGTGGGGAGCAACTACGCCCATGTGCCACAGCTACTGAGTCTGCACTCTAGAGCCTGCACGCCACAATTTCTGAGCCCACGTGCCACAAGTACTGAAACCTGCGTGCCTGGAGCCTGTGACCTGCAACAAAAGAAGCCACCACAAGGAGTAGCCCCCACTTGCCACAAGTAGAGAAAGCCCACATGCAGCAACGAAGACTCAGCACAACCATAAACACGTGAATTTTAAAAAATGATTTTACCCTTTCTAATATATAGGTCTACTAAGTCCAGGCAGATGCTTTAACCTGTGAGCTACAAGGGAAGCTCAATATATAGGTCTACTAAGTACTGCTACTAAGACTGATCAGATATATTCATTCTCTCTAAATTGTGTTATCCAATAGGTATAGAAAATAGGCTCTCCAGGGGGCTTAAGAATTAAAAGAAAGATTTTCACCTTTTATGATGAGGTGAGAGACCTTGTCATCCCTCTTTCTGAGATGTTGTCTTCAGCCTGGCAGAGTAGGAAGACCTCAGCTGCAAGAGGTGGGGATCTCTGAATTCGTTCTCTGTCCATCACCCACTGGCTTTGTGACCTGGGCAGGTGACTGAACCTCTTCTAAGCCCTCCCCTATAAACTGCCCAACGGATTGATTGGTCAAGGAATGGCCAGCTCATCATTCCAAGATTTCTATTGCTTTGTAGCTAATACCTTCTCTTATTTGGTCTGTCTTTGTTTCAAAAGCAGTTTTTGTTTCAGTGAAGCTTAAACACAGCTACAGTTGTCAACTGAGAGATTTTAATTGGCCTCATAGCTCTGCTGGTAAGAGAAAAATTGAAAGTAATAACTGAATTAAACATGATTTGCATATTTAGGAAGAGGAGAAATGTACTCATTAGAAGTGCAATTAAAATGAAATACATTTTCCCCTCTAAGTAGCTTATTTCTCTTCTGATGTGTCTGCAGAAAAGAGTTCTCTGGCTTGTTTATGAAGCTGCTTTACCTTTTCCTGAAAGTGTCTCCGGGAATCATCTATGCCTTGGAGAATCTGTAGCTGGGGCTCAGATACACAGGGAGGTGTGTCTGAGACACGTGTTGCTTCATCTTTTCTTCTACAAGTATTAAGATACTTAGTTCCTATACTCTCTTGAAACCCTCTTCCCTGCTTTACTCAAAAGACACACACACACACACACTCACTCACACACACACACTCACACACACACACTCACTCACACACTCACACACTCACTCACACACACACACACACACTCACACACTCACACACACACACACACACACTCACACTCACTCTTGTGTGCATTCACATCCTCCATCCACTGTGCCTCTCTGATATCTTCTCCTGGCCCCAGGGATGAGAAAACTCTGGGCTAAGAAAACTAGAAGGTAGTGAAAGGAAATTAAAGCAGAGCTGCAAAGGCCGGCACTTTGTTACTTGGTGTTATGTGGTGTCTTGTCGTTCAGGCACTCGGTCCTGTCTGACTCTTTGCCACTCCATGGACTGCAACACACCAGGCTTCCCTGTCTTTCACCCTCGTGGTTTTTACATTCATTGGAATAGAGTGGGAAATTCCATTGCTCTATATGCACATGGAGTCTGTGTCCTCAGCAAGCCCCAGTTCCTTAAAGAGAAGACAAACTAGGATAAGAGGGTTAGCAGGAGGTGCCCTGGGTGCAGTTACTTAGATCGCCTGCCCTTCTAGGATCATGGGACCCTGTCTTCTTGCCCCTGTGTAGATTCCCAGTTGACTTGAAGGGTCGAATATTTGTTCATATTCAGAGTGACACCACAGTTTAAATACAGTGTTAGCCTTATAAAAATCAGATTTGTGAAAACTATATGCCAGAGTTGAGGAGCATTTATTACACTCATGTTAAAGCATCAGACAGTGGCTGTTCTTACACTTGGTTCAGGTTGAGAGCTCCCCTTGAAGAGAATCCTGGCTTAACCCTCACTGATCTCTGCCATTTCCTGCCTTTTTGTCTTTTCACTTCTTGTTAGTCTGTTACCCATACACTTATGGAGAGAGGATGTTGTAAATTCCCGTGTTCCCATCAGTCAGCCCTTGGCCATCCTTGCCATTGTTTCTTCTGTGCTGTTCAGAGTTTTCATATTCAGATCAGGAATGGGCTTCAGTCCCAGAAAAAACACCAACAGTTATTGTCTCCAGAGCAAGTGGTTTCTCATCTTAAATTTACTTCAGCAATTATTAATAGCTTATAAAATAAAACAAACTCCAGGAAATCAGGTTGACTGATTACTGGTCGGCTCCTCTACTAAATGGTGACATGAGCCCCTTAACTCTGTCCTTGTCACTGAGCCCAAGGGTCTCTGAGCTGAGGGGATGAGATTGCCACAGCTTCTATCCTCGGCTGGGCCTCAGTTTCCCTCATTTATCAAATGAGAGATGTTAAACCAGACGCTGCTTATGGCTCCAAAATTCAACGGTTTGGAAGCATGGCCTCTTACCAAGTGCAAGCATGTAAATGAGCAGTTATTAAATTATCCAGGGCTCTGTGTAATTGTGCCATAACTTTATTTTGACTAGAAGCTTATGAAGGCTTGGTTACTGCTATAGGCATTGTTATAGAGTCATCGGATTTGTCACTGGCTGCTGTCCTACAGTGAAATGGTGACATTAATGGGAAAAAGAAATAACACGCTAGACATCCATTTTCACCTACTCCATGCTTCCCTTTGGAGGAGAATTATGTTGAATGAGCCTGTCTTCTGGAAACTTTGCCTCTGGCATGGAGATGGAAATTATTCCCCCCATATCTATTCTTAAGCATCATCCTAAGTGTAAGGCACTACCAAAGAATTCAGAGGAAAAGGAAGCACCCGTACACACAGTGTGGCCACCGGCTTGTCTGCAGCTGAGATGCAGCCAAGTGTGGTGTCAGCTGTCAGTAACAATGGGATAAGATAGCAGCACTGCTTGGGACCTGATGCTTTCAAACTGGTGCTGGAGAAGACTCTAGAGTCCCTTGGACAGCAAGGAGATCAACCCAGTCAATCCTAAAGGAAATCAACCCTGAATATTCACTGGAAGGACTGATGCTGAAGCTCCGATACTTTGGCCACTTGATGCGAAGAGCCGACTCCCTGGGAAAGAGCCTGATACTGGAAAAGATTGAGGGCAAGAGGAGAAGGGGACAACAGAGGATGAGATGGTTGGATGACATCAGTGACTCAAGGAGTTTGGGCAAACTTTGGGAAATAGTGAGGCACATGGAGGCCTGGCATGCTGCCATCCATGGGGTCGCAAGGAGTTGGATGTGACTGAGCAACTGAACAATAACTGCCTCAAGGGTCTCCTGCCCTTTGGGAGGGCTTTGGGGCCCCATCCTTTCTCTACAGTAGCCTTTAGAAATGGAGCTTGGCTGCTGACCATCCAGGAAGAGCTCCTATTTTTGGTTCTTCTTCAGGAACATGGCAGATGACTTGGTGATGGGAAAGGGGCTGTTGTCTTGCTTTCAGGCATCAGTGAGTTGGTGAAGAATTTCAAGCAGGGAAGGAGTGTGGAAGTGGTAACATTGCTAGCCTGGGGCCCAGCTGGGCTGACTCTGAATGCTGTGTGTCCCCCCCCACTAGTACCCCCGACTTCTCAAAGGCTCATTGAATTCTCCAGTCTCCTTGGGCATCTCCTCCAGTCCCAGGGCCCCAGGGGGAACTGAGGACTTGGCACATGAACCCTGGATAACCCCCCAGATTCCATAACTGATGGTGCTGATGGGGGCATGTGGGGTTTTCAGATGCTCCAGCTTTTCCCCTTTCTTCTCTTCCTTGTCCCCCAGTTCATCTTCTGTTCCAGTAAGGACTCCCAACAGAAACAAACCCATCTGATGTCGTTCTGAGCTTATGAGTCAGCTTGAAAACAAGTGACCATTTTTAATGTTTGGTGAAAACCGGGAACAAAAGTGGGCTTTTAGGGGCAGAGCGGGAGGAGGGGCCTGTGGAATTCCCAGCGTTCTGGCTCACAGTCTCGAACCTCATGGGGTTCCGTCTTTGTTTTCACAGCCCAGCCCGTCCTGTACTGGTGCGCCCGCAACATGTCTTTCTGGAGTAGCATTTCATTCAACCTGGCCGTCCTGATGAACCTGCTTGTGGCGTTTTTCTACCCATTTAAAGGAGTCCGAGGAGGTACTGCCCATGTCTTTAATTTCAAGGAAACTTCTAGAAACAGCAGGATGGCTATGACTTGCATCTTAAATGGGATGCCTGGTAGTACTGGTGCAATTGATGGGATCCTAGTTCCCCATTTTCAGACACGATGAGAGTGTAGCTTCTACCACAGGTTTATTTTTTGCTTGTTCTTGGTGTTTTAACTTTTGCAATGTTGTGTTGGTTTCTGCCACAAGCAACGTGAATCAGCCATAATTAGACATACATCCTCTCCCTCTGGCCCCTTCCTTCCCTCTGCATTGTCATCGCTTCAGTTCATCACAGAGAACCAGACTCGGCTCTGTGTGCTACCCAGCAACCCCTCAGCAGCTATCCATCTTACACTTGATAATGTATATGGGTTGTTGCTGCTTTCTCCATTCATCCCACTGACTCATTCTGCCACTGTGTCCACGATGCCCTTCTCTACATCTTCAGCTCCATTCCTTCCCTGCAACGAGGTTCATCAATAATACTGTTTTTCTAGATTCCCTACATATGCATTAGTACACTGTATTTGTTTTTCTCTGACTTACTTCACTTTGTAGAACAGGCTCTAGGTTCGTCCACCTCACTAGAACTGACTCAGATTTGTTCTTTTGTATAGCTAAGTAATATTCCATTGTGTATATGTACCACAACATCTTTATCTGTTCATCTGTCGATGAACATCTAGGTTGATTATATGTCCTGGCTATTGTAAAGAGTGCTGCTGTGAACATTGGGGTACATGTGTCTTTTTCAGTTATGGCTTTCTTGGGGCATATGCCCAGTAGGGGTTGCTGGGTCAGATGGTAGATGTATTTCTAGTCTTCTTAAGAAATCTCCATGCTGTTCTCCATAAGGGCTGTGTCAGTTTACACTGCCACCAACAGTGTAGGAGGGTTCCATTTGCTCCACATCCTCTACAGTACTTACTGTTTGTAGATTTTTTGGTGATGGCTATTCTGACTGGTGTGAAGTGATACACTGTGAGTTTATTTTTCAATTTAATTTGAAATCATATAAACTGTTTATCCATATATATTTCTCAGGAAAGAAAGAGGAGAAGCAATATATTAAAACAGTAAGAGATCATCTTAACCTCCTTGTTTTGTATGTCAGGAAACTATGTATCAGGGAAGCTGAGAGATTTAGCCAGACACACAGCCCCTTAGCAGCTGAGCTAATCCTAGAATGAATATAGATAACTTTGATGCTCAGTCCAGTAGATTTTTTTCCTATGCCATACTTGTGGCATTGATTTTAGACTATAGAATTTGTAAAAAGTAATCTCTGGAATTTATTTTTTTTCTTTTTTTCTGGCAAGAGGTAATGGGAGGCAGGGCATGAATGACTTTAGACCAGACATCCTTGCCATTTTAGTCACTTAAGAGCTGCGTGCTGTTACTCACATAATGAGATATGCTGTCCATGGTCTTCATAGATTTCCTACCCCCATCTCCTTCTGGTCATCTGTGTGCACATTCTACACATTTTACTGAGGAAAGGCAAACCACTCAGAAATAGCGTTTTTCTGTTTGGGGCTCCTCAGTTTGCTTAACAGCCTTCTGGAGACATTTACAACTGTGGAGTTCTGGGGGCTCCCCTTCTATTAAACTTTCATGACCCCCTTTTCTGACACCTGCAACAGCCTCCTGGGAGGCTGACTTTTCAGCTCAATTTTCCATCAGAGCTTTTTGGCAGATTACCTCCACTATGTATGTTGCAACCTGGCAGTAGCTACCTTCTGTAAAACAATGGGATGAAGAGCCCAAAAAGTAAGAGAATAAAAACAAACAAAAAAAAGACAAACAGCACAGAGGTAAATCCAGAGCAGGCTCTGCTCTGGAGTTTAGTAATGCAGATGTGTGCATGACTGAAGTAAATTTAAGGTCCAATTTAAAAGTAACAGTGTGTTCTGTGGTATGTCTAACTTACTCATTTGAGGCATTACCTTTTCAGCTGAGCCTGAAGCCATGTGGAAGGCTTCACTGGAGTGATGTTTTCCCTGCAAGGCAGTACTTAAACACAAGCCCAAGGGGTATTTTCCTTTAAAATGGATTATGTCAGGATTCATGGTGTCCCTGTTGGAAAAGTTGGGCAGGTCCACAGCGCTGCAGGGTGTTCTCCTGGGGGGTGTCTGCCTGTGCTGGGCTGCCAGTTAGCAGAGGTGAGAGTATGAAGTGTTCAGCCAAGAGCTCAGGTGGAGGGGATGGAGCCCTCTTCTCACCTCCAGGGGCTATCACATCACAGCAGATTCTTCAACTAGTACTTTGGGTGTGTCTTCATTTTCCCCCTCCACTTCTTTAAAAAATATTTAAAACTGATTGTTATTCTGTACCTTGGCCATTTTCTTCACTGGTCACTTACGGCAGTTTTGAGGCCGCTGTCTGGGGACAGTTCATTGATAGCTCCCTCCTCTTCAGTGATAAGTCTCATTCAATGCAACAGCTAGACCTACAGAGTCTGGACTTGGTGTCCAGGACTGGCCCTAACACTCACCTGCCGCATGACTCTGGGCAAACCACTTCAGTTCATCCTCCTTATCCTCCCTATTAAGCAGTGCTTAGGTTGAGCCAGTAGTTGTGACACGAAGGTATGGATTTGGAAATCCCCGTAGTGGTCAGGAGAAAATAATTGCTGACCCAGTCAGGATCTCTGGAGCATCCTGTTTCTTGCCCGTGCAAGTTCAAGACCTATTGGATGATTATTAAAGGTCCTTCTGGCTTTACAGTGTAGCACTCAAGGTGGCATTGACCCTGGATCTGTAGAAATCTAGGCTTCCTGTTTTGGCAGTGTGGGATTTAGAACTTTGTGCCGATGCACTCAACAGAAAATATAATTAGATGTCCTTTGAGAGAAGGAGATTGATCTGACGTCAGGAAGTCCTTTCCATTATACAGTGACAGAAATCCCCCTCAAACACATCAACTCACTCAGAGGACTTTTTTTTTCCTTTTAAACATATTCTGGGGACATCTTCTATACTCAGTGTTGACCATCTTCAGGAAGAAGGTTGTTTCAGCCCTATCTAGAAACAAAATCTGATTGGTTACCTGAAAGTATTTTTTTAAGAGAAATATTTGTTCTTGTTGAATCCTGAAACTAGGGTTTCCAAAATGTCCCTCCTGCAGGAGTTTACTGACCTTTATGCCAGTATGGCTCTCTGACTTGAAAGGCTTGTGGCTGTCAAGGACACTGTGGCCTTAAAAGCTCCTTTTCAAAAGTATTTTTCCCCCTTTGGTTGAGAACTGAGAGTCACACAGTCTTTAAAAAGCATGAAAATTTGGCAGCTTCAGAATTCTTACTGAATTTGTAAGCATGCCATGGTGATTAAAGCCCATAAAGTACTACTTCTTAAACTTTCTTACTGTTGAAATTTTCAAATCTGTACACAAGTGGAAAGAAGAATATAATAAACTGCCACATACCCATCAGCCCATCTTTAACAACATTTTGCCTGGTTTGTTTCATTTATACTCCTACTGTATTTTCTGCAAGATTTTAAAGAAGTCTAGACATCTTGTTTCACTGTGCATCTCTTAACTTCAGAGAATATTTTTAAATGTGTATAATCACCATAGCATTCTCATATCTAAAAAGAACTAACAATAAATCATGTAATGCTGCTGCTGCTGCTGCTAAGTCACTTCAGTCGTGTCCGACTCTGTGCGACTCCATAGACAGCAGCCCACCAGGCTCCCCCATCCCTGGGATTCTCCAGGCAAGAACGCTGGAGTGGGTTGCCATTTCCTTCTCCAATGCATGCCTATCCCTATTCGTGTTTCTCCAACTGTCTCAAGGAAATCTTTCTATAGTTGTTTCTTTGGAATCTAACATTAATTTTTTTCTAATAATTTTTAAATTGGAGTATAACTGCTTTACAATGTTGTGTTCATTTCTGCTGTACAACATCATGAATCAGCCATATGTAAATAAATCCCCTTCCTCTTGAGCCTCCCTCCTACTTCCCCAATTCCATTACCCATGCCTAGGTCATCACAGAACACCAAGCTCCCTGTGTTATACAGCAGCTTCCCACCAGCTATTTATTTTACATATCTAGCATTAATTTTTAACTCTGCCTTTTTAGTGGGAAGACAGCAGATTTTTTATATTGTTTCAGGATTTGGGTACATGTGTTGTACCGTACATTTATTATACTGAGATATTAAGAGGCAGTTTAAGATGATTATGCTTAAGAAAATGAAAGGTAAGCCACAAGCTGGGCAAAAATACTTAAAAAACATGTCAGACAAAAGGCTTATATCTAGCCTATAGGAAAAACTCTTATAACCCAATAATAAAAACACTACCCATTTAAAATAATGGGTAAACGATTTGATCAGATATTTCACACACAAAAAAAAGGATATATGAATAGTCAGTAAGAACATAAAAAGATATTCAATGTCAGTAGTTATTAGAAAAATGCAAATGAAAACCACCTAGATATGTTATGAGAAACCTACTAGAATGGCTAAAATTAGAATGACCGACAATACCGAGTATTGGTGATGAGCTGGAACAGTGAAACTCCCACTCTTTGTGATGAAGAGGGGAAATGGTAGCATCAGTTTGGAAAATAGTATGGTTAGGTCTTCTGAAGTTAAATATATCCTTAGGGTTCTCAGATCTATTTCCATGTTTTTGTCCAAGAGAAATGAAAACATATCCCCACCCCAGAACTTGTACTTGAAGTTTCCCAGTAGCATCTTTCATCATAACTTCAATCTGGAAACAACCCCAGTATCCATTAATTGTTGAGTGGATAAATAAATGATGACACAGCCATGTTATGGACCACTACTCAGCAATAGAAAGAGCAAGCTATTAATATACACAATAACATGAATGAACCTTAAAAATTTTGCTAAGTGAAAGAATTTTTAAAACCTGCCTACTAATATTATTTTTCCAGTTTTTATGAAATTCTGGAAAATGCAAAGCTACAGTGGTAGAAAGCAGATCAGGAGTTGCCTGGGAGTGGAGACGGGGCAAGGCGTCAGCTGCCAAGGGCGCAAGGAAACCTCTTAGTGTGATACGATGTTTATGTCTCAATTGTGTTAGCAGTTACATGTGGTTAGATGACTGTATAAACTGCCCACAGTCATGCACTTAAAATGGATGGATTTTTTTTTTTTTTAATGATGGTTAGGGACCATCCACTCTGGTAGCATGTTATATTCGTGGTAGATTCTGTTTCACCTTAGGTGAGATACATAACCCAAAACTCCATTTTCTCTGTGGTAAATTGGAGGTGATCATAGTACCTCCGGAGAAGGCACTGGTGACCCACTCCAGTACTCTTGCCTGGAAAATCCCATGGATGGAGGAGCCTGGTAGGCTGCAGTCCATGGGGTCGCTAAGAGTCAGACACGACTGAGTGACTTGACTTTCACTTTTCACTTTCATGCATTGGAGAAGGAAATGGCAACCCACTCCAGTGTTCTTGCCTGGAGAACCCCCGGGACAGAGGAGCCTGGTGTGCTGCCGTCTATGGGGTCGCACAGAGTCGGACACGACTGAAGCGACTTAGCAGCAGCAGCATAGTACCCTCATGGAGTGCCAAGAGGAGAAAATAAATGATCATCCAAAAGAAGGGCTTGATACCATATCTAACAGTTGTTAAATGCACAGGAAGGGACACACCTGACCCTAGGACCCACTTCTTCCTGCACTTCTGAAAATCTTCTGCCTTTCAGTGCCCATCCCTGATCAGATTCTCCTTCCGGAAGATATCAAAAGGGAAGAGGCAGGTGGCTAGGGTCGGAGGACAGTTCTGAGAGAGAAGGTGAGTCTTGGCAGGTGTGGACAAAAGGAACTAGGGCAACCCACAGGCTGGTGGGAGAGCCTGGGACCTGCAAGGACGTTGCTTTCCCAGGCGGTGCTGCCATCCAGGCAGCTCTGGAGAAGTGAAACTCCTTTATATAAGCAGCCTTAATCATGTAGTGCTGCTTGTTTACATCTGAAGGAAACTCAAAATGTGACAGCATTTGAAATAGGGGTGTTTTTTTTTTAATGAGTGTTTTACAGAACCTTATTTTTAGCCCTGTTGGCTCATGTTATATAACCGAGCCGTCTCGTGGGACACTCTAAATAGAACTTGCAATAGCAAGAGATGACAGAAACTGGTATAAGCTCTTTGACTACAAGGATAATCTAATTGTAGGATGATGCTAATGATACGGAAGTTGCTTTCCTCCTTCCCTTGAAGAAATCTGATGCGGGCAGGGGACCTGCGATTTTCCTTTGCATACTTTTAATAGAAATTAGAAGTCTGTTCTCCCAGTTCGCCTCCCTGAAGAGTGAAGTGTGACACGTGGATGAGTTTTGCTTATGGAACAGACCCATCTGATGGATGCCTGCTGGGTACTCAGTGCTTCCCTTGGGGAGGCTGGAGTCCAGCAGGGATGGGGCTTGGAAGAGAGGGCACTGACTGCTAGAAAACAGTATCCCACAGGGCTGAGCAGGGATATCGAGGGTCAGAGACAGAAGGAGCACCTAGCCTATTTTGTGAGGAGAAAGGGGATGGGGGAGGCTTCCTGTCAGAGGTGCACACATACGTGCGTGCTAAGTCACTTCAGTCATGTCCAACTCTTCGCGACCCCATGGACTGTAGCCTGCCAGGCTCCTCTGTCCGTGGAGATTCTCCAGGCAAGAATACTGGACGGGGTTGCCATGCCCTCCTCCAGGGGATCTTCCCAACACAGGGATCGAACCCACGTCTGTTTATGTCCCCTGCATTGGCAGGTGGGTTCTTTACCACTCGTGCCACCTGGGAAGCCCCCTGGAAGAGGTGACATCTAAGCTAAGACCTCAGGTGAATAGGAAAGGGAGAGAATTTCCCAGGTAGAAGGAAGGCGTCGAAGGGTTAGAGGTAAGACAACATGCATGTGACTGGTCATGTCGGGGGCAGGAAACTGGAGGTCAGGGTTGGGCTGAGGCAGGCCAGAGAGGTGCTTGAAGAAATTGTCACTGAACCCGCTCAGGTGTGTCCCCTCTGTGAGGGGAAAGCCCTGGTCTCTGAGAGCCCTGCCTCCTGGTTGCAGGGACCCTGGAACCGCACTGGTCGGGGCTGCTGTGGACGGCCATGCTCATCTCTCTGGCCATCGTCATCGCCCTCCCCAAGCCCCATGGCATCCGGGCCTTAATCGCTTCCACGATTCTCCGGTTGATATTTTCTGTCGGGCTACAACCCACATTGTTTCTTCTGGGAGCTTTCAACGTAAGTACGAATCCCTCCATTGCCTTTTTTTTGTTTGTTTATTTCCATCTGAGTAGGAATGCCTTCCATTCTCCCTGGAATTTTGGCCTATGCCTTCAGTGCAGAAAAATCCTTTGGGTGAGCTGTTAAAATAGCAGAGGAGAGCTGCAGGGGGGCATCTCCCTCTTCCCCTTTTCACAGGACAGTGGACCCCTTCATGTGCTCTCTGGACACTGGCAGTCTCATTGTCAGGGAATATTTCTCTCTGAATTAAGCAAAGGGAGAGAGATGTTGAGATTTGGGTTCATCGTGCCCGTCAGGTCATTAGGTGTGCTAGGACAAGAGATTCTAGTCAGGAAGGCCAATGACCGCATGTGAACACAGCCCTCATTTCTGGTGAGGACCGCAGAGAACAGAGCAGAGAGGCAAGAGGGACTGTTCAGAGAGAGGGAGCAGGTGGATAGGTCAGAAGAGAAGCCAGGCGTCAGAAGGTGGGTTACTGCAAAGTCAGTAGTGACGTTTGGAAGTGCCGTTTCAGTGTGTCCAAAGCTTCCAGTGTGCTTCCAGTGTGCAAGGGTGGACATCGACTCCCTCTGTGGAATCCTTAGGAAATGGACATGACTGATACCAAGCCATAAATTGGAGAGGTTTCCTGCCAAAAAGAAGGAACAAGTTGGGATCTGTGGGCATCTAAAACCACCTTCCAGAGGTTTCTGCCCTGAGCATATAAGGGAGCTGAAGTCACTGCATAAAAATGGAAGTGATATTGCAAAATAGATTAACGCCGTAATTTAGGGCAATGATAAATGTCCCTAAATTGGTGTTCAGATGGCAGAGGCAGTAAGGGTGTGAGAGGACAGGAGACCACTTCAAGCTGACACGCTTAAGGGGAGGAAGTTTTGTCTCAAAGAATGGACGCCATCAGGCCAGGAGGCAGGAACTGGGAGAAGCATTCTCTCAACTGGTGGAAGCAGCGAGGAAAGCCCAGACCTTCGTAAGGGACAGCCAACAGTTAAGTTTCGCCTCCTCAGTGGTTCATATACTGAAATATAGGGCCTGATTCTGGACAAGGAACCTGGGCCCCAAACTTTAGGAAAACCCACTGGGGCTCCGTCCTCCAGGTGGGCCTGTCCCAATTTGATAAATCTTGGGTGAAAAGGGATTTCCTTAGTCAAATTAATGTGGGAAATTGTGGGTCAAGGAAAATGCAAGGTTTTTTACTGAAAGATTTCTGAGACTTTAACCTACTGATAACACATGAGGGCTTCCCTCATATCTCAGTTGGTAAAGAATCCACCTGCAATGCTGGAGACCCCAGTTCAATTCCTGGGTCAGGAAGATCCCCTGGAAAAGGGTTAGGCTACGCACTCCAGTATTCTTGGGCTTCCCTTGTGGCTCGGCTGGTAAAGAATCCACCTGCAATGTGGGAGACCTGGGTTCAATCCCTGGGTTGGGAAGATCCCCTGGAGAAGGGAAAGGCTTCTCACTCCAGTATTCTGGCCTGGAGAATTCCATGGGCTGTATAGTCCATGGGGTTGCAAAGAGTCGGACATGACTGAGCAACTTTCACTTTAACGCATGATGAATCTCTAAGAAGGGAACACTGGGTCTTCATATTTCCCAAACTTATTTGCCCACATGTTTTGTAAAGTGTAACTTGAAATTAGTGTTATATGGAATATAGGTTGGGAAATTCTATTCCCAATACTGGTAAGTGACTCAGGGCTTTTTGGTTTTGTTTCAGAGATTTTTTCCCAACGTGGACCATCTGCAGAGTTTACCACAACACAGTTTCTGTTTTATATTTTGGTTTTTTGGCCAAGAGACATGTAGGATCTTAGCTCCCTGGCCAGGGTTCACACCCGTACCCCCTGCGTTGGAAGGTGAAGTCCTGACCACTGGACCACCAGGAAGGTCCCTGACTCAGGGTTTTTGAGCAGAGAATTGGTATAAGTAAAGTATCGTTGAGAAAACTCTCTCAGTAGAGGCATGAATATATATATATGGATTTGAGTGGAAGGTGGGTGAACTGGAGGCAGGGGGACCCCTTACGGAGTCATGTCCCCCTTACATGAGACAAGCCTGCCTCTTGGTCATAGTGGAGAATGAAGATACAGATGTCAGAGCTTTGGAGGAAATGGTGACAATGGTGGGCATAGGGTCTGAGCCTTATGCCTGAAAACGGTGCGTGGCTTGGTCCTTTTCTCTAGGCAGCGAAGGTATTCCTATCTTTACTGGGTGGTGAAGCAGGCAAGAATAATTCCAAATTTTCAGTCACGGAAGCCTGGGAGAGGAATAATGCAGCCAGCTACACTGAAGTCAGGCAAGACCTGGTTTTCAGGGTGCAGATAGACTTGAGTTGTTGAGTTACTTGACTTGAGGTGACAAGACTAGCTATTCGTGTTAGGCCTGGCATTTAGAAATGCATGACCAGAGTAAAAGAGACACATGAGTGCTGAAGGAGGCAATGCAGGCTTCACCTGCAGTGAGTGGAAGTATTTTAAGAAAGAAATACAGAAGACACAAATAGAAGGAAAAAGCACTATTTCAGAGGTTGTCTTCTATGAGTTAATTCTTTTGTTTCTCTGGTCTTTCGTCATTCCAGAGTTTTCTCTTCTGTAACATCAATCAGTTGGGGAAAAGACCCTATGTGGATAATTGGTGGCCATTCATAATAACATTAGCCGGGGGAGGGAGGGAGGGATGGGAAAACTAAAACAATAAACAGTTATTTAGAGAGGATTAATAAAAAAGAATACTTACATGGAGCGATGGGAGAAGGAAAAGTAGCCGTGAGAAAACTAGGGCAGAAGTTAAAGAGGAGAGCAGATTCAGGTAAAGCAGATTGCTCCGTTGTTAAGATTGTAGGGCATGACATGTGGGAGGTCCAGGAATGCCAGCCAGAGCATGGCCTTTTTTTCCTCTCATGGAAACCTCAGCACAGTTCATTCAGAATCGATGATGTTTTCTCACCCTAAAAAAGATCTGACACTGTCAAAGTTTAAAATATTAAGGAAAAAAAGACCTGGTGGATTGAAAGTGGAGCCTGTCTGAGAAAACCTAACCTTCTCCGTGGGTGTTGGCTTCCTCCCTTATCTGATTGCTGAGAAGCTCACTTGCACTGACCCACCAGATTAACTGGCAGCATTCCCCCAGCACCTGTGGCCAAGCTAGCTCGGGTGGCAGGACATGGTTTTACAAAGTGCAGCCAAAGCGCATTCTCTCTGGCTTTCTCCTGAGTTAGGTTTTTCTAGCAACATGTTGCTAAAGGGAGACTTGCAAGCTTGGGATTTCTATCAAAGGTAGGACTGTCTTATACAGTAGGTCAGCCTTCAGTTTCAGGGGTCAGAAAACCTACTCCATGCTAATAAGCAAAGAAGAAAATGTGACTGAGAATCAGGAGGCTGGCTTCAGGTGTAGCTGAATCCAGGAGCCCAGACGATAGCATAAGGGCTCATTTCCTCTTGTTTGCTTCTGCACTGCTGGTACCCTCAGGCTCTGTGATAATTTAGGATAGATGCCAGCAGCCTCAGAGGTCACTTTCTTTCAGGTTCAAGGTCAGGGATAAAGAATAAAATTGTCTTAGCTGCAGTCCCAGCAAAGATCTCAGGGGGTGTCATTGATTCCATTTGGTCACATGCCTATCTCTGAACGAATCATTGTTGCCAGGGTAATACAGTATTCTGATTGGCCAGGATGGAGCCCCACCCAGACCTCAAGGACCAATATAAAGGAAGGGATGGAGCCCCAGAGATAAAATAGAAGTTATTTCCAAAAAGGGGGGCAAGGGACTAGAATTCATCCTGAAGTCCTTTTCTCCCCCTACCACCCCAAGAAAATTATTTTTCCGTGTAGAATTAGGAGCAGTGGAAAACAAGAGCTGGCTGTTTCTCATTAGATTGCAAAACTCTAATGCCTAGAACGTAACAGAAATTCAGAAAACACTTTTAATCATGCTGATCACAGGGTTGGTGGATTGAGGTGACTTCTGTGTTTGACTAACTCATGTAAGAATGTTAGAAATGATTCATATCTCATCTTGAAAATCATAATTTCAGTATGTGCGAATTTTGTTTTTGTCATATACAAATGCCACTTGATTAGCGTTGTGCCTGAAGTTATTTGACTGTCACATTAACTTGTAATAATGCCTGAAAAGCAAAGTAATGAAATGACTGAGATCCACAGAACAGTTCTTGGTGCGTCTGGTGGGCACTTGGTGCAAAAGGAAGCTTCTGTTTGGGGTAGAGGCGCCGAAAGACACTCGAGGGCAGGTTGCCCTCAGTTCTCACCAAGAGTCTCAAGTTTGGCTTGGTCCGTGCTTCTCTCACTCTAACTGTCATTGTTCTCAGGTCTGCAATAAAATCATTTTTCTGATGAGCTTTGTGGGCAACTGTGGGACGTTCACCAGAGGCTACCGGGCCATGGTTCTGGATGTTGAGTTCCTTTATCATCTGCTATACCTGCTGATCTGTGCCATGGGGCTCTTCGTCCATGAGTTCTTCTACAGTTTGCTGGTGAGTTGCTGGTGTTGAAAGATTTTACATGCTGGAAACTAGGAGAGCATGCTCTGTCCTTCCTTCTCATCACAGATCGCTCCTTTTCACGGTGACCAGTGTGCTTGGTCTAAAGAGGCAGTAGGCCCCTGGATGCAGTGTTCGGGGCATCAGGAAAGGAAAGCTACTCCCGAGAGAAGGTCTGACTAGAAGGAGCCCTGGGGGTGTGTGATCACACTGCCTGCATGCACGCTCAGCCTGTTACTTTACAGTGATAGACGATGCCCGCAGCCTGGATCAGGAAATGTTGCCTCCACACACCGTCCCCGCCCCTTTTGTTTTTCTTTATTTCTTGGGCTCAGCCAGCACTTACCAAAAGAATGTTTGTATGACTGTCCCCTTCTGACAGTTCTCATGGGATCCATCTTCCAGTGAAAACATGTAGTAACAGGAGCAGGAGCTGTTTTCAAAGACCCAAGACCCCATGACAATGAACTTGATAGATCATTTATGGATCCAGGAGACCTTTTCAGCGGAAGTTGTCATGCTCCAGTCTGAGCTGAGTGGTTAAATGTCTTGATCCTATTATCTTCCTCCTGAGCAAGCTTTTAAGTGACAGACCACTGTCTGCTTATTCTCCTGTCATTACAGGGAATCTTGAACTGTGGAGTTGTAGGTAAAAAAGCATTTCCTTGTACCTACGTCAAGTGATAGGAAGCATAAAACTGACCTTTCTGCCAGCAAAACCATCCGTAAAGGAAATAGAAGAAGTATATTAAAATGTTGCTGAGAATAAAAAAACATTCAAAGTCTAGGTGTTGACTAAAGATGAGGGACTTGGGAATGCCCTGGCAGTCCAGTGGTTAGGGCTCTGTGCTTTCACTTCCAGGGGTGCAGTTTTGATCTCTGGTCGGGGAGCTAAGATCTTGCAAGCCATGGTGAGAAAAAAAAAAAAAGATGAGGGACTTATTTGCAAAAAAAAAAAAGGCAGAGCAAGGAAAGCACTTTCAGGAGGTGCAGTCCATGTGGTCTCCAGGCTGGTGGCTTAACTGCTCTGTGCTGCTCACATCTACAAAATGGGGAGAGCAGTCCATTTCCCCACCGGGCCATCACGGGGATTCTCCACTACTGCACAGGTCAGTCTGAGACTAACCCCACAGCAAAAATGCTGAGCGAGGGCTATTACTACTGTCTCTGTCATCCCTTCTCCCATCCAAACACCATAAAGAATGCCAGGACTTGCCCCTTCCATTAGCGGTGCATGCTAGCAGACAGAGATATGGATTCTTCCCCTTCATTTTAAAAATAGGTCTGACCAGACTTTGAGGTTTTAGGCAAAGAGGTCTCTGGATCCACCTGTGATGCCATTAGGTGCCCTATTTTGGTCACTGTCTATCAGAGACCTTTCGAGTTCTGTATATATTTCTGAGCCTTTTTGTCTCACACAGTAGTCTGTGGAGGGGGTTCTAGCTTGTTGGCCTCTCGTTCTCAGAGAGGCCAACAAATTCCTGGTCTCTCTGAGAAAAGGAGGCAAAGTTGAGTCGGGGGGCTCTGCCATCCCTGCTGAGGCGGGGGGGGGGTCTCACTTGTGAGATTGGCACAGAAATGCCATCTCGCCCAGGGAGAGGGTGACTCTTCCTACTGTCTACGTTTGTAGGTAAAATTAATAACTAACATTAAAATTTATTGGTTGATGGAAAATTATTATTAGGGTTAGGGTCCGTTTCCGCTTTGTTCATGGAAAAGTCCTCCTCTTTTGTTCACTGGCAGTGCCACCTGGTGTCAGAAGCCAGGGGGCGTAGCAGTGAGTCTGGGCAGTGTCGTCCCAGCCCTCCCAGGCTTCACAGTGTAGAAAAGAGCCGTTCCTGTGAGTTACTGACATGCCCCGTGGGCTCCTTCCGTCCCCTCTCACGGGTGGGTCTGCCTCGGCGGTGGGCGATCTCTGCATGTGGTCCCTGGCGAGGCTGGGCCTGGTGAGTCAGGTCACCTGCCTGGAGCCCCACATGAGTCAGGGGCAGAGCCACGACACGCCAACTCCGGGGTCTGAGGGTTGGAGCCCGGCCCTGAGCTGCCTTTCATTCGAGCCTGTGAAGAAGTTGCTGCCTCGGTGAAGGCAGTATTTCCCGGCGCCATCTGCAGGCCCGCTCTCCCGGCTCTCAGCTGTCGCAGGAAGATCAGAGATGCTCAGAGCTCGCTGCGATGTTACCTGGGCTCGGTGCACTTTGAAAAGGACCTGCAGGATCAAGCGAGACCATGGTTGGATGCCTGTCCTCAGTGCTGCTGGGGGGTTTCTAAACCATCTGGGCCTTGACTTTCTGTGACATCAAGTGTTCCTTTTGGGGTCAAAGCAGCATTTGATGTGTCTGTTGAGAACCACAGGCAAAATACTGAAACTTCACTTTATTCCACAAATGAGGAAAGCCTGTGACAGAAAGGAACTGGAGGGAGACTGGGAGCAGGAAAAAGCCGCGTGTCACCAGCTTGTGAATGCTCCATGCCAGCAGGGCAGAAAGGCAGGGCCGGTGACTGTGGTCTAATGGAAGTTTACCCCAAAACTGGCTGAACCCGGTCCCCAGCTGCATTCAAGCCGCGTCCTTAGAAAACTATTAACATCCCGAGATGAAAGTGTGCAGAGTTCATTCACAGGCAGGTAACAGAAGGAGAAATGCAGATAGTCAGTAAATGTGCAGGTATTCTAATCTCAGACAGTGACATGGTAATTAAAATATGATCCCATGTTGGACCCATGAAGTAAGGAAAGGTTCAAAGGTGTGAACGTGCCCAGTTTTACTGAGAGTGAGCCAAATAGAGCATCATTTTCTAAGTGGTTGGGATAAATTGGCATAGCCTTTCTGGAAGGCAGTGGAGCAAAACGTATGTGTGTTACAACATTTAACCGAACAATTCATTTTTAGAAACTTGACAGAAATAACTGGGTGGGTGAGTATAGAGGCATGTACACACAGAGGTGTTCATCACAGCATCACTCTTAATGATATAGAATTGAAACTATATTGACTGTTTAAAAAAGAAAAATATGAGGGAAGCAGACAGCAGTTTTTCAATACACTGGAATACTAGGTGAACATTTTTTTTTTTTTGAAACCAACATGAACTTTATGATTTTCTTCCTTAGGTCAAAATCAGAATAATTATAACAGAAACAAAGCTTATGAAGATTTGTTCACAAAAACATGAAGTAAAACTTGCCTTAGTAAAGATCCATGTGCATAAAATGAAAAAGCTCTCCAAAATCCAAATAGATCTAATTGTTTTTTTTATTAAATATTGACATAGATAGCAACTCTGTTGCTCAAATTCAAGAGAGTATAAATACCTCAGGATGATATTAAAATAATGTCTAATATAAAATGAATGAATGTACCAGAAGAAAGAGAGAAAAGGTATTTCCAGAAAATTAGAACACTGCTTATTGTTAACCAGAGTTGTGTTGATACTTATTCATTTAGATTTAAAAAAAGGATACTATTTTAGGGACTTCCCTTGTAGCTGCCTGCAAGAATCTGCCTGCAATGCAGGAGACCCTGGTTCAATTCCTGGTTTGGGAAGATCCGCTGGAGAAGGGATAGGCTACCCACTCCAGTATTCTTGGGTTTCCTATTTGGATCACACTTTCCCAGAGATATTGAGTCTCTCAATCAAGTTGTAACCTGGGCAGGTACTTTAAATACATGATCTTTTTTTTTACCTGAAAATGTTCATGATTCTCTTAGAAAGCAAGCCAACTATATGCCAGGTTATGGTATAATACTTTTATAAAATATATATATACATAAGTTACATTTTTTCAATTGTAATAAGGCCAGAAGGAAAGAACTTATTGAATAAATGTCTATAGATATTGGAATAATTAGCATTTTTTTGTTTTTCTTTTTCCTTTGTGCTCTTTTTGTGTTTTCAAAAGTCTCCTCCATTGAACTCGTCTAATTTTCTAGTTAGAAGAAAGCTTTTCCTTATTACAAAGTAATGCATGGCCATTATTTTAAAATCAGAAATTATAGATAAGTGAAAAGAAAAAAAATCACTTGTTATTGCAGTGATTTGGGGGTTGTATAATCTCTACAGTTCTTACTCGCAAAAAACAAGTGTCATTTGTTGTCTGAAGTTGCTCTTTCTTGCCTCTTCATAGTGGCTTGCTAGAAAATATTTAACCAGCATTAACAGCAGCATTAGCCTTTTGTACTCTTAGATCTGAATTAAGGCCTCTTCTCTGCTTCCTTTAAGTGTCCTCCTTTACCCGATGCCCTTAACTGGCCTCAGGACACAGACTGGCCTTCTGGAGGCAGAGGGCTAATTGAGCAGAAAATGAATTCCGAAGTCAAATTCTGCATTGAAAGGGACTTTGAGATCAGCTGGTTCAGTCCACTGATTTCACAGATGTGGAAACTGAGGTCCAGGGAGGTTTCATAGCCCGATCAACATCTTGCAACAAATTAAAAGCAGAGACAGGGTTCACATGCCTGTCCCTGGACTCCCTGGGCTCTGCAGTCATTCCCTGGAGCCGTGGTAGAGGCAGGATTCTCAGGAAGATCAGATGGCATCAGCAGGACCATATTAAAACTAGCTCCCAGCTCCAAAATAACCCCATGCAGCCCTTCTCTAGTGGCTCCCCACCATTTCTCCAGCCAAATATCTGAGATTATACTTCTTAGAAAACCAGCCACTGGTCTCCTCTACCTCTGAGTACCTACACTGGGCCTCCATTTCTCATGAAGCCAGCTTCTTGCCGAGGCCAGGCCCCTTGGCAGAGATCAAGCTGAGATTACGAGCACGTCATGAACAGCAGGTTGTCTCAGCCCCTCCCAGTGGGATGAGAGGCGGTGAGGCTTCCTGGTGTGTTACCACCACCAGCATCCCTGCCACGTTCTGTCAGGGTGGCCTTGGCCCAGGCTCTTCATCAGGAAAGTAATGATAATTACCATGGGCTATGTACTTAGCACATATGTATGAGTGTATGATAAGCACCGTATATATATTGTCTCTTTATTCTTCATGGTAACTCTGTCTCTTCCACTCTGCAAATGGCAAGACTGAGGCTCGCAGAGGAAGAGGTTGGTAGCTGGTCCTGGTGACAGCAAGTGGGTGAACTGGGGTTTGAACCTCTGTCCAACTCCAGAGACCCTGCCCCCCGGCCTGGCCCGTAGCAGCTCATGGACCTGCGGTCAGGGACCAGGACTTGGCCAGTCCTGTAGCCAGAGTGGCTGACCCTTAACAGAAGCTCCATCAAATGGCCCCTAAATGAACACACACCAGGACCCTCCTCCCCTTCCTCTCCCCTGTCCGCTGCAGCTCCCTGGTACAGGCCTGTGCTTTGTCTAGTCCCAGGACCTCGAAACTGTATGTAGACAACTTGAAATCACTATTGTCTTCCACCCTCCTCTTCGATATTTGTTTTTCCTTATTTTTACCATCTCGGTTTTCACCATTAAGACGGGCAAGTGTAACATATTAAGAAAAGAGTATAATGCTTTTTAAAATTTTTATTTTTAATTGAAAGATAATTGCTTTACAATACTGTGTTGGTTTCTGCCGTACATCAACATGAATCAGCCGTAGGTATACATATGTCCCCTCCCTCTTGAATTTCCTTAGAGTAGAATGCTTTTGAGTTAGCCAAAGGGTAAATTCTTTATAAATGAAGTTGTCCTTGGGGACATCGATGTCCATCTTCTTAACGTTGTCCCCTTGATGTCCTTTTTTGTTTTTGTTTTTAAAGCTTTTTGATTTAGTGTACAGAGAAGAGACTCTGCTCAATGTCATTAAAAGTGTCACTCGCAACGGCCGGTCCATCATCTTGACGGCAGTTCTGGCTTTGATCCTGGTTTACCTGTTCTCCATTGTGGGCTACCTTTTCTTCAAAGATGACTTCATCTTGGAAGTAGATAGGCTGCCCAATGAGACCTCTCTTCCAGGTGGGTTTGGACCTTCTGATCTTTTTTTAATGTTAAAAGAATGTTTCCTGATTACAACCGAACGAAAAATGATGACTTTGGCAGTATAGGTATTTCCCTAACACTCAAGAGTGTGAATTGAATACAGGGCTTAGTTTTCACTGCATTCAAAGGGTGATATGATACGTCAGATGCTCAGTGTGAGTGTCCAGATGCTACATTTAATTTATTTATTGAATTTGTATTTTAAACTTGTGCAACGTTTTCTTAAAAGTTTGACCAGTGTATATTGAGAGTATGGGAGTAGGCATCCCTTGGCTTGGTAAGTCTATTTCTAGCAATTTATCCTTTAAAATAGAACTGTAGAAGCAGATGTTCATTGCAGTGTGAAATTGGAAGCAATCTCAACATAAGGGAGTGTTTCATTAGAGTATGGTTCATCCATGGGGTGGTGAACCCTGTGGATATGGTACGTCTTTATAAACCTTCATGGAAAAGTACCCAAGATATGGTGGGAAACTGCAGAAGAATAACTACAATAGGATCTGTGTAGATTTTTTTTTTTTAATGAAAAATCTCACATCTGTGCTCAATTGCTGTCATGTTCGACTCTTTTGTGACCCCATGGACTGTAGCCAGGCTCCTCTGTCCATGGGATTTGCCAGGCAAGAATACTGGAGTGGATTGCAATTTCTTTCTCCAGGGGATCTTCCCAACCCAGGGATTGAACCCATTGCATCTCCTACATTGGCAGGCAGATACTTTACCACTATGCCACCTGGGAAGCCCCTAAAAATCTCATATATATCTTTTAAAATATGGAAGAATATACACCCAAACTGCAAGTAGTGGCTGTCTCTTGGACCTTTTTACAATATGCAAGTTTTACACTGAGCTCATATGATTTTAATTTATAGCAAAACCAGAAGAGATTTCCTGTTACGAGAGAGAGAGACAGTGATCATACACTTGAGTGATCCCCAAGTGCTCGTTTCCCTCAATTAAAATACTTGACACTAGTAAGTGAAATATTACTGATTTTCCGTCAGATAGCCAGGCGCCCTGAGTACAAGGAGCAAACTAGAATTGTGACTAAGCCAGACAAGCCTTTTTCTCCCTCCCAAAGGCTGCGTTCTTGGCATGTAACCCCAGCCTCCAAGTTGACATTCACTGCCAACCATCTTAGGGTTCTGAACTAAACTGATCTGATGCCATTCCTGCTTCTCACACAGACTTGGTCTAAATCTTGCTGGAGTCTGTGTGTTCAGTAGTATCTGTCAGGGAGTTTCAGCTGTTTGTCTTTAAAGTTGGAGAGGTGCTATTTAAGTGCGATATTTCTAGTAAGCTTACAGGAATTGACATTTCTGGCTTTTTTCCCATCCAGATCACCCAACGAAAGTGTAAATTGCATCTCTGCTTCGGATTTATAGGCAGGATTGGAGGGTGTTATTTATGTAAAGAATTGTTTAATCAGCCGTGAATTTGGGACTTCAAACATTTTAACCATATGCTGCCAGATTGTTCATCATAAAATTGCCTTCTCTCTCCCAGAAGCCAGCGAGAGTTTGGCAAGCGAGTTCCTGTACTCTGACGTGTGTAGGGTGGAGACTGGGGAAAACTGCTCCTCTCCGGCACCCAAAGAAGGTAGGACCTCGCAGCCTTAAGCCCCATGTTAGTGCAGGCTCCTCACAAGGCTCAGGGTCCACGTGACATTGGAAGCAGATGAAGGCAGACTCACGGCTCAGAAGGCCAGTTGCAAGGAGGAAAGGCAGGGAGAGAGGAGGGGAATGAAGGGGGGGTCTATATGGGAACAAAAGAGCGGCTTAATTGATTCAGCCAGTATTTACAGAGTGCCCACTATTTGCCTGGGACTGTGTCGTATTCTGTTGTTGTTGTTTAGCCTCTAAGTCGTGTCTGACGCTGCCTTGGAGGTAGAATACAGCATGACTAGGGAAATGATCATGAGGAGGAAGAGTAGGAAGAAATAAAGCCAGGGAGGTCAACAAAGGACCAGATTATGAAGGGTCTGCAGGTCAGGCTAAGGAGATTAAAGCTTACTCAAAGATTGATCCAAGTTGTTGAGAGGGGAGTGATATGAGACTGGTGTTTTATTTAGCAAGACCCTTCTGGCTGCCACTGGAGAAAAGAACAAGGCAGTCAAAAAATCTCCCCCCCTGAACACCAGTCTCCAATTTAAGGTGTAAAACGATTTGTCCAGAGGGCCAATTGTAAAAGGTTGCTGTTGTTTTTATGGTTATGTAGTTGCTAAGATTCTTCTGTGAGACTCTTTGCGACCCCATGAACTGTAACCCACGAGGCTCCTCTGTCCATGGACTTGCCAGACAAGAATACCGGAGTGGTTTCCCATTTCCTCCTCCAGTGGATCTTATCAACCCAAGGATAGAACCCGTGTCTCCTGCATTGGCAGGCACATTCTTTACCACTGAATCACTAGTGAAACTCATAAGCAGCTATCTAAGTTGAAATGTTTGTTCAGTGCTGGGACTGGAGTTGAAAATCTGAAAAGGGCACAGTATTTTAGATTTAATAGAGGTAAGGGCAGTTCTGGGCTTGAGAAATGAGCAGGGTTTAGTGATGAACACCGTGGTGACAAAGAAAGCCTTTGACGCTTGATTCCTTTATTTTATTCTCCGGCTCCTTTCTGTCCGCTGGTGAGATGGCATTCAGGAAGCATGATCTGCAAATCCTGGTCTGTCTTGCCGCTCCCGTTCTAAATTACCCCTGACTTGCCGTGTTCGCAGAGCTGGTCCTTGCAGAAGAGACAGAGCAAGATAAAGAGCACACGTGCGAGACGCTGCTGATGTGCATCGTCACGGTGCTGAGTCACGGGCTGCGGAGCGGGGGCGGAGTGGGCGATGTGCTCAGGAAGCCATCCAAAGAGGTAGCTGAGCCCCAGGGGAAGGAAGCGGGGTGGGGGGGGGGGGAGCGGGGGGCGGGGAGAGCGCAGCGCAGTGGGCTCCAGTGTAAACTGCAGACGCGGGGACAGCGCCGAGAGCGGTGATGGGTAGACGCGCAGAGCCAGCTGCTTAGGGCTCCTTTTCACTCTGGTTCTCATCAAATTGTGATGCTGGGCGGAAGCCCCCCCTGCCGCCATGGAAAGGGGCAGCTTCCGCCCTCCCCTCTGTCTGCTAAAATGATTCTTTCCTTCAGGCTCATCTGGCCTTCCTGAACACATTTGCAAACCCTTTAGATCCCAGGAAGTGGGCAGGTGCCACATGACACTTGGAGAGCTCACAATATACCCAGGGGGTGTGAAAAGAGATGAGGTTGTGGCTTTTACAGCTTGATGCCCAATGTGCTGATGGGGGTGGGGTGAGCCAGGGGGCTTGGGACATCTGATTCGGGTGCATTCTGTCCCACTCCTCTGCCCTGAGGTCTGCAGACCCAGGGGTTGGGTAGGGGGTTACCTACTGACAGGTTACACCACCTGCACCCCCACCATCCCTACCCCCCACTCCCGCTCCTCTTTTCCAGGAGCCCCTCTTTGCTGCTCGAGTGATCTATGACCTCTTGTTCTTCTTCATGGTCATCATCATTGTCCTTAATCTGATTTTTGGGGTCATCATTGACACCTTTGCCGACCTGAGGAGTGAAAAACAGAAGAAAGAGGAGATCTTAAAGACCACGTGCTTTATCTGCGGTGAGTGGTGCACCAGGCTCCTGCTTGGGCGTTGGGATGGGGTGCTCTGGCCCTCAGTGGGAGGGGCTGCTGCTGCCTTCCCCCGCATCCCTGTCCTTGACTCTCTGTGGGCCTCTGCTCTGTTCTCCTGGGAAATATCTGGAGTGCCGTGAGTTAGTGCCACAGTTGCTGGTTGGTTTTAAGAAATGAAGTTTGGGGTAGCAGAAACATTGTTGTACATTATTTGAAATGTATGTATGTGTCTTTGGGCCTTTTGGTTGTTGGGCTGCCAGACTATCTCTTGTTCCCATTCTAAGTAATTAGAATGGAGCTCTTTCACTCAACTCCAGCCTGTGGATGTCTTCACTGCAGATGGTATCAGGTTTTCAGTGGAAATACAGCCCTCTTAGAGCATATGGCGGAAATGCTCAGAGCTTGGAAGTCAGACTTGTGTTCTGATTAAGACTCTGACACTTATGATCCATGTAACCATGGTACAGTCACTTCACTTCTTTGAACCGTTATTGCTCATCTGTAAAATGGATACAGTAACGTACTTCTCTGCATTATCTTGGGACTTAGTTGAGGTAGTTTATGAAACAGTCCTAGCATAGAGCCTGCACAGTGCAGACACCTACTAATAAGTAGTAAACTGCTATGCAAGAGAGGTACATGGGGTACCAAAGAAATCATTGTCAGTCTAACTCCAAGGAAATACCTGTAAAATGCAAAGTAATCATATAGGAATTTGGGAGCTAAGTAATCATTTCAGGATTGTTCCTAATATATCAATGGTTACTAAATACATAAATTTCTCACCAGTATGTGTACTCAAAGTGATCACGTTTCCATTTTTAAAATTAAGATCATAGCTTTTTGCCCCCTTAAAACCATTTAAACCTTTTCATTTTGACAGTTCCAGAGTTTCAGAAAAGTCACAAGAATAGTACAAAGAATTTTTATGGACTCTTCATCCCAGTTCCCCACATATTGAAGTAACACTTTAATATGTTTATTATCATTTTCTTTATTAACACACACACTGTTTCTCTGAGCTGTTTGAGAGTGATTGACACGGTGCCCCTTTATCTCTATTTCTTTACTATATATGTCCTAAAGATAGGCACCTTCTCTTACACATGCAATATAATTATGAAAAGTGGGAAATTAACAAGGATGTCATACTCTTACTTAATCTACATATTCTATTCAAAGTTCACACTTTACCCTAATAATGTCCTTTATAGCAAAGGTAAGTCCCAGGTCATCTGTTGAGTTCATTGACATTTCTGAAGAATTTAAAAGTCAGTTATCTTATCGAATGTCCCTTGGTTTGGGACTGTCTGATGTTTTCCCATGCTGCTGCTACTGCTGCTAAGTTGCTTTAGTCATGTCCGACTCTGTGCGACCCCATAGACGGCAGCCCACCAGGCTCCCCCGTCCCTGGGATTCTCCAGGCAAGAACACTGGAGTGGGTTGCCATTTCCTTCTCCAATGCATGAAAGTGAAAAGTGAAAGTGAAGTCACTCAGTCGTGTCTGACTCTTAGCGACCCCATGGACTGCAGCCTACCAGGCCCTCCATCCATGGGATTTTCCAGGCAAGAGTACTGGAGTGGGGTGCCATCGCCTTCTCCGGTGGTGTGAGATTAAGGTTATGGATTTCTTATAGGAACATCAAAGAAATAGTGTATTCTCCTCAGTGCATAATATCAGGAGGTGTTAGTCATTCAGTCATGTCTGACTTTTTGCAACCCCATGGACAGGCTCTGTGTCCATGGGATTCTCCAGGCAAGAATACTAGACTGGGTTGCCATTTCCTTCTCCAGAATATCAGGAGGTACATGATGCCAGTTCATCTGGTAACTGGTCATATTAATGTTGATCACTTGCTTAAGATGGTAATGGCCCTGTTTCTCCACGGAAGTTACTTTTCTTCTTTTTGTGCCATTGAGAACCATTTTATAGGGAGATCCTTTGAGATGACATAAATATTGCATTAATTCTCAAATGTTAACTCATCAGTTTCTACATCCAGTTTTTGCCTGAGTCTGTGATTGTGATGGTTGCCAAATGGTGATTTTTATTTACTTTATTATTATTTCTACATTTGTTTATTGGCTTTTTAAGAAATAGCTTTCTCTCTTCTCCATGTATATTTGAACTTTGTAACAACATGGATTCTTGTGTGTTTTTTTTTAATTCAGTGGATTATAATCCTTTACTGTCATAATTTATTTTGATGCTCAAACTGCCCCAGATTTGAGAGCTCCTTCAAAGCTGCTTTCTGTACTTTGCCTCATCACTGTCATTTATTACAGACTTCCTCAGTGTTTTTAGCACTGTGAGGTATTACAGGCGCCAGCTCACCTTGTACCTTCTCTCACCCAGCCCTGGTATCAGCGATTTCTCCAAAGAGCCCTAGTTCTGTTCAGTGGAGAATGATATTTAGAATCCAAGATCTGGTCACTGGATGTGCTCATTCCTGTTGGTGTGCCACTGCTGCCACGGCTAATTGGGGCATAAATCTAAAGGATACGTGGATCCACACAGTTTTGTATCTATTTTTATAAACATATGAAAAAGGATGAGGTCATCCTCAGACCTCTAATTCCAGTTCACCATTACAGAGTTTATTCTTTCTCCCTTTCCATATTTGTGCTCCATATTTCTCTAACAGTTAGATATCTGGCTCCCAGTGTCACCATATATTTGTCTATTTGCTCAACCTAAGAATACACAGAAACTAGTTTCAGAATTACTCACCCAGACCTCTGCAAAATATAAACTTACCAGCTAGAGTTCAAAATCTACGTAAAGTTCCTTCTCTCTTTACTCTGCCTCCTCAAAAACCTTTTAACATGTCTACATTTTGGCATTTACCTGGGAGAAGGGACTCCCATTCACGGGTTGCCTGCTGTGCGTGAGCCTGTCACACCCTTGCTCGATTAACCCCCACATGCTCTTGGAACCTAGACAGTGTCTTCCCATCCCCTGCAAAGGTAGCTAAGGCACACTGGAGACCAAACGATGACTGGTGAGTGACCAAGATAGAAATCAAGCTCAAGTCCATCTGACTCACAGCCTGTGTTTTCCTGCTAGGATACAACAGTGAATGTGTTTATAAGGCCCACAGAACCCAACTCTTTATAAAGGCAGGAGTGAACCCACAACCTCCTCTGTTCTGGCAGTTCTTTCATGGGTTTTTCTGCACCATGGCTACTCACTCGGGGCTCTCTGTCTCTTTTTTTTAGGGTTGGAAAGAGACAAGTTTGACAACAAGACCGTCACATTTGAAGAACACATCAAGGAAGAACACAACATGTGGCATTACCTGTGCTTCATCGTCCTGGTGAAAGTGAAGGACTCCACGGAGTACACAGGGCCCGAGAGTTACGTGGCGGAGATGATCAAGGTGAGCGGGCAGGGCTCCTGGAGGCCTCAGGCCTGGCTTCCCAGCTTGGAGCACAGTGCTGGGAGCTAGCAGGGACGATGACAGCGATGTCTGCCCATCCTTTAACATGGGCCAGGCATCAGGCTCTAGAACTCCACATGTCTTCACATTTAAGACGCCCCAGATGGGATGTCATCTCCATTTTAAAGGAGGAAATTCTGAGCCTCAGAGAGATGAGCATATGGCTACTTAATAGGACTGGGGTTTCACCTTGTATCTCACGCTGTAGCCAGCCTTCCATGTCTATGTACTCGGCCTTTTTTTTTTTTTTCCTTTATTTTTGATTTTTATTTATTTTTCACTGTACTGAGCCTTCGTTGCTGCTTGGGTTTTTCTCTAGTTGTGGCAAGCAGATGCCGCTTCTGTTGCAGTGCTTGGGCTTCTCATTGCAGCGGCTTCTCTTGCTGTGGAGCACAGGCTCTAGGCACGTGGGCTCAGTAGTTGTGGCTCCCAGGCTTTGTTGCCCCTCGGTGTGTTGGTTCTTCCCTTGACCAGGGATTAAATCCATGTCCCCTGCATTGGCAGGTGTATTCTTAACCACTGGACCAGCAAGGAAGCCCACTTAGCCTCTTCTCTTGATAATGGATCCTTGTCTGTTTTTTCTCCTTAAATAAGACATACCACTTAAATAAAACATACCACTTCTCACTTAGAGACGCTGGGAGACATCTTTCTGGGAGACGCTCTGCTAATCATCAGGGAGGGATCATGTGATGGAGGAATTTGAGTCCTAAATTAATCCCAAATTAATCTTCTTGCTGATGAGTCCTAGGTCCCAGGAAGGGGGAAGCCAAGCAGGTGTGCAGAGCGCTCTTCCCAGGCCGGGCACTGTGGAGGCGCCAAACACATGCTCTGAGGCTCCCAGGCCAGCTGTCCTTTCATACCCATGGTTCTGAACTTCATTAAAACATTCGGGGTGTATGGCCAAGCAAAGGAGGCATGCAGTGTGAAGTTTAGAGGCTCTGTGATTTACACCGCTCCCTCTGCAGAGGAGAGCCATCAGCTGTGAATGTAGACCACACAATTCACTGATGCCCTTCATGCTGCCAAGGACTGGAGCCCTCTGCCCCATTCTGTGTATAGCACTGTGCTGTGCTCTTTGCGACCCTGTGGACTGTAGCCCACCAGGCTCCTCTGTCCATGGGATTCTCCAGGCAAGAATACTGGAGTGGGTTGCCATGCCCTCCTCCAGGGGATCTTCCCTCCCTACCCAGAGATGAACCCACATCTCTTGCATTGGTAGGTGAATTCTTTTGAGCCTTTGTGTGTTTCTTATGCAGATGCAGTCATAATGCTCTGTATGTAAAGAAATCCCAGCTGAGGATTGCTCACTGGCAGTGGGCGTGGGCAGGCCAGCACTCACATGGCCCTAGTTCTTCAGCACCCAGGTTCTGGGGGGCTTCCTGGGGATGCCGTCCCGAGGAGGCCCTGAAGTCTAACTGTGTGCGTCTCATAGTTCAGAGTACACATGAGTCATACTGAGAGCTGGTAAGAATTCAGCTTCTGATTCAGCGGGCACTAGCAGAACTCGAGATTCTGCATTTCCAACCAGCGTCCAGGGGATGCCAGAGCTGCTGGTCCATGAACCACACTCTGAATAGTAAGAGTTCAACAGAAGAGACAAAATAGACACTGTTTTAAGAAATCATCCTCCAAGCTGGTTCCGTGAGTGCTGAGAAGTATTCCTCCTTCTATGGGTTGAGCCATCTGCGGTCTGTGAACCTCTCCCATATCTTTTACGCATTTAATAAAAAAAACTACCAAAGTGGGGAGCTAGGAAGGGTGAACTCTGGGGATGAGGAGAAATAGATGGGGTTTTACCCCAGAGATGACTGTCTTAAAGGTTTTGAAAGAGAGAAAGGTATGGAACTTCCCTGGTGGTCTAGTGATTAGGACTCCGTGCTTCCACTGCTTTGAGTGTGGGTTCGATCCCTGGTTGGGGATCTAAGATCCCGCAAGCCACCTGTCACAACCAAATGAAAGAAAGAGAGGGAGAAGGTAAAGAGATGGAGTGATTAGAGTGCAAAAAGGGAAGGAGAAAAAGTTAACTCAGAGAAGGAGGATAAAAAGGCACAAGGGTGGTGGATGTCCTCTTCTGCAGATGAAAGTTGGGCTTAGGGTTAAGTCAGTTGCCCAGGCAGCGCTCAGCAGCTGAGCTGGGGTGCAGGCCCAGGTTTAATGGACTATACTCCATAACCTCCACGTTGGGTGAACACGGCAAGGGTGCTGGCAGCTCTGGGCCGGGCAGAAGCAGGGTCTGTTCTTACGGAGACTGGACCTTGTGGTGGTTGCTGGTGCAGATGTTCACAGGTCAGGTTTCCAGGCTCACACATGAACTGAAAGGTCTTCAGGTCCTTTCTTTGCCTCCTGGTGTCGATAGTACTGAATTAAACCATGTTTGAACATTCATGCTAACACAAACCTATCTGTATTGTGTATAGCAACCTGCATTCACCGGAGAAGGCAGTGGCAACCCACTCCAGTACTCTTGCCTGGAAAATCCCATGGATGGAGGAGCCTGGTAGGCTACAGTCCATGGGGTTGCTAAGAGTCGGACATGACTGAGCGACTTCACTTTCACTTTTCACTTTCATGCATTGGAGAAGGAAATGGCAACCCACTCCAGTGTTCTTGCCTGGAGAATCCCAGGGAGGCGGAGCCTGGTGGGCTGCCGTCTCTGGGGTCGCACAGAGTCGGACACGACTGAAGCAACTTAGCAGCAACAGCCTGCATTCTCATTCAATTCTTTCAAGTTTAGAAGAGGTGGCTTGTAGTTTTCACCCTAGTCACACCTTCCTTTTCTCCCCCACCCCACTTTGTCTGCTTCTTTCTAAAATATTTGAATGTGCCCCATCTTTAAATCTTTTGGGGGCCAGTTTTGAAGTTTTCTGTTAATCACATTACTTTACAGTCACAGAAAACTCCACAGTGCTTTTGAGATTCTGTCTTGATCATAAAGACTTATCAGGAGCCTTGTGAGCAGTCAGCTGACAAGGATTAAGGGCCAGAAGTCACCCCCAGCCAGCTACCTTGCCTTCCCAGAGCCCCTGCATTCACTGAGCTTTCCCAGCCATGCCATTCTTGGTGGGAGAACTTCTTGTCACACCTCCTACAAATCTTTGCATCGAGGAATTCTTACCTCAGTGTCTGAGTTGCTGAGAAACCAGGTATCTGTCTCATGTGCTAGGAGAGGGCCCAGGAAGTATTAGATCCACCAGCCACAAGGCAGTGCCTTTTTGCCAACACCATTCCTGGCAGAGTCTGGCTCTAAAGCCACGTGAATACCTGCTGGGGGCTCCATGGAGAGTGCCAGCCTCCACAGGCTGGAAACTGGGGGTACCCAGCCGAGTCACTCAGTGGGAGGCCACCAACCTGTGTGTGGGAACTCGAACTGTGGTGGAGCAGGCAACCAGCCCCCATTGTGAACCTACTGAGAGGCTGCAGAGGCACCCCAGCCAGTGGGGGCGGGGGGGGGGGCGGTCCTCCCAGCATCCTTTCTCAGGAGGTGAGTGTCTTGGAGGAGGAGAAGTCAGGAGACCTCTCAAGGAGGCCAACACTGGGAAGCTGAGAGGACTCCAGCCTCGAGGAGGGAGAAGGGCAGTGGATGAGCAGTGTCAGAGATGGAAGGAGGAGTTGTCCGGGGGGCCCTTTGGCTCCCATCGGGTCCCAGGACTCCTCGGGAAAACCACCTCTTGCTTCATGGCTGGAGGCTGGAGGCTGGAGGATGTTGACTTCCTCAGTTCTCCTTAGCCCGTTGATTAAGATCCCAGTGACTTCTAAAGAACTGGGGCATCACAGCTGCCAAAGGACCACCTGGCAGAACCAAGTGGGAAAGGTCCCCCAGGGTCACTTGGAAGGTGGGGGAGCTTCCTAGACACCCCGAAAACAGCCACTTTGCAAGTAGAGTATCAGGGATGGCAAATAGGTTTTCACCTCAAAAACCAACAAGTGCTTCGTGGAACCCACCAGGGGCTCTGATGGGAGAAGGGTTCTAAGGAGACAAGCTGACTTTGAAAGGGTGACCCCTGAGGCTGCGGTTCCCGCGAGAACCGGCCGGCCGGCGGTCAGGGAGCCAGGACGTCTTCTCTCTAGAAACAGATACATCCAGAGGGAAAGAAGGCACATCAGATGCTTTGCCTCATATTTGGGAACTTAGCAGCCAGATGTTCACCCCCAAATTAATTCTCATCTAAACATAACAGGACACCATTTCCCTCTCCTCCTAATCATCCCCTTTCCTTTCACTGGAGATGAAACATTCCTTGCAAAGCCAGGGTCAGGCTGCTGCCCCCTGTGAAGCTGTCATACCCAAGAATGGGATCCGCAGGCAGAGAAGCAAAGGTGTGAGTTTTGGCTCTGGCCCATCCAAGCCAGGCAACCCCAGGCAAGTCACAGAATGTCCCTGACCAGAGTTCCCAGCTGTGGATCGGGGTTAATACCCATTCCAGTGTCCTTGGGGTGATGGAAAGGAGGGGAATATGTGGGCCCTGGGGTGGGGTGGTAAGTGCTGGGGGCAGTGAGTGATGGAAGGGCCAGAGGAGCAGACATGGAGCCATGACCAGGTGGTAAACAGAGGGCCTGCAGTGCTGACAGCTGCCGCAAGCGCATCCCCTGGGTGCCCAGAAAGCACAAGGTCCTGCCGCTATTGGCACACTGTTGCTGAGGAAAGTCAGAATGGGCATCTTGACTCTTGAGAACCTCCTCCCATGGGAAATTCCTGTGGCTTCTCTCTCTTAAATTTAAAGCTGTTGAAAGTGAGAAGAAAGTGTTAGTCCTTCAGACATGTCTGACTCTTTGTGATCCCACGGACTGTAGCCCACCAGGTTCCTCTGTCCATGGGATTCTCCAGGCAAGAATACTGGAGTGGGTTGCCATTCCCTTCTCCAGCGGGTCTTCCCGACCCAGGGATCGAACCTGGGTCTCTTGCATTGCAGGCAGATTCTTTACCATCTGGGTCACCAGGAAAGCCCTTAAACATTGAGGCAGGACAAGATTGACACTGTCACTGTGTGTCCGTGGAGTGGGTCACGGGTACTTGTGACTGCTGTGTATTTAGGGCTGTCCTTGACTCAGGCTCACTGCCCGGGACCAGGCCGTCCGGCACCATGGGGAGCGACCCCTGCGTCCTGTGTGTGAGAGTCTGTCTGTCACCCGTTTGTGTGTCGGCTCTGCATACACCATGGGTGACGGTGCCGGGAGCTGGTGGCCGCGGGCCGCTCAGCCTTGGCTGTGACTTCCAGCACCACCCGGTGTACTGCAGATTTGGTCTCAGATTCGTTGACTCAGGCCCCAGACAGGGCTGAACTTTCAAAGAAATGTGACTACAGGGTGACCTCACTTAGCCCTGGCAGTTCAAGGCAGGAGAAAAAAAACCCTGAGTTCCCTTCTCCTTGTATGAACTTGGAAGTTTGGTGCTACCACGTAGAGTTTTGGTGATAGCCCTTGTAACAAGCAGACTGTTTTTAACCCTGTGCTACACTTCAGTTTTCACGAGACTTTACATACCACATGCCCTTGTTTGAGAGATGTTAGCTCTTCTCTGGTGCCAGCTGATATGAGAATGTGTGTGAGTCTGTATATGATGATTTGATTGGCCACGTAGTCCTATGTATTTAACCAGAATAAGTAGGAAGTTAGTTGTGTGTATCTTTGCCTGAAGGAATTTAAATACTGCACAGTGGATGCATTGTAGGTCAAAGATCAAATATGTGATTCCCCTCAAGGACCCAGGAGCCCAGTTTTCCGTGACAGTGAAGCTCAGGAGAAAAGCTCAGTCCTTGGTAAGCTGACTTAAGTTAACTCTTTTCAAGTTAGAAACTCAGAAAGGCTTAAGAGGGAAGGTTGGTAAAGAAGACCAGATGCTAACTGAAATAGAAGGCATGTATGTCTTTTACTAATGAAATAGAGATTCCTCTTCTGAAGCTTGGAATTCTACCTTGTCAACATAAGGTGTGTTTTCAGAGGTGTGTTTTGAGTTCATTGCAGTTAAAGACAGTGATTTCAGGTGGAGTGCTGCTCACCCCCATTCCCAAGGGCTGCTCTAGCCCTTCCTCTCTGCTGGGACAGTTGTGTGAATTGACAAGGAGATGGAATGGAAAACCTCCTTCCATGCCATCCTGATCCCACTGCAGAGGAAGCAGGCTGTGTTGTACTCTGCCCTGACCCGGGCAGACTGGGTCATACCCTCGGCACAGGTCTTGTTTTATTGAGCAGGTACGGAAATGCATGCTTCGCGTGCATGATCTTGTTTGGTCTCCATAGCTGCTTTGCGGGTGGCCCTGTCACCATCTCTCAGGCAGGAACCTAAATAAAGCCCCAGAAGGCTGAGCCGCTTCTCCAGGGTCACAGGGCTGGGAAGTACCTGGGCCAGGCTTCACACCCAGGTCCGCCGCTGAGCGGCCACCCTGGAGGTGTCTTGACACGGGCAGTAGCTCCTCCTGTGCTTGCACACGTGCCTTGGTGTCCATGTGTCGAGAACCCAGCCACGGTCCAGCTTGGCTGCAGGGGGTTTTCCTGAGGAGGACTGGCTCATCTCCCTCCTCCCCTCAGTGGTGCTGAATTAACTGCCTTCAGAGTAGGCAAAGCCCAGAGAAAGGAATTGGAGGAGGAGCAGGAAAGATCCCCTAGGGGACAGCACCGGTGGGGTTAATTCGCTGAGCTGCCGCTGGATCCACCAGTCGAAGGGGAGGGGACGGCAGAGAACAGCTCTTACAAGGGGAGTATCTGAAGTAGATGTCAATTTAGATGTGCGATAATCTGATAAACTTCATTGCCCTCAGCTAGGAATGGGGGATGAAATTTCCTTTGGTGACCATATTTGGGGAGAGAGAGTGGTAAGTTAAAGGGGAAGGCCAGTTCACCAGAGCCGCAGTCAGGCTTGGGCTCCCACACCCAGGTGACTCATCCGAATGGTTATAACTCCCTGATAATTAAACACTGGAGCGTCTGATCCATCATCCCTTAAGCCTGATGCTGACTTTTTCTCACAGCCAGAGTAGACAGCCTTCTCCCACTGCCCACCCACCCCCCTTCACCGCCGCCAACACACACACTAATCCACTGGACATTTTCCAGCTTGTTCCATCTTTTATTAGTTTACTTGACCTCCTCGGAGACTCACAGTACAGGGACATAAAAACAAGCGATTTTCCAAGTTAAAAGTAGTATCGTGGTGGCAATGTGTGGTTTTGCACAGGAGGGGAGAGTGGATTCCCAGAAAATGCTCTGGTGAAAGCCCTTAGAAATTTGCATGCAAAAAAGTCACACAAGGGAAAGCCTTTTTTTTTTTTTTTGCCTGAAAATAAGCTCCTGGGTAAACTTTCCAAGCAGATAACTTCTATTAGCAAAGTAAGCACCACTAAACATCTACTATGAGGAAACACACTAAGAAGAGACACAGGCAGGAGGACGTCTGGCTTTAGCATTCATGCTTATCTGTATTTGATAAGAAAAGACAGGAAGCAAGCGCAGACAGAAAGCAGTGTGTTAGGGGCTAAAGATCAAGATGGGAACTGAGTACCTGTCACTGCCTTCTGCTAAAAGGGACATTGACTGGAGTCTTGCTCCTTTCCTGACCCAAGACACAGCCTGGTGCTATAGAACCTACCCATGGGCGCTCCCCAAAGGAGCACTGCAGCTTCCCACCCCAGGTAGTCCAGGGAATCGGGGAGGTGGGGGGGGGGGCGGTGTGTAACTCAGGACGGAAGTGGAGGTGAGAATTGCGTGTGGATCACAGTCAGATCAAAGTCAGGCCCTGCACATCTGCGTAGGACTTTCTGATGGCTCAGGCGGTAAAGAATCTGCCTGCAATGCAGGACACTCGGGTTCAGTCCCTGGATCAGGAAGATCTGGGGGAGAAAGGAATGGCAACCCACTCCAGTGTTCTTGCCTGGATAATTCCGTGGACAGAGGAGCCTAGCATGGTATAGTCCATGGGGTCACAAAGAGTCAGATGCGACTGAGCGACCTGAGTGCACACACACACAGCAGCTAAACAACAACAACAAAAAGTAGCTACAGGGAAAGGGAGGTGACAGTGGCGCCGTGAGCAGAGAAGTGAACATAAAAATTGACACGGCCATCACGAGGGGATTTAGTTCGAGGAAGTCCCTCACAGATAGGACTTAGGGTGCAGACGGAGAGGTGTGCCCCTAACAATGCCCCCCGATCTCCCCTTCTGCCCCCTCTCTGTGTCATGTAGATGGGTCTGGCAGGCAGGCCGTGGTTACTGCAGAAGTGGCGTGGAAACCCTCTGCCCCCACGCAGATGTGAAGCAATGGGTTTGGACTATGAGCTAGAATTCCAGAGAGGATGCTGGGGGAAAGAGCAAGCGCGGCATGGGGGTGGGGTGATAAGTCCCCGAGATGGAGATATTTCAGTGTCAGTCATGCTCTCAGCTTTTCTTTCCCAGGGCATTTTCTGGGAATGCACTCTGCCCTCTTATGAGAAAGAGCGCTGCACCATCTCCTCCTCACCCTGGGAGGCCGCGGCCTTAGTTAAGATGCTGCCTGGGCTCCGTAAGCCCTCAGCGTCGGGCGGATGAGGATACAACCAGTGCTGGCCTCTGATCCAATTCAGAAAGCTCTCCGCAGTTAGCTGACACCGCGGCCGAGTTCAAGCATGCCGGAGTGAGGGAGACGCACAGAGGGATTTGGCACTTGCCTGGGGTGGCTGGAAACAGCCTGTCAGCATCAGGGATGCGCCTCCCGCTGGCCAGGCGCGCTCGCACCCCCACCCTCGGCACCAGAGCTCGGGTTCGTGTCCGTGGCAGCTGCACAGAGCAGTTGCTCAGCTTAAGTTTCCACACCCGGGCTCACGCCCCGTCCTGCCCTCCGTCCTGCCCTCCGATGATCCGGAGGGTATGAAGCCACCCTCGCCTGAGCACACTGCACAGGCAGCTTCCTTCTCTTTGGAGGCACTCAGGCTCTGGGAGACGGGTCTACAGGGACCTCCCAGCCCTCTGCTGGGAGTTCTCCATGCTCTCACCTCTGCCGAGGAGTGCTCAGCGCTGTGTGTCATCGTTAGGGGAGCAAAGCTGTTACCTGCTCCAAAGGAACTCGCCTGCTAAGGCGGGTCCCCAGGACTCGGGTCCCCCTGAGGGTGCTCCTGGCGCGTGGTGGTTCCAGCACCTATAATGAAGTCTCCCCCTTGGTTCATTAGTCCAGGGGCGAATGCGAGGATTTGCATGTTTATACAGGTTTGTGTGTGTATGTAAGGTGTTTGTTTACACCCTCATTTCCCCCAATTCAGCAGACGTTTTAAACTCCAAGAACGCGTTTTTCTCCCTTCCGTGCCTTGGCCTCACCTCCTGCGTCTTTGCCCACTGCAGCCCCCCCTGGGCCGCCCTGCTTACCCCTCAGCCCCAGACTCCATGCTCACCCCGGTGACTCCCCAGCCTTCACTCTTTCATCTTTCCTCTGCTCTGAACACGAACACTGTCTGACAGAGCTGGACACAGCCAAGAGGCGTGTGACCCCCTGGCCTTTACGAAGATGTTCTGAGTTTATTTTTATCAGGTACAAGTATTCAGGATTCTTTAACATGTATCTCTTCTGAAGAAAGTCTAGTAGCTACTAGACTTTTCCTCATATGAGAATGAGGAAAAGATCGTAGCAGTTAGGTACAGCCATTCATAGTTAACGATTATGCCGTGAACCAAGCTCTTGGCTTCTCCTTTCACAAACCTGCTTTTCTGCAGGACCCCAGTGTTACCGCCTAGAAAATGAGGAGGCTGAATCAGAGGGTTTCTTGGGCCATCTTTAGCTCCATAATTCCACTCTCAAACAACTCCTAGAGTCTGTGTCAGGAGTGGATGTGGGTGTCAGGAGGGAGACAGGAGACCCACATGGACACGGCAGTGAACTTTGGGGTAAGAGTGCAAGGGGGGCAGGTTGGTGACATGGGGCGGCTGGACAGGAGTGAGGTATTTGGAGAATCTATGCTTGGCAGATCCTCTCTTCCTCCCAGAAGTGTTCGGGCTTTGGGCACCTTCCTTCCAAACCCCTCTCAAGGCAGGGTGATGCTGGCGGCCCACCCTGAGCTCTCACTGAAGCCATACGGTCATCTTCCCACCACTTGATCCCCAAGGGGTCCAGGCCGGGCTGGCCTTCGGTCCAGAGGAGCCGCCCGGCACATGCTGTCGACGGGGACACAGCTACAGGTGAAACAGCGGTGCGGGGAGGCTCGTGGGTATGCATAGGGCATATGTTCAAAGACAAACACCAAGTATTTTGCCCTGAAACAATAGCAAAGAACTTTGGAAAGCCTCTTAAGTAGGCTAAAAACAAACCAACAACAATAACAAAAACAAACAATAGAAAACTGTCATTGTATAAAGGTATTAAGAGACCAAAGTTTAAACTCATGGAATCCAAAAGAGAACAGAAGAAAGACCAAGAAAAATTGCCAAAACCCTGTGCGTGACCGCAAGGAACCTTCTGGTGGATTGCTTAGCTAACTGGACGTGCCCGAGAGGCTGCCTGAGCAGAATGTCCTGGGCCAGCTGGGGAGGAGGGCGGGCTCGCCTGGAGGTTCTTCCTGAGGAATCTCCAGCCAGCCTGCCCTGCCCTGCTCAGTACAGCGCCGCCCCCCTCACCCCCGCCCTGACCTTTCTCCCCTCCTCTGTAATCCTGGGCTTCCTCCACCCAGCAGCCTGGGTACCCAGGGCCCAGCGGTGCCGGTACCCCTCTGACTGATGGGCCCTGCCATCTCAAGGCCCCAGTGCAGGCCCAGTGTCCCGTCACCTGAGGGTCCACAGTGACATAGAATGGTGGCTCTGCAGCTGGCCTTGCCTAGGGATTTCATCAGAAATGGGTGCGGTCCTCGCTCTGGCGAGGGCCCGGCTCTGTTACACTGTATCATCCAAGAACAACTATTAACCAAGTCTGGGAAGGGTGAGTGGTCATTCCAGCCCAGCTGAAGATTATATAACAGGGCCCGTCTGGGTGATGTCGGTTGAGACGAGAGCAGACCGGGCTCATGCCTGTACTCGGGGCCGGCCTGGGCACTCTTCACGTGGCTCCACCAGGAAGAGAGAAATCCCTGCGTCTGAAATTTGGGAAAGGAAGAACTCACTCACATGGGATCAAGTGCTACACCTGGAGTCAGCGTCTCAGACCGCAGACCACTCTGTGACCTTGGGCTGCTGACACTGACCTACAGTACTTTTGCATCGTACTTTCCAATTGACAGACACATTCTCACAGCCATTTGATTCTCATATTAACCCTGTGAAGCAGCTTTCAAAAAAAATGGAAGCAGAGACCCGGGTTGGTTGGCTGACTCGCCCAGCTCGTTGCCCTGTGAACACTCTGGGCATCTGGGCTTCAGTTCCTCACTCCAGGACATGGCTCCTGCCCATTGACACACTGACAGCTTGGGGCTGCTGCAGAAACCAACCTCTGACATACCGGGACCTGGATCCTTGAACTAGGGTCTGGCATCCCTCATAGCTCAGTTGGTAAAGAACCTGCCTGCAATGCAGGAGACCTGGGTTTGATTCCTGGGTTGGGAAGATCCCCTGGAGGAGGAAATAGCAACCCACTCCAGTATTCTTGCCTACAGAAACCCAGGGATAGAGGAGCCTGGCAGGCTATAGTCCTTGGGGTCCCAACAGTTGGACACGACTTAACGAGTAAACCACCACCACCAAATTCCAGGTGCGGGATCCTTTTTTTTTTTTTTTTTTTAAGAGATTTTACAGAAGTTTTAGGTTTACAGAACTGCTGAACAAAAAGTCCCGAGTTCTTATGTGCCCCCTTCTCCCTACCTCGCCTGCCAGTTCCCCTCTTAGCAACTTTTGTTTACTATGGTGTAGTTACAATTGGTAAGCTAACATACAGTAATTATTAACTAAAGACGGTAGTTTACACCAGGGTTTGTGCTTGTGTTGTGCCCTGTCTGTTCATCACTACCACCCCCAACCGCTGATTTTTTTTTTTACCTTTGGGATTCAGTGTTTTAGGGGTTTTTGTGGTTATTTTTGTCTTTTTAAATGTATCATAGATACTATAAGTGGCAATTTTGGAATCATTGAGCATAGCGATCATTATCATTGTTTTTCACCCAAAGTAACAAATTCTGGGTTTTGTTTGTTTTCTCTGATCTTAGGAAAGAGAGCTCTGAAGATTATTTTCTTCCGCTTTAATGCAAATAATCATCTTAACTTGGGCTTCCTAGGTTGTGCTGCTGCTGCTGCTAAGTCGCGTCCATCGTGTCCGACTCTGTGCAACCCCATAGACGGCAGCCCAACTGGCTCCTCTGTCCCTGGGATTCTCCAGGCAAGAATACTGGAGTGGGTTGCCATTTCCTTCTCCAGTGCGTGAAAGTGAAGTCGCTTAGTTGTGTCCAACTCTTAGCGACCCCGTGGACTGTAGCCCACCAGGCTGCTCCATCCATGGGGTTCTCCAGGCAAGAGTAGTGGAGTGGGGTGCCATTGCCTTCTCCACCTAGGCTGTGCAGTGGTAAAGAATTCACCTGCCAATGCAGGAGACTTAGGTTATCCCTTGGTCAGGAAGATCCCCTGGAGAAGGGAATGGCAACCCACTCTAGTATTCTTGCCTGGGGAATCCCATGGACAGAGGAGCTTTGTGGACTGCAGTCCATGGGGGTCGCAAAGAATACGACACAACTGAGTGCACACACACACAATCACCTTCCCTCACAAGAGAGGCAAATGTTTAAAGTTTATTGAGTGTAATATATTCCTGCTATAGAAGAGTTAACGGTTATCTTCAGTCTTCCTCCTCCGCCCTCTTCCAGGCATTTTCTGGGGGTTTGGATATATGAAGCCGGGAGTCTGTTTCCAGGCTGCCCCTCCCCCGCTTTGGTTCACTCCAGCCATCCCTAGGCACTCTGGGAAATCCAGTCTTTCATCTTGCTTGGTAAGATAAGGTGCAGTGCCTCTGACATTTGCTTTGAGAGGACCATCTCTGCTCTCCTGAATCTTCCCCAATGGGATTCTGAAGGGTGGAGGGGACACTGTGGCTTACAGGTCCATTTTCCTGGGACCCATCTTCTGGCTAGTGACCCTGTCTTTTATCCTCATGACCCCACCAAAAAAAAAAAAAACTTGCAATTCTCTAGTCTGGCTGTGAAAGAATAACGGATTTAGCCATAAATGCTATGTTGTTTACGTGGTAAACAAAACTCTACCATCAGTGGACTTTCTCCGAGGAGGTAACTGATGATCTCAGCTGTCTTTCTTAGAATTGCCTCTTCAGTTGAACCTGGGAAGAGGGAGAGAAAAAAAAAAAAAACCACTTCTCAGAATGATTAGCATTTGCATCATACAATCCAACTTCCTCTCCTCCTCTCTCTCTCTCTCTCTCTCTCACACACATACACACACCCTCCCTCTTTCCAGTCAAGAACGTTTCAAGAGGTCAGTGCCGCCCCCGTGTCTAAAACTTCAGTGTTTGCTTTGCAGGGACTTTTCCAACTTTACCTAGAAAAGAACTAACCAGAACCTTAGCACTTGTGGTCAGCCTGCTTCCGGCTGTGGCTTGAGTCGGTTTGTCTGCTCTGACAGAGGAAGTGCTTGCTGTGACGGGAACCGCACTGGCTGGATTGTAGGACTGGGGCAGACAGTGCCTAAGGACATTGGTATGTGAGGTGCCAGCAGCAAGGAGGACGAGCGAAGCACAGAGGGGCTCCCAGACCCAGGGCGACAGATGCGGCCGACAGACAGCTGGTGCAGCCACCAGCCCTCGCCCAGCCCCACCCTCCTGACCACACACACCCGCCAAGATGAGTTCATGTATAAACAACATGTCTTCGCTGAAGATGACTTTCTCAAAAGTTCAGTAGAAGCTGGGCCCCTGAGACATGTTTTTGACCTGGAATTGACGTGAAGGTGGGATTTTTGCAAGCGTTTAGAGACCTTCAGAGTCTGGCTGGCTAGAGAGGCAGGGGTGCGCACTTCACAGGAGTCAGAGTGCTCTAACCAGCTCAGCATTTGGTGTGAAAGGCTGAGCTAGATTGAAGTCAGTTCTCTCTCTGCTCCTCTGCTAAGGCTGGAATAGTCTTAGGATTTTTCCTGTAGATTCGGATCTCTGTGTGGCCAGGTCGTGCTGGTGAGGAGCCTTCACACTGCACTGGAATTAATCCTACTGCACAGGATGTAAAACCCAGTGGAAATGGAGAGCACAGTTTGGCCAGAATAGCTAATTTTAACTCGTTGGTAATTTGAGATTTGACTTAACAGCCAGGATGATTATTTAAGTAAAATATTGGCTACACCAAGGATCTCAAATTTTTGGTACATAGCCATGTCAGGGCAAAAGAGCTAATGACACCCACTGGCCAGAGCACTCAGGGTCCCTTGTTTGGGGTTTTGGTGGGGCCCCCAACTCTGCTTCTTACTGTTAGATGTAAATGTTAGAGGAGGGCTACAAGGGAGAAACTTGAAGGTGGTCATCAGGAAGTATCTAGACCAGGAAATCTCCCTCTGTTTGCACTGAAGACTCTCATGAGATGGAGAATGAAGACTTATCACTAGGATCCAGGCACAGGGTCCAAAGTGACCTGTAGAAAGGATGACATTTCTATAAAATCATGGGATTTTACCTTTAAATCTGATTCATGTTCTGCTCCAGGTCATATTGTGAGGCTAATATATTTTCAATCGTTAACCGTTGACTAAGATGGACATTCAAATGAGATGCGTTTTTTCTGTCCATGGCTTTGTGTAGCCCTCAGACGGGGTCTTCATCCCGAGGAGTACAGGGAACCAATGTACAGAAGCACAGAGAAAGCGAGAGCAAACAGCATCAGAGTGCATCTCTTGACCCTTGAGGGGAGGAGCACAGATGCCAGCAGCAGCCACCTTAGGGCCAGGGGAGCCCATTCACTGGTCCAGGAGACACTGGGCAGCGAGCACTTGGAGCTGAGACTGCAGTGGGGTCCATGGAAGGGCGGAGCCATGCCCTGCAGCCACATTCCTGGCACTACCGTCCCTTGGGGATATAGGGACCTTGCCATCCTGTCTCTAGACCCTCAGCACTCAGCCCTGTGCCAGGCACAGGAATTATCAACGGTCTTTTCAGTAATCAGTTGTTAGATGGGGACTGTGTATTTTGCATGTGTCAGAGGCCTTTCTGAAACTGCTGCTTAGGAGTCACGGGATCACATCACACACCCCCCATGGAAGAAGGTATGAATCCACTGTGAACAAAGTCTCTTTTCCATCTATAGTTGTTTGGTCACTTGCTCTTTAAGAAGAAACTGTTCTTTAAGGTACGTGCAGACTTTGCATCAATTTTCTGTATTCTTTTGAAGACCTGTTTAATGTGGATTTTGTTTGGAAAGCTGTTTTCTATTTTTGTGGAGGATTCGCTAAGCCAATGCACATATGAAAGATCTGAGAGCCCGGTTTAAGGTGAATCCTCTGGCCATTTTCAGCAGTTCCTCTGTATGTCAGGCACTGGTGACTGTTCACCTTCGCCCCAGTGCCTCACCAGGCAGGGGCTCCAGGTCACTTTCTGCCAGCATCACACACGGGCCCACCAAAGTCTGTCTGCTCTCCTCCCCAGCTCAGACCACTCTGGTTTTCCAGGCTGTGTGCAACCGCCTGCTGAGTAGCCCTCGTGGTGACCCGTGACCCCTTGTGTGGCCAAGTGCAAACCTTCCCCAAGACCCAGGCCTTCCAGGAAGAGGACACCAGCCACTCACAGCCTCTGCAGTCACGTCCGACGTTGACCTGACTCTCGCTCCCTTGACACAGCCTAGCTGCTTTCTTCAGTTCTGCTTTTTAACAGAAATAGCCACTCTCCTTAACTAAACTGCAAGCACTCTGATGGGTGGAACCCTGGCTCATACTTAGGTTTCAAAGCCATGACCACCTTAACGAGATCTAGGAGGCAGGGACCAAGTGCGGGGGCTTCACTGCTGGGTCGCCAACACCAAGTATGTAAAGACTCCTGAAGCAGTTGTATTTCTTTAAATGTTTTCTTCCGAGAGTGCTTATGCTTTTGAGTTGAATCCAAAGAACTAGCAAATATTTCCTTCCAGATATACTCAGCAATAGCAGTTTACAGTTTGTAAACACCAGGTCATTCTCAGGGTCTCCTGTGAAATACAGGGATTTCCTTCTTCCCCACCCTCTACCAGTCACCCTCTCTTCTGGGGCTGGTTCTGCGCTACCATCTTGCAACACCCTCCTGACAGGATGTCTGTGGTATCCCCATGGATGGTGTGTCTATGTGCTCTTCAGAGTCTGACAGTTTCAGTGGGACTTTGTGTCTTTCCTCTTTACCTTGCTTCCTCGGGAGGCAGTGTGCAGACATGAGGAGCCATCCCTGTGGAAGTCCGGCCTCGGGTGCTTGGCCGGTCCCCTGCAGTTGTGCTTATGGTCCACCAGCCTGGCCCACCCATCTCTCCTCCTGTCACAGGGCTTGAGCCGTCTATGAGCATCAGTAACGCCCAGACGCCTGTCCTCTCCATGCGCCGTCTCCTGATCAGTCGGGCCATTCCTCCCTGAGAGGGACGGTGGGGGGGAAGGTGTGATGATGACTCGGGGTGGTGAGTGTCATCAGTGACAGCTGACCATATGCCTTTCAGCATCGCTACTGTGCTTAAGCATTTTCAGATGTCTGCTCTGCTCTCCTTCGCTGTAGGCACACAGCAGGGAACCGATGCAGCCATGGCAACAGTCCAGAGTTCTAGGCTGGTCATCCTCACGATGGAATATATTTGTCAAATACTCTTTTGCCTACTGCTCTGTCTGTGGAGGGATGCTGATGAGAGCTATCGGAGGCTATTGTCAGGGCACATGTGAAGGGAATGTTGATCAGGGCGTGAGGCACAGGCAGGGAGACAGTGTCATATTTCTCCTCCCACGGGCATTCTAAACACTTGAGATTCACCGTGTAAGCATTAGTTACCAGGCCACCCAGGAAACAGTGGATTGACCATTCCTTGCATCCACAAGTATTTATCCAGGGTCTTCTGTGTTTTAGTCTCTGTACTCAGGTGGCTCCTGGTCTCAGGATGCAGGCAGGCTAGAGAGTCCCCCCATGTCTTAAGCAAATGCTTTGAAGCAGACGGGACACCTGTGCCAGTGTGGTGCCTTCTTTGTGAAACTATCAACTAGTTCTTGCTTGGTGTCTGTATTGTTAGATCTCATTAGGTCAAGACACAGTCGTCTTGCTTTTTAACATTTAGACATGTCTTGTGGGATTTTGTTCTTGATTTCGAGTATGTTGATGCCTTGTATTGTGTATGACGGGTTGGCAGACTCCGGCCTGTAGGTCAGAGTGGGCCCTCTGCCAGCATTTGTGAAGTTTTTTTGGGAAACAGCTACCCCATTCACTTGCGTCTGTGGCTTTTGGGGGCTACATGGCGGATTCATTGTGACAGAGTCCATATGGTGCAGAAAGCCAAAGATCCTTTCAGAAAATACTATCTGGAAAAATTCTGCTGACCTCTGGTGTACACAAAGCACCAACAGCAAATTCTGCATGTGTGAGGTGGGGGGGTGGGGGCGTGGTCGTGATTTGTGTTAGAATGTTTATTAGAATTTATCCCAATGAGATCGGAATGGCCCAGAAGAAACGTGGTAGCACGTAGACGTGGAAGGAGTAGGTTTTCCTCCCCTTACCTCCGGCTGATGGAGCTTCTCTGTGGTTCAATCCTACCTTTCTGTACAGCACTCGTCTATAAACTTTACTTTTTAGGAGAAGTGGGAGAAAAGCAGATGTGGGCAGAAAGAAGTGAGGTGAGAGGAAGAGTCTTGTCCACTCTGTTAACCAGCAGTGAGATATGGTGTTGACAGGTATGAGCAATAGGTATTAAAAGAAAGGGTGGACCTCTGACTTACTTGTAATAATGTCTTTGTCACATTAAAATAACAAATATAAATCTTCTCCTTAATGTATAAATGCAGAACCAATATTCTTGAAGTATTATGAATTCTAGGCTGCTCTATATAGTTGAGTTGAACACATGTTCATCATCACAAATTTCATGTAACCCCCTAAAAGTATCCTTTTGCTCTCTTCAGAGTACATATGTGTTTTAGTCCTAAAAGTCCAGTTCTCTTCAGATACAGGAGCATTAAAGGGGACATCTGTTTCTCTTTCAAGTTTGTAATTTGATTGCAGTCACCAAGCATTGAATCTGCCTGCCCTACCTTCGGGTAATATTGATGAAGGGACCAAAATCTCACTTAGATTAAGGGTCCAATTTTGTGCTGGTAAATGTTTGGGAAAAGAGGGAGAACTGATTTGTTGTGTTTGCCACTTTGAATACTAACACCATGGCCATTTCAGGTGACAAGTGTGATGTTACTGAAAGAGTTGTAAAGAGTTACGCAGTTGGACCCTATTACAGTGTTTCCATCATACAGACATGAGAGAGGTGAACAACCTCAAGAGCATGGATAGAAATAAAATGTGGGAAATGAAAAAAAAAAAAAAAAAAGAGTGGAGATGATGAGGGGAGGAAACTGAATGGGTCTTTCTTACACCAGCCGACAGTACAGGCCAGCCATTTCAGGCGTGGAGGAGCAGGAGGCAAGAGGTGAGGGCTGGTGTTCGTTAACTTCACAAAGAGGGCAACTGAACCCACGCTCCGTTTGCAGCCTCTTGACAGTTGTCTACCAAAAGCACACCCATACACGTTGCTGGTAAATCCCACAACACTCGGATCTTAAAATCCACTTACTTCTAGAGTGTTTGTTTGCAAATGACCTTGGAGTTTAAGTTGGGGAAGATGTACAGAATCCCTGAGGATGGGTGGTGGTGAGGGTCGCACAGCAGAGTGGATGCTGTTAAAGCCACTGAACTGTACACCTCTAAGTGACTAAAATGGTAAGTTGTATTGTGTATACGGGACCACAGTTTTAAGACTCAGATCTCATTGGCTCTGTAATTTGCAGAGATCATAGATGAAACGGCAGTGTTCGTATTCGGAGTAGAGGGACTTTGGAAACCCACTTTGACCCATGTGTAATTTTACAGTGATTTCTTCTAGGAATTAAGAGAGTTTACTTATACTCAATTACAAAGATATTTACTGCATTTTTTTTTTAAATACACTGTGCAGTACATGAGTTCTGTAGCAGGCAGAGACAGCCTGATGAGCAATGCTGCCAAGACAGGAAGGCATGGGAAGAGTGCCTCTGTGGTCTCTGCTGGTAGAAGTGATGCCCTCTTTTTTCCATCTGGGTTCCAGGAAAGAAACCTAGACTGGTTCCCGAGGATGAGAGCCATGTCCCTGGTCAGCAGCGATTCGGAAGGAGAACAGAATGAGCTGAGGAACCTGCAGGAGAAGCTGGAGTCCACCATGAAGCTTGTCACCAACCTCTCTGGACAGCTGTCAGAATTAAAGGATCAGGTAAAGAAAAGAACCCTACCTGCCTACACACATACACACACCACTACGATGCACACCAGATTTGGTGAGGGGAAAAAAAAAACAGTGGTGCTCATGTTACAATGCCGAAGTTTGTCATCTGGACAAAAAAGGAAATGGGTGAGAAGCCCATTCGGTCCATCAGTTGCCCCTCCGTTCCCCCGTCACTGCCCCTTTGACAGGATAAGCCTGTGACGCTACTTTCAGTGCTGCTCAGGACGAGGTTTTAATGTGACAAACAAAACCAGAAAATGAGAAAATGCAAACTACTTCAGTGAAGCGCTGTCCAGAAAAACACACTGTAAAACTGTCCCGTCTTCTTCACTGACGGAAGATGGCAGGCTGTTTCTGGCTTTTCTTTTCAGCCCTCAGAACTATCAGCTCCTCTCCCCAGGTACTTATATTCAGCATCCAGGGGAAGAGGAAGAGCCCCATCCTCACTGACTGGCTGCCGTCGTCCAGGCAGTGAGGCAGGTGCTGGGAGTGGGACAGGGAGCACTCTGAATGCTCCCCTGCCCTCCCCGGGCTTAGCCGTCCACACATGGGGTCCTGCGTCCTGCCCCCGTCCCTAAGATAAACGCCTTGCCCCTGTAACTAAGCTGGGGCAAGAGGGCAATCTTTGTGCCCACTCCTGGCCCCCTTAAAACAAGCACTCACAGTCACCAGGTGATGACCTCTGTGCTGGGAGAACCTGTGCTCAGCCGCATTGATTGGGACCACCCTGCACACCGTGCTGAAAGCTTTTTAATCAGTTCCATACATGAGATTATACATTTTACACAGCAGCAGTTACCAGGCCAGGCTGGCCCGGAGGTAAGTGGTAAGGTAGACCCACAGCTGCTTGATTACTCTGGGGAACATAATAACTAGTATAATAACTAGTGAGGCTCCACCTAGGGTAAACTCTTCTTGGAGGTGGTTTCCATGGCACTTTAAGCAATCCTACTTTGCATTATGTTTCTTTGCCAACTAAATTATTCCAAACTGAGCCCCAAGATACGCTCTGGCCTCAAATTCGTTTCTTTCACTTGTATTAAGGTGCAAATAAAAAGACTAATGAGAGGAGAAAGGCTTATTTATGAAGGCTATCTATGGTGCTGAGCTGGGTAGCCCCCTGAAATGAGTAATAACCTGCATAAGTAAAACTTAGAGAGATATAACTAGTTTCCTTTGCTAATTGTTTTATTGAGTCTTTAACCCTGCTGTGAAACACTTGACAAATGGTCCCCAGAGCTACAGTGATGCACGAGTCTGTCTGCTGCGGGGGCTTGTGTTACCCGCCCCCCCCCCCACCAGGGAGGCGAGCTCTTTAATGCATAGAGCGATGCTTGAGCTCCCTTCCTCTCCCTTAGAGCTGTGGCTCTAGGAATCGCCATTAAATCAGGTACTTTAAATTAGATGCCAAAAAATCGTAAGAGAAATTGATCTAATACAGACCTAAATAAAGGAAGCAATTAGCTTTCTATACAGTGCCATCTGTAAACACGTCTGAAGCTACTGGGTAATCTGTGGTAGTAAATGCCCCGCAAGTAGGCCCGGCCTGTCCTCTCAACACTTAAGAATCTGGGGTGTGGAATTGCTTCTTGAAGGTGGTTCTGAAGCTGCTTCAGTGATGGACACTTCGCAAAGCAGTGAACTTGGCCTAAGGAGTGAGTGGAGCTGAGGAATTCACCCAGAATCATAGGTGTACGAGGTACCCAAGACCCCAGAGGGCATCGGACCCAATTCCATCTTTTGTTGTTGTTGTTGAGGATACTAAGATACACAGCAGGCTGTTGGGAAATTTACCCAACTTTACCTGAAAACAGCAGGCAGGAGCTCCTGGTCTTACAGGCTAGGCTTGAGTTTCTCTTGTTTCCTCATTGTACCCTGTTTGCCTTTCATGGTTGACTGTTTCAATTCTTACTCATTTTTTTAAGAGTTAGAGTTTCAGAAGTCACATCATATATCAATATTTAAACATTACAAAGGATACATTCATTGCCATGTTACATAACTGATCATAGAGACTTGGCATCAGGATTGTTTCTATGAAGCCAGAATTTGGCTTGAACAAACTATGTAAAACTATGATTACATATGAGCTAAGGTTCATTAAGTGACAGCAAAACCAGTGTGGTTTAAACTGCTTGGTTTCAGCTCTTTTTACGTTTTTGTTTTAAAGTGAGCTGTTGGAACCACCCTTCAGAAAACCTTACCCTTATGAATGAATTTAAAATTGAACCATTTTTTCCTTGAAGATGTTATAGGCTAAAACAAAATAGGAAACCAGTAACTTATGCTAAAGTACCTTTTCCAGGATTGATCTGCTTAGGTTTTAAGATGTCCAGAATTACAGGAAAAACTCAGCATTGCTGCTTTTACTGGGGGAAACTTGGTTCTTACAGAAGGAATTAGTCAACAGTTTCTTTTGACTTTGTAGCAAAGCTTTAAAGCATTTTTTGGAGAATCAACTTGGTGAAAAGATTCACATTTTGTTAATTTGGTGTGTAACAATCCTAAAGATTTCTTAACCTTTTCTGCATAAAAAGTCATGCAGATAGGCAGAGAACTGCTGGTTCTTAAATGGTAATTGTGAGAATTCTTGCTCTCCAAAGGGAAAAAAGTTTTGAATTAAAAAATAAAAAGCCCACAAATGATTAATGAGCAAGAAACTCTGTGATAAGATATTTTTTAAACCAGCTATGAAAGAATACCATTCAATAGTAACAGTGCTGGAAAATACAAAAATTGCTTCATCACTTAGATATTTTTTCAGATCTTCTGGTCCAAAAAAGCAGCATAATGGAGCAAAGATAGTTGAATGTCTCTGGCTTTGATCTTTACTGTTATTGACCTCTCTGGTGGTGGTGGTCTTCAAATACCAGTTTGAGAAGAAAAAGTTCTTATCAAGGATACTAGTAAAACCCTGGTTAGTGGCTTTTCTGTTACTGCCAAGAACAGTTAACTAAAATTACTATTCTAAGTGTTAGTTCATGATGCTGCTCATCTTCAAGTTTCCCCTCCCAAGAGATTCTGAATACAAATGTGATTCTAAAATGTTACAAAAAACCCCCAAAGAACTTTCTGGCCAATCCAGTGGTTGTTAGGAATATTAGTAGTGCTTGAAATTCTTACCATATTAACATGGTATATTGTTTGGTGTTTTTCACGCAAGAGGGTTATTATCTTGTTAACTACATAAAGAAGGAAGGAATAACATGATCAGAATAATTCCCCACAGTTGGAAAATGGGATATTAAACCTCACCTGAAGGTCTGTGTTCCTTAGCCTGTGTTGGAATCACAGAAGAGGCCATAGGTAACACCTGCCCTCTAGGATACTTTGATCTATCCAGAAAGAAGCAGACCTCTAACAATAGGATACAGCAGGAAAAGTACTAGGGCCCATCTGCCAGAATGAAGCCCGTCTCATGGGGCAAGCGGGGCCTGGGGTGTCAGAGGAGTTGAGCTCCTACAGCTGCTGCTGCTGCTGCTAAGTCACTTCAGTCGTGTCCAACTCTGTGCGACCCCATAGACGGCAGCCCACCAGGCTCCGCCGTCCCAGGGCTTCTCCAGGCAAGAACACTGGAGTGGGTTGCCATTTCCTTCTCCAATACAGGAAAGTGAAAAGTGAAAGTGAAGTCGCCTACAGCTTGACAAGGAGGTAACTTCTGAGCTAACAAGGAGGCGCAGCAGGGGGGCAGCCCTGGAGGGGCGTCAGCATGAGCAGCGGCATGAAAGTGCATGGCATGCTCCAGCAAAGGCACTGTGCACCGGGCCTTTCACTGCTGCTTCTAGCCACCATTTACTAAGCACCCGTGGGGTGCAGCCCTAGGGCCTGGGGTTACAACGCTGAGCTGAACCTATTCTCCTTCAAGGAACTAAGAGTCTGGAGTGGGAGACAAATAGGTAGACAAATTAGAATTCAACGTGATAAGTATGTAACAGAAATTTGAAAGTTTGCTCAGGGAGTAAAGAAAAAGGCAGCACTTCATTCTGCCTGACCTGAGGGAGAGGATCTGAGTCACTGCCGCGGAAGCCTCAGAGATGGTCATGCAGAAGCGTGAGAGAGAGTCTATCAGGGGAACTCAAGAGGACCACTACACTGGGGACCAAGAGTGTGACTATCTGTATGTTTATAGTGAGTCAGTATACCTGCTTTTGAGAGAGGCTTCAGCTGTACTTTTCAGTATTTTAGGCTCGTCCTTAGCAGCATGACTGATTGTATAGGACTGTAAATATCAGTTAGATCAAGGCTAGTGGAGGTGATGGAATTCCAAGTGAGCTATTTCAAATCCTAAAAGATGATGCTGTGAAAGTGCTGCACTCAGTATGCCAGAAAATTTGGAAAGCTGGAAAAGGTTTTCATTCCAATCCCAAAGAAAGGCAATGCCAAAGAATGCTCAAAGTACTGAACAATTGCACTCATCTCACATGCTAGTAAAGTAATGCTCAAAGTTCTCCAAGCCAGGCTTCAGCAATACGTGAACCGTGAACTTCCAGATGTTCAAGCTGGTTTTAGAAAAGGCGGAGGAACCAGAGATCAAATTCTCAACATCTGCTGGATCATCAAAAAAGCAAGAGAGTTCCAGAAAAAACATCTACTTCTGCTTTATTGACTACACCAAAGCCTTTGACTATATGGACCATGACAAACTGTGGAAAATTCTTAGAGATGGAAATAGCAGACCACCTAACCTGCCTCCTGAGAAATCTGTATGCAAGTCAAGAAGCAACAGATAGAACTGCACATGGAACAACAGACTGGCTGCAAATCAGGAAAGTACATCAAGGCTGTATATTGTCACCCTGTTTATTTAACTTCTATGCAGAGTACATCATGAGAGACACTGGACTGGAAGAAGCACAAGCTGGAGTCAAGACTGCTAGGAGAAATATCAATAACCTCAGATATGCAGATGATACCACCCTTATGGCAGAAAGTGAAGAAGAACTAAAGAGCCTCTTGATGAAAGTGAAAGAGGAGAGTGAAAAAGTTGGCTTAAAGCTCGACATTCAGAAAACGAAGATCATGGCATCTGGTCCCATCTCTTCATAGCAAATAGTGGAGAAACAGTGGAAACAGTGGCAGACTTTATTTTTGGGGGCTCCAAAATGACTGCAGCCATGAAATTAAAAGACGCTTACTCCTTGGAAGGAAAGTCATGATCAACCTGGACAGCATATTAAAAAGCAGAGACATTATTTTGCCAACAAAGGTCCAGCTAGTCAAGGCTATGGTTTTTCCAGTGGTCATATATGGATGTGAGAGTTGGACTGTAAAGAAAGCTGAGCACCGAAAAATTGATGCTTTTGAACTGTGGTGTTGGAGAAGACTCTTGAGAGTCCCTTGGACTGCAAGGAGATCCAAGCAGTCCATCCTAAAGGAGATCAGTCCTGGGTGTTCATTGGAAGGACTGATGTTGAAGCTGAAACTCCAGTACTTTGGCCACCTGATGCAAAGAGCTGACTCATTTGATAAGGCCCTGATGCTGGGAAAGATTGAAGGCAGGAGAAGGGGATGACAGAGGAAGAGATGGTTGGATGGACATGAGTTTGGGTAAACTCCAGGAGTTGGTGATGGACAGGGAGGGCTGGCATGCTGCAGTCCATGGGGTCTCAGAGTCAGACACGACTGAGCAACCGAACTGAAAGATCAGTTGTGGTGACTGGAGTTTCCAGGCTGCTTAGAATCTGAGTAGCCACGGCCTTACTGTGACAGGAAAGCAGGCTGCAGCTTCCGTGTGCTGTGGATGAACTTTCCCTGCAGTGGGAGCCCTTAATCATTTACGCTGGTACAGCAGATTTTGCCCATTTGCAGTCGACACTATTTTCATGAAAAATCTTTTAGACATTTGGTTGCTTCTGACCTGTAAAGCTACCATATCATTTGCTTTCTGTTTAGACTGAGTCAAAAAGAAGGCATACAGAAATTCAAGGTAGTCTCTATATAGTTTATGAAGAAGAACATTGCTTCAAATGTTCATCATTAGCAAAATGTGGATTTTGAGGGTTTTTCAATGTATCTACTACAAATGGGACATGTTGTACTAATCAAGATAGATTTTTCAGTACAAACATGTTGAGTTGTTACCTTAGATCTCAAGCTGATGGATATTTTTATCTAGTCAGTTTTGTTTCATATGTCCAGAGAGAATGTGCTAAGGGTAGACTTTGTTTTGATATGGGTAATAGTAACAGATAATAATGATGCCTTAAATAAGATATATAGAGTGTATGTGAATCTATGTAGACAGACAGGTAAGTAGGTTGAATTGAGCTAATAAGGCCAGGAATTATGTGAGAATGTGTACCAAGGGACCAGGGAAACTTACCTGGTTGCACCAGTGTTGAACTTGGTTTCTTATAGGCCAAATTTAGTTCCAGGGTGGGGTCTATTTCACTGACTATCTCAGAAATAGGCCAAGATCAACAGGAGAGTTACATTTTCACATACTTGAATGCTTTGGGAAAAAAAAATCCAAGTATATGAACTACTTGGTTTTCTTTCGTTACTGTTCCCATATAATTATCACTGGATGAGGACTGTGTCCAAAGGGCCAGATACTTAAACAGCTGCCCCTGGTACTTTAACATTGATTACTCACTTAGATGACAGCCATTCTGTCTACAAGGCCATGGTTGATCGAAACGGAATTCAGGCAGTCAGATTTGTGTGCCGACCGTGTGCTCGACTGCAGAGAATCATTCCTGAGATCTCATTTTGAGAAAATGTACCAAAAGTACTTTTTAATTTTTCTAAGGATCTTGGCCTATTTCTGAGACAGAGAAATGCTCTTCTAGAGCAGCAGTGTGGACCTAGATTCACAGCATTAACACTACCTTGGAACCTGTTAGCAATGCAGATTCACCGACCTTACCCTGAGCCTCCTCGATGAAAACTCTGTGGGCCCTTTGATCTGTGTTGTAACAAGCCTTCGGGGTGCTTCTGGCACATGCCAAAGGTTAAGAACTATTATTCTAGGGAAATAGGAAACAAAATTAAGTGTGTGCTGAAAGTGAAAGTGTTAGTCGCCCCGTCATGTCTGACTCTTTGCCATCCCCCTGACTGTAGCCCGTCAGGCTCCTCTGCCCATGGAATTCTCCAGGCAAGAGTACTGGAGTGGGTTGCCATTTCCTTCTCCAGGGAATCTTTCCAACCCAGGGATGGAACCTCGGTCTCCTGCACTGCAGACAAATTCTTTACCGTCTGAACCACCAAGGAAGAAGCCCCAGGGAAGTATGTGCTCTGCTCTGCTAAGTTGCTTCAGTTGTGTCCAACTCTTCGCGACCCCATGGACTGCTGCCCACCAGGCTCCTCCGTCCATGGGATTCTCCAGGCAAGAGTACTGGAGTGGGCTGCCATTGCCTTCTCCAGGAGTATGTGCTAGGTTCTTGAAATTACCAGGCACAACCTCTGCTTGAACAAAGGTTTTGGCCACTCACCTCAGTAGGGAGCTTCAAGGTCAGGGACTGAGGGATGGTGATGCGATCGTTATTTTAGGAAGATAAACCTGGAGAATTAGAGTCGGACCACCACTGAGGTATCACGTGCTACCTATAGAAGAGGGAGGGGAGATATGCCATTGGTTGGCTCATTTGCTATAACGAACGCGGTTTTAGAAGCTTTCAAGAGAATGACCGAATAGCCAGTAGATTGGAAAGTCACAGGAAGCTGATTGGACACACAGGCTTGAGGCTACACAACACACAGAGAAGATCATCTCAAATGTAAGTAGAAACTTACAGGAGACTTTCAGGAAAAACTTCAGTGGCCAACTTCAACCGTGGAAAAATCTCAGCATCTTTAAATGGAAGCTATGAGTGCCCATCAGTACGAGCTGAGCCTACCAAGACTCCTAAATCATTGAGAATGCAGAGTTTATTACATGTAGTGAGATCTGTTGGAGTCCTTCTCAAGGCTACCTGCCAAGGGACTGGTTTGGGGGTGGAAGTCTGGGCTGAGTATGTGAAGTATCAGGCAGTGACATGACCGACCACATCACCATCTAGTTGTCAGTTTATTCCATGAGTCACAGGAGGCTCTCCTGCAGCTGAATCGGTGAAGTTTAGTAGAGGATTGTGACACCTCCTGTAAAGATTTGTTGCTCATCTAAGGAGACTTTCGAGGCTAGCAGAATACCCCTAATTCAACTCTTCATAAGCGGCTTTGTAAAGAGTTACCTTCTGGAAATATTCACTCCTTGTAAATCTTCTCTCCTAAAATACAACTGAAGGCATTTCATAGAAGTCTCAACATAGTATTTTGATATGAAAGGAAAACTGCTGTTTCAAATAAGGCAAAATAACTACTTTAAATTGAACTGAGGTAACTTATTCTCATTTTACTTTCTCTCGGGGTATTTTGTACCAAAAATTAGTCCAGGTGAAAACTGAGATTTAAGCATCTACAAAGTGATAGACACTATTAGAAAATTTACATACATCCTCTCTATGAGGTCGGAATTATTACCCTCATTATGTGAATGAAGAAACAGACTTTGAAAAGTTACAACATAAAACCTTATGGAAATAGGTCTGATTCCAGTGCCCACATTCTTTATATTAATACTACTAAACCCTAATTTCTCTCTGACTTTAGGAAGCCAAAAATCTAGAAGCAGGATCTAAGACCACTTAGATAGAGATAACAATTTTATCAGATATTTCATATAGCTTTTTTACCTTAATTGACCTAAATGCCCAGCATCAAATCCAGAGTTGGGATAACTGGGTTAAGAAAAATGGAAATACAGGGAGTTAATTATGCCCTGAAATAGGCAGAACTGAGCTAGATACCTGTCAATATGAGAACTGGTTTAGTTCAGCAGCCAAATAAAAGGTCCTAACTTCCTGTTTGCAGTTTTGAAAACACAGTTTCATTTGAGCAGCCTTAAGAAGTGCTCTTTCCTGACCTTAGTGTGTGTAGCGGGTGAGGACTGGTCACCACTGAGTGCCAGGCCATGATTTATGTCATTCAGTCACCCTGGACCCGAGCTGTTAAGGACATTCTCATCTCCCTAGAAATGCTGTGTGATTTTTTTTTTTCTCTCTCAAAACTATCCAAGAACAACTGGAGAATAACCGAGACACCCTGAAGACAATGGACTTAATCTCTCTCAAACTTAGAGTTCTAAACACATTAGACAGTTTGAGTGTTTAGTGTGTTGCAACTCTTGTACAAAGCTATTATTTGGACATAGATTTGGGAAACAAGAATCTTGTGCTTTAACTGCTTTTTGTTCCTTTATGAAACAAGTAGCAAGCAGAATTTCTGAATGTCACATTGCATGACTCGGGCACAGAATTCCCCATTCTGCTCAGGTAGATGTCCTTTTTGAAGCTGTGTGTTTGATATACTAATTGGTATGCTATTTGTAGAAAGTGGGTTTCAGTATAAACCATAACCACAGAGGTAAGTCTATGGTTGAGTATACGATTTGACGTACAGGAAGTGTCTGGGTCTAATGATGAAACTTTTTAACTTTCCAGATGACAGAACAAAGGAAGCAGAAACAAAGAATTGGTCTTCTAGGACATCCTCCTCACATGAATGTCAACCCACAGCAACCAGCATAAGCAAATGAACTAAAGGCGTGGTATTTACCTTTTTAAATTATTTTTAGTGTGGGTCTGGCTAATTCTGATTCACCCAGAGAGGTTACATTTATGCTTAGTATATTTGTAAATACTCAGTTTTATACTGTATGTATATGATTGCTACTCTCCAGGTTTGGATATATGTATTGTAATTAGAATTGTTGGCAGGGTGAAATTTCATTTGTGCCAAAAAAAGTATTTAAAATGCCTTTTTGGGAAGGACTAAAGAAAGCACCTGACTTGCACTTGAACCACATGATAGATTTAAAAGTATATGACATGTATTTTGTATTTAAATCTAGAATAACCAGTATTTATGTTTTTTATAAAACTGTGCAATACCAATTATGCAATCACCATAAATCTGTAACTCCTGTGTATCCTAAGGGGAGTGCACATCTTTGAAGCTGGTGTGTTAATAGTATGTAACAAATGGTTAAATGATGCTGCTGCCAAAATCATATTACTAGTGAGTTTCAGACCCCCAGGCATTTTGTACCTTCTAATTACCCTGTGGTGATAGTACTTCTCGTTGCTAGCGGCACCAGTGCCTCTGTCTCCTAGTGACAGTGCTCCGAGCCTCGGAACTGTCAGGTCAGCATTCATTTTAAGAAAAGCAACTTTAGTTTCAAAGATACTTTTAGGCTTCTGAATTGATCATTTAAACTATGTCTTTTAAGTAAGAGGGGTAAATTAGAGGCTTAGACTTTAGTTTGCCAAGTTAATGAATTTTTTAAAGGGAAATTTCTAAGGCCACGTTTGGGGTAAATGCATACTGCTAGCCCATCAATGTCATCTCCAAAGTGAATTTGGTGTCACTTTATAAAGAAATGGATAATTGATGGTCTCTAGATCTAGTCCAAACAGAGTTGATTTTTTTCATCAGAACCAACATGCTACAGTAGCTAAGACATATTAAACTATAGCCATCCAGATAGAGATGAAATACGGTCTACCCCATTAGAACTCATAGTTTGAACACTGACATGCTATTCTTGTGAATGAGCCACACTTGAGTTTTTTTTCTTTGTCACATGATTTCTTTGCTTGATGGATGAAAAGTATGAGAGGAAACTTTTATATCTGTTGCCTAGTTTTGTACATGGATCTCATTTTACAAGAGACTCTACCAAAAAAAGTTTAAAAATGTATTGAAAGCAGAGTTCTGAAATGAGTAAAGTTTGTAAATGCATATATAAAAATATTTAATAAATGATGCAGAATAAAATACTGTGACTGAGTGATGGCTTTCATTTAGACGTTTCTTTCCGTCATCACAGCTATTCCAATTATACATTTTCTTGAGGACCAACTTAAAAGTATAAATGGTTAACTTACCAGGTTGATTCTGAAAGTGCTTACCTGAGGAATGAGAACTCTGAGAGCTCCTGAACAAATACACAGGGGAGGGTTTAGTCCAGTGGCCAGTGGTTCTTCTCGATGGGTGACTGCCAAGCAGACTGTCAGGGGTAACGTGGGCACACGCGGTCGAGTCCAGAATGGCGGTTTAGGCTCCGGCTCCCGCTCTTTCCCTGGGGGACCTGGAACTTGCCATCTGCAATGCAAAGAAGCACCGAGTGGCGAAGTCAGCTTTCCTTCAATGGTCAGAGGCCTTCGTGACAGCTGGAGATGTTTGACAAATCTAACTCATCTATCCAAAGGCAGGGAAAGCTGTCCCCTCCTCAGAGCACTGCCTGCCCTGGTTGCTCTTGTAACGTTGATTTTCTCTGTGCTTTGCCAAATAAGAATAATTACCATCCAATGTCAGAAACTAGGTTGGGATTAAACTCCACTTAAATGACTAGTTTAAGAACCAATGCTTCTACGTTATAAATTTGGTAACTTTAAAAACAAGTGAATCATTTTCCAGTCAATACAGCATATCTCCATAGAATTTTTCCATAATAAAACCAATCCAAGATAGATACGTACTTGTATCTATGAACAAACCACCAGACCTCCATGCCAAACCCTGCCACGTGAGCCGCAGCCCACGAAGACTTGCTCCCCTTGGCTCTCCCTTGGCTCTCCCAAGCTGCCCAGCCCGGCGAGGCAGTGTGTGTGGTTTGTCTCCCAGGCCTGTCCCACCTCACTCACTGCCGAGTTCTGCTTTGACATGTTTAGGTGGCGGCTTTTACAGGTTTGTCACGTTTCATTTGATTCCTGTCACTTAAGCTACAGATCTTCATTCGGTTCACCAGCTTCAGCAGAAAATAAATGGAATTCTTCTCCACCCCACATGCAGTAGATTCTACCAGTGGAGTTTGGGTGTGAACCCAAAGCTGGTACAACTAAAACAAAACTTGAAATTATAGCTCCCGTGGCCTTTGATGGATAATTGTGATTTCACCTTTTTCCAGACTTGGCTTTTTCAACACTTTTATTTCAAGGTCCAAGTTGCCTTTAAAGTTACTCAGTAGCGTGGAAACTTACATTGCCATATGTGAAATAGCCAATGGGAATTTGCTGTATGATGCGAGGAAATCAAACAGGGGCTCTGTGACATCTAGAGGAGTGGGATGGAGAGGGAGATGGGAGGGAGTTTCAAATGGGAGAGGATATAGGTATACGTATGGCTGATGCATGTTGAGGTTTGACAGAAAACAACAAAATTCTGTAAAGCAATTATCCTTCAATTAAAAAGTTACTCAGGTGAAGAATCAGTGCTATTGGACTAACAAATATTTTAGCACAGTGCTCACAAGCAGGACAGTCTTTTTGGCTCTGATAATTTAATTTTAAAAGTTTGCTGTAGCACCAACTAAGATTTGAAGATTTTGCCAATTTCCTTAATTAAACCATTTGTTATGTCAAAGGGTCTGGGAAGCTCCATTCCACTTTTCTAATGTTTATCTTTCCCATTTCTACTTATGTCCCTAAAATTCTGTAGTGATAAACCTTGTTTCCTCCTACATATAAAGCTTCCATTCTTCTGAGTCCTAAAGCTTTACTTGATATTCCACCCAGAACAGCTGTTCTTAGAACTGTGTGCCTCTACTCACACACACATACAAAATACAACTCTTTATTTTGTTTTTAAAAAAGTACGATTCAACTTACCTCTTTTTCTTCAGTTGGTTTCATTTGGTTCTACTTTCTGAAAACGAATTGCTTGATTTTGTGCTTGTAAAAACTGCTCTTTCACCTTGTTTAAACATTCCCTAACGTAAATTATAAAGCAAACAAACGATTTGTGGGAGCTAAGCAGCAACACTGTCTTTGCAGTAGCAACCTAAGCACAGTGTTACTTATGTGCTAATGGGAAATGACCAGGTTCTTCACGGTAAACTAAGGAATTATCACATTAAAATCTCAGTTACTGATTTCTGTATCTTCCTCCCATGGTTGGTTTGGGTAATGTGCTAATGAGAGACAGCCTGAAAGTTTCTGCTAGTTGTTTTAAGGCTAATCACAAGAGCTTCCTGGGCAACACAGATGGAAATTTAGTCTTTTAAGACTATTAATACGAAAGGAGAATAAGTATGTACTTACACAAGTAGAGTTGGGTTTTGCTAAGATAATGTTTTCACAGATTTTAAAAAACAAAATGTGCTTGATAGCAGGCTTAATTTATATGACAATAAAACTCACGTTTACACAAGACAGGATGTCATAACAAAGGACTCCTACTGAAGGCTCTTGAGACAATGTGTTCCTGTCTGCCACAGAGCAGGAGTGAAACTTTTCATTTTTAATTGGAGAATAATTGCTGTACAATGTTGTATTGATTTCTGCTGGATGACAATGTAAATCAGCTATAAGTGCACATATATTCCCTTCCTCTTGAGCCTCCCTCCCACCCCCCATCCCACTTCTACCGTCATTACAGAGCACAGGGCTGAGCTCGCCACCAGCTACCTATTTTACACATGGTGTAAGTAAGTCAGCGCACTCTCGATTCGTCCCACCCTCTCATTCCCTTATTGTGTCCATAAGTCTGCTCTCTGTCTCTCTCTTCCTGCCCTGCAAATAAGTTCATCAGTACTACTTCTTTAGGTTCCGTATATACGCTTGAATATACAGTATGTGTTTTCCTCTTTCTGACTTGTTTCACTCTAATAGGCTCTAGGTTCTTCCACCTCCCTACAACTGACTCAAATGCGTTCCTTTTTTATGGTGGAGTAATACTGGAAGTGTAAATTGATACAGCCAGTATGGAAAAACAGTATGGAGATTCCTTAAAAATCTAGGAATAAAGCTACCATATGCCCCAACAATCCCACTACTGGGCATATACCCAAAGAAAACCATAATTCAAAAAGACACATGTACCCCAATGTTCATAGCAGCGCTGTTTTCAATATCCAGGACATGAAAGCGATCTAGATGTCCATTGACAGATGAATGGATAAAGAAGCTGCGGTACATATATACAACGGAATATTAACCATGAAAAGAAAATTTTCATTGTAAAGGTAAGAAATTGAGCCTTAGAGTGGTAAAGGAACTTGCCCAAGGACCTAAGTCCAGAATAAACGAAGGCCCCCCAACTCGGCCAAACAGGAGAGAGCTCTTATACCTACTATTTTCCCTCCATAAAAGGGCTATCATATCTTATTAGTAGCAGTTTCCCATAATGGTTCCTCCTTTACAGGAAGTCCATATACAGAACTGTATTTTGTCCAATACAAATGGATTTCCTTTTCAAACCTCTTTCATAAGAGGATCTACACGCTAGAAAGTGCTGAAGGTGATTACTTTGTCAAGAGTGAAAACTTTGTGGCAAAGATAAGAAGCTTCTACAATCTCTATCTTTTACAACTACCGATCTCATGTCAATACCTCTTATTTAACTGCATTTTTCAACAGGAGAATCTGTTTTCTCAGACAAGGTGGCTTTCTCCACACGAAATATTCCACACAGGCTGGCATCCTTGGTACCACAGAAGTCGGTGTTGATTGGCCAACTCTGCTCTCCTTTCGTTATACTGATCACTTGTTCACAATCAACTAGAATGTTGGAAAACCCCCATAAAGATTTCGATTTTACAGAAAGTACCCAAAATTCCACCAGTTTTGCATCACAAAGTAGTGGTTAAGGTAGAGTTTTGAGTAAAATGCCATGCGTGTGGTTTTTGTGGGTGGTTACAGCTCAGAGCGACTCTTGGGCCTCGTCAGTAATCCCCAGGCAACAACGAGGATGGCTATTACAAACTAAGATGATTCTGATCTTCGTAGCAAACATCTCTCCGTCTTTGGTATGCCACCTTAGGCAACTCACACCGTCAAGGCTGATCTCAAAACCTACCCAATGGAAGATAATAAAAAGACCACTGGCAGGTTTTTACACTGGGTTAAGTTTGACGATGCTCATGGGCTGTGAACTCTCCAGCTGCTGATGGTTTAAACTCATTTGGTAAAACAAATCTCTAGCCCACTGGGGTACTACATTAAAAAGGAAAGAAAAGAATTAACCCAAGGAGAAACTTAAAATATTTTAAGGTCATGACAAACTAGTGTGAAAGAGAATCCTAACACCTAGAAGTGAAACTGCATCATCCACCCAGCCTGGAAAGAAAAAAGAAAGCTAAAAACCACGATCGATTAAGAATGCCGAGTCTGAGAAAACCCCTAAGGTGAATTCTGAACAACAACAAAAAAAAGAGTCCCACAACACAAGAAGTGCATACTGTATGCAAGAAGGGCTAATGGAAAGAGTTCGCCAGCATTTCTGTAATGACCTCACGAAAGACGACTGCTCCTGTGTAAATGAAACTGTAGACAATCCAGGAATTTAACCTGTCCACTTCAGAACTGAATTAAGCTAGTGATTTAATCTTTTTGACATACCTGTCACCTATACCATCTCATGAACACTTGTCAGAAAGCTCTGTAGAACAAGAAAAATAATGAAGATGTGATATGAGACTAGGAAGCAAAACCACACAAGGCCTGAGCGCTAAAAATGTTAGTTTACTTCAGAACCCCCCTGGCAGCAGGATAGGAGGAAAACGACCTTGAGGCTGATGAGAGTCTTCATACCAGCTCTACCACTTCAAAGCTATGACTTAAAGCAAGCTTTTTAATCATTGTAATTTTCACACACACATATACACACACACCCTGCCCCCCTCCACCATTTAAAGAGTGGAGGCACTACCACTTCTTTGGACAGCAATACGCTTTAAGAAAGACAATATAGGGGACTGCTCTGGTGCTCCAGTGGTTAAGACTTCGTGCCGCCACTGCAGAGGCATGGGCTCAATCCTTGGTCCAGGAACTAAGATCTTACATGTCACTCAGCACATCCAAAAAAAAAAAGACAATATATGTCAAGTGTCTAGTATATACCCAATACATGATATTTCCCATTCCTTTGCAATGTCATCATCATTTCCACAATCTCAGCAAAATACTGAGACCAACGCTTCTGTTCCTACTAAATGGGCCTGAAGTTATTAATGGTAGGATCCTAAATCCCCAAGTCTTCCTTTGTTTACAGCATATTTATCCGTAATTCCAAAACTTGTTAGCAACCAAAATGTCCTGCAATAGGTGAACAGAGGGACTTCCCTGGTGGTCCAGTGGTTAAGACTCCACACTCCCAGTGCAGGGGGCAGGGGTTCGATCCCTGGTCAGGGAACCAAGATCCTGCATGCCACATGGCGTGGCCAAAAAAAAAAAAAAAGAATTGTAGTACACCTAGACAATGGCATATTATTCACCACTTTTAAAGAGTGAGCTAGCAAAACAAGAAAAGACTTGGAGGAACCTTAAATGCATATTACTAAGTGGAAGAAGACAATCTAAAAAGGCCACATACTATATAAATCCAAGTAAATGACATTCTGGGAAAAGTAACACTATGGAGACAATAAAGAGAGTAGTGGCTGTCAGGGGTAGGAATGGGGCATGGATGAACAGACAGAGAACACAAGGGATTTAGGGCGATGAGACTGTAAAGGTGGAAAGGTGTTATATACATTTCCAAAACCCAAAGGATGTATAGAGAGTGAGCCCTATGTAAGCCATGGGTGATGATGATGTCAGTGTAGGTTCCCTCAGCCATAACCACAGTGCCGAGGGATGCTGGCAGTGAAGGAGTGGGAGAGGTACATGGGCGTTCTCTGCACTGTCTATTCAGTTTTCCTGTGAATCTGAAAGTGTTCTTAAAAAAAAAAGTTAACTAAACATTTGTTTTCAAGGAAAAAAAACATGGTTGGATAAAACATTGACACATGCAACATTTATGACCCTTGAGAATTTTATGCCATGAAAGAAGCCAGTCATAAAAGACCACATATAGTATGATTTCATGTACATGAAATGTTCAGAAGAGGCAAGTCAGGTCTACAAAAGACAGAAAATAAATGACTGGTTGCGCAGGCTAACAGGGGTGGGGTGTCAGAAAGAAATGGGGAATGCCTGCTAATGTGGGCTAAATCCCCAAGTCTTGACATGACATGCTTGGGTCATATCGAGTCATTTTTTAAAACTGTATCTTTAACATCCAAACTGTGTTTACTATCCATTTGAACTGAATTCATAACTTAAACTATTATAGAGCTCACAACTCCTGGATAATTATTCTCATATTTGTGATCAGTGTTGAATTTAAGTCTGACTTCCTTTTCATAAAATCTTCAGAGAAAGACATTTTATCTAGGGGTGATGATGCATTCCTTTAGTTTATGAAGTACTTTTATCTACATTTTCATTTAAACCTCCCAACCCTGTTACGTAGATATTATCCCTGACATGCGCATGGTCCTATATTGTACCATCTTTCACATTCAAATGCAAGTTTCAGATCGTATCTCATATAACTGTGTGAACCCCATGACTTTCCTTAACAATTTCAAGGATTCTAAGGTGAGTGCTTACAACTTGGTAATGATTCCTTGTCACTTTTTGATCCTAAGTCTTGATTGTAACCTAATTCTCATCACCTCCCCTCTCTCTATTCCACCCCACCCTAGTGTAGACACAGCTGGCTCTACCCTCTGGCTCTAAAACACATGAACATCCGGGTGTTGTGAAGAGCAGGCCTCTTTAGAGTGTAATACTAGGACCCACTTTCTTTCATCACCCCTGAACAAATAAAGGCAAAATAAAAACAAAATTTAAAAAGAAGTTTCCTCCAGCTTCAACTAAAAGCTGAAATTTAGGACTTCCCTGATGGTCCAGTGTCTAAGGCTCTGCACTCTCAATGCAGGGGGCCTGGGTTCCATCTTTGGTCAGCTAACTAGATCCCCCATACCACAACCTGACAAGCCAAATAATTAAAATAAATATTAAAAACAAAAAACACGAAAAATTTGTACTTTGTTTTTATGCAGAACAATTTTAGCCCCCTGGACCCAACCCTCCCATTGAGATTAGCCCTTTACCTTGACCAAACAAAAAAGACCATAATTCATCTGTTTAGCTTTCAATTCAAAGAGCAACTAGCTTTTAAATAGCTCTTTTTCCCCACTTCTGGATACCTCCTTATTTTAGGGAAGAAGAAATCAGTTTGGAAAGGTGAAGTGATTTGACTAAACTGGAACATCAGACCTTGGATTTAAAGGCAGATCATGTGATAATATACACTCATTCTTTGGGATCCATGAGGAACCCATGGGTAGTAAAATTTGAGAACACTCAAACCCCTTAGGTGAGGAGTACAGGCAGCCCTCTGTTGCCACGGGTTACAAATCTATATCCATGGATTGGAGGACTGACTGTAGTATACATCTTCCTCTCTAGGCCCGTGCTTCACTATACCAGGGGTGATCCTGACGATAAGGTGCTGGGGCCTCCAACTGTCCACCTGTTTGGGGAAGATCTGGTAAATACCAGGCCAGAGTTCTAAGAGAGGCCAAGTGAGAGTTCTTAAGGGTAAGGACTGTAACTAGTCCATTTCATTCAGTACGTAGCACAATTCCTGCCAATAAAGGGGCTCAAGACATTTGACGCAGGGAAGGATTGTGAGCCTTCACTTATGTCCTTGGGGATTTTGGAGCCAGGGCCAGGTTAAGAGTCTTTCATTCAGGAAGGACTATTTAGCAGTCCTTAGCAGACCTCTACAGAAAAGATCTTAATGATGTAAATAACCACTATGGTGTGATCATTCACTTAAGAGTCAGACATCCTGGAGTGCAAAGTCAAGTGGGCCTTAGGAAGCATCAGTGTGAACAAAGCTAGTGGAAGTGATGAAATTCCAGCTGAGCTATTTCAAATTCTAAAACACAATGCTGTTAAAAGTGCTGCTCTCAATATGCCAGCAAATTTGGAAAACTCAGCAGTGGCCACAGGACTGGAAAAGGTCAATTTTCATTCCAAACCCAAAGAAGAGCAATGCAAAAGAAATGTTCAAACTACTGCACAATTGCACTCATTTCACATGCTAGCAAAGTAATGCTCAAAATTCTCCAAGCCAGGCTTCAACAGTGCACGAACTATGAACTTCCAGATGTTCAAGCTAGATTTAGAAAAGGCAGAGGAACCACAAATCCAATGGCCAACATCCAATGGATCACAGAAAAAGCAAGAGAGTTCCAGAAAAACATCTACTTCTGCTTCATTGACTATACTAAAGCCTTTGACTATGTGGACCACAACAAACTGTGGAAAATTCTTCAAGAGATGGGAATACCAGACCACCTTATTTGCCTCCTGAGAAATCTGTATGCAAATCAAGAAGCAACAGTTAGAACGGCCATGGAACAACAGATTGGTTAAAAACTGGGAAAGGAATACATCTAGGCTGTATACTATCACCCTGCTTATTTAACTTATATGCAGAGTACATCATGAGAAAGGCTGAGCTGGATGAGGCACAAGCTGGAATCAAGATTGTCGGGAGAAATATCAATAACCTCAGATATGCAGATGACACCACCCTTATGGCAGAAAGTGAAGAACTAAAGAGCCTCCTGATGAAAGTGAAAGAGGAAACTGAAAAAGCTGGCTTAAAACTCAACATTCAAAAAATGAAGATCATGGCATCTGGTCCCATCACTTCAGGGCAAATAGATGGGAAAACAAAGGAAACAGTGATGGACTTTATTTTCTTGGGCTCCAAAATCACTGCAGATGGTGACTGCAGCTATGAAATTAAAAGACACTTGCTCTTTGGAAGAAAAGCTATGACCAACCTAAACAACGTATCAGAAAGCAGCGACATTACTTTGCTGACAGAGGTCTGTCTAGTCAACGCTATAGTTTTTCCAGTAGTCATGTATGGATGTGAAAGTTGGACCATAAAGAAGGCTGAAGGGCAAAGAACTGATGCTCTTGAACTGTGGTGTTGGAGAAGACTCTTAAGAGTCTCTTGGATGGCGAGGAGATAAAACCAGTCAATCTTAAAAGAAATCAATACTGAATATTCATTAGAAGGACTGATGCTGAAATTGAAGCTCCAATACTTTGGCCACCTGATGTGAAAAGCCAACTCACTAGAAAAGACCCTGATGCTGGAAAAAATCGAAGGCAGGAGGAGAAGGGGATGACACAGAACAAGATGGTTGGATGGCATCACTGACTCAATGGACATGAGTTTGAGCAAGCTCTGGGAGATAGTGAAAGACAGGGAAGCCTGGCGTGCTGCAATCCATGGGGTCGCAAAGAGTCAGACACGCCTGACCAGCTGAACGACAACAGTTTAGCAGTGGCCCAAAAGAAGCTGCACAGACAATGAAAGACCAGGCAGTCACTACTCCTTTTGGTGCAGACCACGGAATCTTATAACTAACCGACACTCAGTGCCTCAAGCTTTAAGACTCCTGCTCCACAACTCAAAACCATCCCCTACTTTTCCCTCTTTCTGTGTGTGTTAGTCACTCAGTTGTGTTTGACTCTTTGCGACCCCATGGACTGTAGCCCGCCAGGCTCCTCTGTCCATGGAGTTCTTCACGCAAGAGTACTGGAGTGGGTTGCCATTCCCTTCTCCAAGGGGATCTTCCTGACCCAGGAATCGAACCTGGGTCCTCTTGCATTGTAGGCAGATTCTTTACTGTCTGAGCCATAATTAGGCAACCATGATCTTCCCCCTTCTTTCAATTCTTGTAAGAGATAAACCTATAACTGTGTTCTCTCCATGCATGTGTCCTCTGGACCCACCTGCACCTCCATACCCTTCTCTCCACCTGACTCCCTCACCCAACCAGGCTAAAAGACAATCCCTCAACCATCCAGGGACGATTATGACACCTCTCAGATCATACCAAAAGAGACAAAACACATCAAGAAATTATGGCCGGGACTCCCCTGGTGGTCCAGTGGCTAAGATTCCAGGCTCCTAATACAGGAGACGTCGGTTTGATCCCTGGTTAGAGAATTAGCTCCCACATGCCACAACTGAAGATTCTGCATGCCATAGCTAAAAATCAGCACAGCCAAATAAATACTTAAAAACAAAAAAACTATGGCCATTTTGGGTAACACAGAAGTATGGTTTCTTTATACATGAATATACACACAATGTGGATGAACCTCAAAAGGATTATGTTAAACAAACTAAATCAGACTCAAAAGGCTACATGGTGTGTCATTCCATGGATATGACATTCTTGAAAAAACCTACAGGAATGGAAATCAGGTCAGTGGTTGCCAGAGACAGGCGGTACAGAGAGGAAATTTATTACAAAGGGACACAAGCGAAACATTCTGGGTGATGGAAATGACCTCAGTGTATCAGCGGCTACTTGATTATACAAACCTTTCAAAATTCATAGTACCGTAACCTAAGGAGGGTATATTTTGCTATATCCAAATTATACCTCAATAAACTTGACATGAAAAAAACTAGTGGAAAGGGGTAAAGGCCCAGGCCTGAAGTAATCTGCTCCCCAGGAACTCTGATGCAGGCTGTCCCTGGCCCATATTCTGAGAACTGCTAACATCTGGGTTGTGTCACAATGCCTTTGTCCTTAGCACAGGCACTGTACTTACTTTTTGAGCTGAGTATCATTTCACAGTGATTAGGAGGAGCCGAGTCAGAAATGTGCCCACTGGGGAGTCTAGGAGGGCTGGCAGTGAGACTCAAAAAAAAAAAAAAAAAAAAAAAGGATTTTTTCCTACTTTTAAAGAAATGTCTGTTTTAGAATTTACAAACATAACAATCCTATAAATACACTGCATTTGTTTTCTCTAACAAATTTTCCAAAACTTTAAAATTATCTTAAGCTTCTGGTTATCAAAGTCTTAAATGAGTTGACAGGGTTAAAGCCTTCTGGAGGCCCTAGGGGAGATTCATTTCCTTCTCTTTTTCAACTTTCTAAAGCTGCCTGCGTTCCTTGGCTTGTTGCCTGCTCCCACCTGCAAAGCTAGAAATGGCTGATCAAATCCCTCACAGTCGGTACCACACTGACTGTGATGCTATGCCTTCCTCTTTTCCTTACCAGGACTCTTGTGATGACACTGGTCCCATGTGACTAACCCAGGAAGTCTCCCTATCTCAACAACCTCAACATAACCACATCTGCCAAATCCCTTTTGCCATGGAAGGTAATATATTCATAAGACCTAGGTATTAGGACATGAACATCCTTGAAGGGCCCATTATTCCACCCACCACATTTGCCTAAGCAGAAACCAGGCAGTTGCTCATGTTTAAGACAAGACAAGAAGAATAAATCACCAATCTGTTTTCATGCCTGATGGATTTGAATACAACTGGGAAAGTCATATTTTCTTCTGGTCCAAACAGGCTGAACAAGTCAGTTAATCAGCATGACCATGTAGAATGATGAAGTTACTACATATAATTGCCCAAGACAGTCTGTGGCTTCCTTTTACTTTCACTACTGCTATTCCTGGAGAACCAGAAAAAACTGTTAAAAAGGGGTTTACTTTTGAACACACACACACCCACACACCTTAATAGAGTTTTTATTGACTAGGGTTTTACCTTTAAGAGTTAACATTTCAAAAACAAGTTAAAATTCATTAAGGTACAAAGAAAACAAGAGTGGGCCAAAAACTTCCCATCCAGATAACCCTTGTTGATTAAACAAGCACACAACAAAAGATGTATAAAATTAGAGCATTTAAACAATATGCCATTCATAATTTCTTCAGTGAACCATTTTTTCAAACTTATTGCTCATTTTTAAATTTCTTTGATATTACTTAATTTTGAAAAAAATTTTTTTAATATTCTGGTGGTCAGTTCAGTTCAATCACTCAGTCGTGTCCAACTCTTTGCAACCCCATGGACTGCAGCACGCCAGGCCTCCCTGTCCATCACCAACTCCCAGACTTTACTGAAACTCATGTCCATTGAGTCCGTGATGCCATCCAACCATCCCATCCTCTGTTGACCCCTTGTCTTCCCACCTTCAATCTTTCCCAGCATCAAGGGTCTTTTCAAAAGAGTCAGTTCTTTGCATCAGGTGGCCAAGATATTGCAGTTTCAGCTTCAGCATCAGTGCTTCCAATCAATATTCAGGATTGATGTTCTTTAAGATGGACTGGTTGGATCTCCTTGCAGTCCAAGGGACTCTCAAGAGTCTTCTCCAACACCACAGTTCAAAAGCATCAATTCTTCAGGGCTCAGCTTTCTTCATAGTCCAACTCTCACATCTATACTTGAAAAACCATAGCTTTGACTACACAGACCTTTGTTGGCAAAGTAATGTCTCTGCTTTTTAATATGCTGTCTATGTTGGTCATGGCTTTTCTTCCAAGGAGCAAGTGTATTTTAATTTCATGGCTGCAGTCATCATCTGCAGTGATTTTGGAGCCCCCAAAAATAAAGTCTGACACTGTTCCCACTGTTTCCCTATCTATTTGCCATGAAGTAATGGGACCAGATGCCATGAACTTAGTTTTCTGAATGCTGAGTTTTAAGCCAACTTTTTCCCTCTCCTCTTTCACTTTCATCAAGAAGCGCATTAGTTCTTCTTTGCTTTCTGCCATAAGGGTGGTGTCATCTGCAGATTTGAGGTTATTGATATTTCTCCCGGCAATCTTAATTCCAGCTTGTGCTTCATCCAGTGCAGCATTTCTCATGATGTTCTCTGTATATAAATAAGCAGGGTGACAATATACAGCCTTGATGTACTCCTTTTCCTATTTGCAACCAGTCCAATTCTAACTGTTGCTTCCTGACCTGCATACAAATTTCTCAAGAGGCAGGTCAGGTGGCCTGGTATTCCCCACCTCTTGAAGAATTTTGCACAGTTTGTTGTGATACACACAATCAAAGGTTTGGCATATTCAATAAAGCAGAAGTAGATAGTTTCAGGAACTCTCTTGCTTTTTTGATGACCCAATGGATGTTGGCAATTTGATCTCTGGTTCCTCCGCCTTTTCTAAATCGAGCTTGAATATCTGGAAGTTCACAGTTCATGTACTGTTGAAGCCTCACTTGGAGAATTTTGAGCATTACATTACTAGCGTGTGAGATGAGGGCAACTGTGTGGTAGTTTGAGCATTCTTTGGCATTGCCTTTGGGATTGGAATGAAAACTGACCTTTTCTGGTCCTGTGCCCACTGCCGAGTTTTCCAAATTTGCTGGCATATTGAGTGCAGCACTTTCACAGCATCATCATTTAGGATTTGAAACAGCTCAACTGGAATTCCATCACCTCCACTAGCTTCGTTTGTAGTGATGCTTCCTAAGGCCCACTTGCCTTCGCATTCCAGAATGTCTGGCTCTAGGTGAGTGATCACACCATCGTGATTGTCTGGGTCATGAAGATTTTTTTCATATAATTCTTCTCTGTATCCTTGCCACCTCTCCTTAATATCTTCTGCTTCTGTTAGGTCCATAGCATTTCTGTCCTTTACTGTGCCATCTTTGCATGAAATGGTCCCTTGGTATCTCTCATTTTCTTGAGGAGATCTCTAGACTTTCCCATTTTATTGTTTTCCTCCATTTTTTTGCACTAATCACTGAGGAAGGATTTCTTATCTCTCTTTGGTATTCTTTGGAATTCTTCATTCAAATGGGGGTATCTTTTCTGCTTTGGTTTTCACTTCTCTTCTATTCACAGCTATTTGTAAGGCCTCCTTAGACAATATTCTGGTTGCCAATTCTTTAGCAAATATGTGTTTTGAAAATATTTCTTTCCTTGTCTGTGGCTTTTCATTTTCTTAGCAGAGCTTTTCAACAATCATAAATTTTTAATTTTGATGAAAACTAATTTATCCATTTTTTTCTTTTATGGTCACATTTTTTGTAACCTAAGAAATCTTTGCCTAACTACAATCCCAAAGATTTTCTCCTATGTTTTCTTCTACAACAGCAGTATACAAGAGTGTATTCTGCGGTGATAGAAATATGCTAAAATATGAGCTAATCAATACAACAACTTTAGTTAGCCACACACGGCTACTGAGGACTTGACACGTGGCTGGAACAACTAAGAAGCTCAATTGTTAAAATGCATTTAGTTTTAATTTTTTTAATTTAAAATAAGCACATGTGGCTAACATATAGGACAGGAAGCTCTTAGAAGAGCTTATAGTTTTAAATTTTACATTTTGGTCTAAGATACATTTTTAGTTAATTTTTGTATATGTACAAGGTATGAGTCAAGGTTCTTTCTTTAAAATGTAGATGTAAATTTTTCTAGCACCAAGTTTTTAAAAAGACTATCTTTACCCCCACTGAGTTATCTTGGCATCTTTGTCCAAAATCAATTGACAACGTTTGTGCAGTCTATTTATGGACTTCTTATTCCATTCCACTAGCCTATGTGTCTTTCCTCTCACCAATATCACATTGTCTTCATATTTGGTCAGTTGATCTTCAACAAACATAACAAAAATACCTAATGGAGAAAGGGTCAGTTCAGTTTAGCTGTTCAGTCATTTCAGACTCTTTGCAACCCCATGGACTGCAGCACGCCAGGCCTCCCTGTCCAAGCCAACTCCCAGAGTTTACCCAAACTCATGTCCATTGAGTTGGTGATGTCATCCAACCATCTCATCCTCTGTTGACCCCTTGTCCTCCCATCTTCAATCTTTCCCAGCATCAGGGTCTTTTCAAGAGAGTCAGTTCTTTGCATCAGGTGGCCAAGGTATTGCAGTTTCAGCTTCAGCATCAGTGCTTCCAATGAATATTCAGGACTGATGTTCTTTAAGATGGACTGGTTAGATCTCCATGCAGTCCAAGGGACTCTGAAGAGTCTTCTCCAACACCACAGTTCAAAAGTATCAATTCTTCAGGACTCAGCTTTCTTTATAGTCCAATTCTCACATCCATACATGGCTACTGGAAAAACCATAGCCTTGACTAGACAGACCTTTGCTGACAAAGTAATGTCTCTGCTTTTTAATATGCTGTCTACGTTGGTCACAACTTTTCTTCTAAGGAGTAAGCGTCTTTTAATTTCATGGCTGCAGTCACCATCTGCAGTGATTTTGGAGCCCCCCAAAATAAAGTCTGACACTATTTCCGCTGTTTCCCCATCTATTTGCCATGAAGAGATGGGACCAGATGCCATGATCTTAGTTTTCTGAATGCTGAGTTTTAAGCCAACTTTTTCACTCTCCTCTTTCACTTTCATCAAGAGGCTCATTAGTTCTTCTTCACTTTCTGCCATAAGAGTGGTGTCATCGGTATGTCTGAAGGTATTGATATTTCTCCCCGCAATCTTGATTCCAGCTTGTACTTCTTCCAGCCGAGTGTTTCTCATGATGTACTCTGCATATAAGTTAAATAAGCAGGGTGACAATATACAGCCTTGACATACTCCTTTCCCTATTTGGAAACAGTCTGTTGTTCCATGTCCAGTTCTAACTGTTGCCTCCTGACCTGCATACAGATTTCTCAAGAGGCAGGTCAGGTGGTCTGGTATTCCCATCTCTTGAAGAATTTCCCACAGTTTGCTGTGGTCCACACAATCAACAGCTTTGGCATGGTCAATAACGCAGAAGTGGGTATTTTTCTGGAACTCTCTTGGTTTTCTGATGACCCAACAAATATTGGCAATTTGATCTCTGGTTCCTCTGCCTTTTCTAAAACCAGCTTGAATATCTGGAAGTTCATGTTTCACGTACTGCTGAAGCCTGGCTTGGAGAATTTTGAGCATTACTTGGCTAGCGTGTGAGATGAGTGCAATTGTGCAGTAGTTTGAGCATTCTTTGGCACTGCCTTTCTTTGGGATTGGAATGAAAACACCTTTTCCAGTCCTGTGGCCACTGCTGAGTTTTCCAAATTTGCTGGCATATTGAGTGCAGCACTTTCTTTCACTGCATCATCATTTAGGATTTGAAATAGCTCAACTGGAATTCCATCACCTCCACTAGCTTTGTTCATAAGGATGCTTCCTAAGGTCCACTTGCCTTCGCATCCCAGGATGTCTGGCTCTAGGTGAGTGATCACACCATCATGATTATCTGGGTCATGAAGATCTTTTTTGTATAGTTCTTCTGTTTATTCCTGCCACCTCTTAATATCTTCTGTTTGTTAGGTCCATACCATTTCTGTTCTTTATTGTGCCATCTTTGCATGAAATGTTCCCTTGGTATCTCCAATTTTCTTGAAGAGATCTCTAGACTTTACCATTCTACTGTTTTCCTCTTTTTTTTTTCACACTGATCACTGAGGAAGGCTTTCTTATCTCTCTTTGGTATTCTTTGGAACTCTGCATTCAAATGAGTGTATATTTTCTGCTTTGGTTTTTACTTCTCTTCTTTTCACAGCTATTTGTAAGATCTCCTCAGACAGCCATTTTGCTTTTTTGCATTTCTTTTTCTTGGTGATGGTCTTGATCCCTGTCTCCTGTACAATGTCAGGAAACTCCATCCATTGTTCTTCAGGCAATCTGTCTATCAGTTCTAATCCCTTGAACCTATTTGTCACTTCCACTGTATAATCATAAGGGATTTGATTTAGGTCATACCTGAATGGTCTAGTGGTTTTACCTACTTTCTTCAACTTAAGTCTGAATTTGGCAATAAGGAGTTCATGATCTGAGCCACAGTCATCTCCTGGTCTTGTTTTTGCTGACTGTATAGAGCTCCTTCATCTTTGGCTACAAAGCATATAATCAATCTGATTTTGGTATTGACCATCTGGTGATGTCCATGTATAGAGTCTTCTCATGTGTTATTGGGAGAGGGTGTTTGCTATGACCAGAGCGTTCTCTTGGAGAAACTCTATTAGCCTTGCCCTGCTTCGTTCTGTACTCCAAGGCCAAATCTGCCTATTACTCTAGGTGTTTCTTGATTTCCTACATGTGTATTCCAGTCCCGTATAATGAAAATAACATCTTTATTGGGTGTTAGTTCTAGAAAGTTTGTAGGTCTTCATAGAACTGTTGAAGTTCAGCTTCTTCAGCATTATTGGTCAGGATATATAGACTTGGATTACCATGATATTGAATGGTTTGCCTTGGAAACAAACAGAGATCCTTCTGTCGCTTTTGAGATTGCATCCAAGTACTGCATTTCAGACTCTTTTGTTGACTATGATGGCTACTCCATTTCTTCTAAGGGATTCCTGCCCGCAGTAGTAGATATAACGGTCATCTGACTTAAATTCACCCATGCCAGTCTCTTTTAGTTCGCTGATTCCTAAAATGTCGATATTCATTCTTGTCATCTCCTGTTTGACCACTTTCAATTTGCCTTGATTCATGGACCTAACATTCCAGGTTCCTATGCAGTATTGCTTTTTACACCATCACACTTTGCTACTATCACCAGTCACATCCACAGCTTGGGTGTTGTTTTTGCTTTGGCTCCATCTCTTCATTCTTTCTGAAGCTATTTCTTCACTGATCTCCAGTAGCATATTCGGCATCTACCAACCTGGGGAGTTCATCTTTCAGTGTCTTACCTTTTCCCATTACATACTGTTCAAGGGGTTCTTAAGGCAAGAATACTGAAGTGGTTTGCCATTCCCTTCTCCAGTGGACCACATTTTATCACAACTCTCAACCATGACCCATCCGTCTTGGGTGGCCCTACATGGCATGGCTCATAGTTTCATTGAGTTAGACAAGGCTGCGGTCCATGTGATCAGATTGGTTAGTTTTCTGTGCTTGTGGTTTTCAGTCTGTGGTGGCTCAGACAGTAAAGTGTCTGGCTGTAATGAAGGAGACCCAGGTTCAATCCCTGGGTCAGGAAGATCCCCTGGAGAAGGAAATCGCAACCCACTACAGTATTCTTGCCTGGAGAATTCCATGGATTGAGGAGCCTGGTAGGCTACAGTCCACGGGGTCGCAAAGAGTCGGACATGACTGAGCGACTTCACTTCACTTTGCCCTCTGATGGAGAAGGATTAGAGGCTTATGGAAGCTTCCTGATGGGAGAGACTGACTAGGGGGAAACTGGGTCTTGTTCTGATGGGCAGGGCCATGCTCAGTAAATCTTTAATCCAATTTTCTGCTGATGGGTGGAGCTGTGTTCCCTCCCTGTTATTTACCTAGGGAAACCGCTAGACCATTCAGGTATGACCTAAATCAAATCCCTTATGATTATACAGTGGAAGTGAGAAATAGATTTAAGGGCCTAGATCTGATAGACAGAGTACCTGATGAACTATGGAATGAGGTTTGTGACGTTGTACAGGAGACAGGGATCAAGACCATCCCCATGGAAAAGAAATGCAAAAAAGCAAAATGGCTGTCTAGGGAGGCCTTACAAATAGCTGTGAAAAGAAGAGATGCGAAAAGCAAAGGAGAAAAGGAAAGATATAAGCATCTGAATGAAGAGTTTCAAAGAATAGCAAGAAGAGATAAGATAGCCTTCTTCAGCAATCAATGCAAAGAAATAGAGGAAAACAACAGAATGGGAAAGCCTAGAGATCTCTTCAAGAAAATCAGTTCCAAGGGAACATTTCATGCAAAGATGGGCTTGATAAAGGACAGAAATGGTCTGGACCTAACAGAAGCAGAAGATATTAAGAAGAGGTGGCAAGAATACACAGAAGAACTGCACAAAAAAGATCTCCATGACCCAGATAATCATGATGATGTGATCACTCATCTAGAGCCAGACATCTTGGAAAGTGAAGTCAAGTGGGCCTTGGAAAGCATCACTACAAACAAAGCTAGTGGAGGTGATGGAATTCCAGTTGAGCTGTTTCAAATCCTGAAAGATGATGCTGTGAAAGTGCTGCACTCAATACGCCAGCAACTTTGGAAAACTCAGCAGTGGCCACAGGACTGGAAAGGTCAGTTTTCACTCCAATCCCAAAGAAAGGCAATGCCAAAGAATGCTCAAACTACCACACAATTGCACTCATCTCACGTGCTAGTAAAGTAAGGCCAGGCTTCAGCAATACGTGAACTGTGAACTCCCTCATGTTCAAGCTGGTTTTAGAAAAGGCAGAGGAACCAGAGATCAAATTGCCAACATCTGCTGGATCATGGAAAAAGCAAGAGAGTTCCAGAAAAACATCTCTTTCTGCTTTATTGACTATGCCAAAGCCTTTGACTGTGTGGATCACAAGAAACTGTGGAAAATTCTGAAAGAGATGGGAATACCAGACCACCTAACCTGCCTCTTGAGAAATCTGTATGCAGGTCAGGAAGCAACAGTTAGAACTGGACATGGAACAACAGTCTGGTTTCAAATAGGAAAAGGAGTACATCAAGGCTGTATATTGTCACCCTGCTTATTTAACTTATATGCAGAGTACATCATGAGAAACGCTGGACTGGAAGAAACACAAGCTGGAATCAAGATTGCCGGGAGAAATATCAATAACCTCAGATAAGCAGATGACACCACAATTATGGCAGAAAATGAAGAGGAGCTAAAAAGCCTCTTGATGAAAGTAAAAGAGGAGAGTGAAAAAGTTGGCTTAAGGCTCAACATTCAGAAAACTAAGATCATGGCAGCTGGTCCCATCACTTAATGGGAAATAGATGGGGAAACAGTGGAAACAGTGTCAGACTTTATTTTTGGGGCTCCAAAATCACTGCAGATGGTGACTGCAGCCATGAAATTAAAAGACGCTTACTCCTTGGAAGAAAAGTTATGATCAACCTAGATAGTATATTCAAAAGCAGAGACATTACTTTGCCGACTAAGGTCCACCTAGTCACGGCTATGGTTTTTCCTGTGGTCATGTGGATGTGAGAGTTGGACTGTGAAGAAGGCTGAGTGCTGAAGAATTGATGCTTTTGAACTGTGGTGTTGGAGAAGACTCTTGAGAGTCCCTTGGACTGCAAGGAGATCCAACCAGCCCATTCTGAAGGAGATCAGCCCTGGGATTTCTTTGGAAGGAATGATGCTAAAGCTGAAGCCCAGTACTTTGGCCACTTCATGCGAAGAGTTGACTCATTGGAAAAGACTTTGATGCTGGGAGGGGTTGGGGGCAGGAAGGGAAGGGGATGGCAGAGGATAAGATGACTGGATGGCATCATGGACTCAATGGACGTGAGTCTGAGTAAACTCCAGGAGTTGGTGATGGACAGGGAGGCCTGGCGTGCTGCGATTCATGGGGTCGCAAAGTCAGACACGACTGAGCGACTGAACTGAACTGAAACTATGGTGGGGACTTCCTTGTTGTCTCAGATGGTAAAGCATCTGCTTACAATGTGGGAGACCTCGGTTCAATCCCTGGGTCGGCAAGATCACCTGGAGAAGGAAATGGTAAACCACTCCAGTATTCTTGCTTGGAAAATCCCATGGATGGAGGATCCTGGTAGGCTATAGCCCATGGGGTCATAAAGAGTCGGACATGACTGAGCGACTTCACTCACAAACTATGGTGGGGGCTCTGAAAGAGATGGGAATACCAGACCACCTGACCTGCCTCTTGAGAAACCTATATGCAGGTCAGGAAGCAACAGTAAGAACTGGACATGGAACAACAGACTGGTTCCAAATAGGAAAAGGAGTACGTGAAGGCTGTATATTGTCACCCTGCTTATTTAACTTATATGCAGAGAGTATCATGAGAAACGCTGAACTAGAAGAAGCACAAGCTGGAATCAAGATTGCCGGGAGAAATATCAATAACCTCAGATATGCAGATGACACCACAATTATGGCAGAAAGTGAAGACGAACTAAAAAGCCTCTTGATGAAAGTGAAAGAGGAGAGTAAAAAAGTTGGCTTAAAGCTCAACATTCAGAAAACTAAGATCATAGCATCCAGTCCATCACTTCATGGGAAATAGATGGGGGAACAGTGGAAACAGTGTCAGACTTTATTTTTTGGGGGCTCCAAAATCACTGCAGATGGTGATTGCAGCCATGAAATTAAAAGATGCTTACTCCTTGAAGGAAAGTTATGATCAACCTAGATAGCATATTCAAAAGCAGAGACATTACTTTGCCAACAAAGGTCCGTCTAGTCAAGGCTATGGTTTTTCCATTGGTCGTGTATGGATATGTGAGTTGGACTGTGAAGAAAGCTGAGCGCCGAAGAATTGATGCTTTTGAACTGTGGTGTTGGAGAAGACTCTTGAGAGTCCCTTGGACTGCAAGGAGATCCAACCAGTCCATCCTAAAGGAGACCAGTCCTGGATGTTCATTGGAAGGACTGATGCTGATGCTGAAACGCCAATACTTTGGCCACCTCATGAGAAGATTGACTCAGTGGAAAAGACCCTGATGCTGGGAGGGGTTGGGGGCAGGAAGAGAAGGGGATGACAGAGGATAAGATGGCTGGACGGCATCATTGCCTCGATGAACATGAGTTTGGGTGAACTCCAGGAGTTGGTGATGGACAGGGAAGCCTGGCGTGCTGCGATTCATGGGGTCACAGAGTCGGACCTGACTGAGCGACTGCACTGAACTGAAACCATGGTGGAGGTAATGAAGATAATGCCACCTCCTTCAAAAGGTCCCATGCATGTACTGCTACAGTCCGTGCCCCCAACCCTGCAGCAGGCCACCACCAACTCATGCCTCCGCTGGAGACTCTCGGACGCTCCCGAGCAAGAGTGGGTCCGTCTCTTGCAGGGTCACTTCCTTTCTCCTGGATCCTAGTGTGTACAAGGTTCTGTTTGTCCCCTTCAAGGGTCTATTTCCCAGTCCTGCGTATTTTTGAAAGGATAGTCTCCAGCAAAAGAGGCTGGGAAAAGTGGATATCCACAGGCTGAAGAATGAAACTGGACTATACACAAACATCAACTTAAAATGTATTAAAAATTTATATATAAGACCTGAAACTGTAAAACTCCAAAAGGAAAACATAGAGGAAAAGCTTCATGACATTGGTCTTGGCACTGATTTGAATGCCAAAAAGGACAGGCAAGAAAAGCAAAATAGACGAGTGGGGGCTACATCAAACTAAAAAGTTTCTGCACAGCAAAGTAAACAATCAAGAGTCAAAAGGCAACCTATGAAAAGGTAGAAAGTATCTGAAAACTGATAAGAGATTGATATTCAAAATACATAAGGAACTAGTACAATTCAATAGCAAAAAAGAACGAATAACCTCATCAAAATGGACAAAAGATTTGGGAAGACATTTCTCCAAAGAAGATCTGCAAACAGGCAACCGGTATATGACAAGATGTTCATCATCAGGAAAGTGCAAATCAAAACCACAATGAGATATCACCTTACACCTCTCAGGATGGCCATTATCAAGAAAACAAAATCATGCGTGTTGGTGAAGATGTAGAGAAATTGGAAGTCTAGTGCACTGACGGTGAGAATGTTGGATGGCACAGCCACTATGCAAAATGGTATAGAGGTTCCTCAAAAAACACAAATAGAACTACCATATGATCCAGCAATACCAATCTCTTGGTATTTATCCAAGAGAAATGAAATCAAGATCTCTAAGAGCTATATGTACTCCCCTGTTTACTGAAGCACTGGTCACAAGCAGTAAAAGGCGGAAACAACTATTAGTCAACAGACGAATGGATAAAGAAAATATGGCATACACAGACAGTGAAATATTATTCAGCCATAAAGAGAAGGATATCCTTTTGTATGCTACAAAATGGATGAAACGGGAGGGCATTATACGAAGTGAAAAAGCCAGCCAGAACAAATACTGCATTTTCCACTTATATGAGTTATCTAAAGTTAACTAAGCAGAGGGAGTATGGTGGCAGCAGAGTCTGAAGGAAAAGAGGAAATGGGGAGTTGTTATTCAATGGGTATACATTCCCAGTCGTGCAAGATCAAAAAGTTCCAGAGATCTGCTACATATCATTGTGCTTGTAGTTAACACTGTACACTAATCTATTATGAGAATAGGTCTCATCTTATGTGTTGTATGTTCTTACTATAATTTAAAAAAAAAAACAGGATGGAGGAAAGGGATAGTTAGGGAGTTTGGGATAGACATGTACACACTGCTATATTTAAAACGGATAACCAACAAAGACCTACTGCACAGCACAGAGTTTTGCACAATGTTATGTGGCAGAATGGATGGGAGGGGAGTTTAGGGGAGTTTAGGCCTCTTTGCTATTGACCTGAAACTATCACAACATTGTTAACTGGCTATACTCCAATACAAAATGTGGGCTTCCCAGGTGGTGCAGTGGTAAAGAATCCACCTGCCAATGCAGGAGACACTAGTGGGTTTGATCGGGAAGATCCCCTAAAGAAAATTCTTGCCTGAAAAATTCCATGGACAGGGGAGCCTGGCAGGTTAAAGTCCATAGGGTTGCAAAGAGTTGGACATGACTGAGCGACTAACACACAATACAAAATAAAGTTACATGTATATGTTGTATGGCTGAGTCCCTTTGCTGTTCACCGGAAACTCCCACAACACTGTTAATCCACTATATCCCAATACAAGATGCCTTTGGTATTAAAAATAGATAAATAAATAATTTTTTTAAGTTAAAGGACAAAACAGAAAAAGACAGCAGCCCAGAAGGTTTGATTTTGCTGGTGGCAGTTTTTGCCTCGGCTCACCAAAGGGTAGAGGACATGCACTTTTCTGCAGTACTTGTGCAGTGAATTTCAGGCAGTTTCTCTTGGGTTAGGGTGATGGATACAGAAGCCAAATTATGGAGTCCACTAAAAATATTAAGACATCCACAAGAGCCTACTGGAATCTTCACTCTGGGCCATTCCTGATGCTTAGCACACCCCAGATCTCCAGCTTTCCAGTATACAAGAACCTCAAGGTTGCTCTGAGTGACCACAGTGGACGTTCATCTTTAAAGAGGACCCGGAAAACCTCATCATGAGCCACCACAGGGTTTGGAAAACACTGGAAAGAGCCTGTTTAATAGAAGCAATAGAGACTGAGATAACAGCGGGACTGCAGACAAGATGGAGGAGCAGAAGTACTTGAACTTACCTCCTCTCATGAAAACATGAAAATCACAACTAACTGCTGAACAACTATCAACAAAAAGAAGACTGCAACCTACCAATAAAGGATATTCTACATCCAAAGACAAAGAAGGAGCCACAACAAGACAATAGGACGGGCACCTCCACAATACCAGCCAATCCCTACCTACCTATGTGTGCGTGCTAAGTCCCTTCAGTCGTGTCCAACTCTGTGCAACCCTACGGTCTGCAGCCTGTCAAGCTCCTCTGTCCGTGGGATTCTCCAGGCAATAACACTGGAGTGGGTTGCCATGCCCTCCTCCAGGGGATCTTTCTGACCCAGGTATCGAACTTGTGTCTCTTACGTCTACCTGCACCGACAGGCAGGTTCTTTACCATTAGCGCCACCTGGGAAGCTCATCTACTGTGTGGGCAATCCACAAACTGGATAATAATTATATCGCAGAGGGTCTCCTGCAGGAGTGAAAGTTCTGAGCCCCACATCAGGCTCCCCAGTCTGGGGATCTGGTATCAGGAGGCGGAGCCCCCATTTGGCTTTGAAGGCCAGCAGGGCTTGAGTGTAGGAGCTCCACAGAATTCAGGAAAATAGAGACTCCACTCTTGAAAGGTACACACACGGTTTCACATACAGTGGGAACCAGGGCAAAGCAGTTGGTGGCTCAGTGGTAAAGAATCTGCCTGCGATGCGGGAGACAGAGGAGACACGGGTTCCATCCCTGGGTAGGGAAGATCTCCTGGAAGAGGAATGACAACCCACTCCAGTTTTCTTACCCAGAAAATTCCATGGACAGAGGAGCCTGGCGTGTTACAGCCTGTGGGATTGCAAAGAGTTGGATACGACTGTGCAACTGAGCATGCATGCCCCAGGAGTCCAGGCCAGATGTACCTGCAGGACTTGGAGAGTATCCTGGCAAGGCAGGGGTTGGCTATGGCCCACTGCAGGGGCAAGAACACTAGTGGTAGAGGCCCCTCGGGAATACTTCTGGAGGGAGCTTTCTTGGAAGTCCTGTCTTGGCACCAAGACCTGGCCCCACTCAACAGCCTGCAGGCTCCAGTGCTGGGACACCTCAGGCCAAACAACCAACAGGGTGGAAACACAGCCCCATTTATCAACAGACAGGCTGCCTCAAGTCATCCTGATCCCACAGCCACCTCGAGACATGCCCCTTGACACAGCCCTGCCCACCAGAGTGACAAAATCCAGCTCCACTCACCAGTGGGCAGGCACCAGTGCCTCCCACCATGAAGTCTGCATAAGCCCCGGAACCAAACTCACCTGGGGTTAAGTATTAGAGAAATGCAAATCAAAACTACAATGAGAAAAAATAAAAATACAATGAGGTATCATCTCACACTATGCAGAATGGCCATCATCAAAAAATCAACAAACAATAAATGCTGGAGAGAGTGTGGAGAAAAGGGAACCCACTTGCACTGTAGGTCGGAATGTAAATTGATACAGCCACCATGGAGAACAATATGGAGGTTCATTAAAAAATTTAAAAATATAGAACTACTAATGACCCAGCCATCACCCAGAAGTGAAAGTGAAAGTCACTCAGTTGTGTCCAACTTTTTGGGACCCCATGGACTGTATAGTCCATGGAATTCTCCAGGCCAGAATACTGGAGTGGGTTGGGTAGCCATTCTCTTTTCCAGGGGATCTTCCCAACCCAGGGATTGAACCCAGGTCTCCCGCATTGCAGACAAATTCTTTACCAACTGAGCCACAAGGGAAGCCCAAGAATACTGGAGTGGGTAGCCTATCCCTTCTCCAGCAGATCCTCCTGACCCAGGAATCGAACCAGGGTCTCATGCATTGCAGGCGTATTCTTCACCAACTGAGCTATATAGCCTGAGAAAACTCTAATTCAAAAAGACACATGTGCCCCAATGTTCACTGCAGCACTAGTGACAACAGCTAGGACCTGGAAGCAACCTAAGTGTCCATCAACAGATGAATATGTGGTGCATATATACAATGAAATATTACTCAGCCACAAAAAGAAACAAAATTGGGCGATTTGTAAAGATGTGGATAGATCTAGAGAGTGTCATACAAAGTGAAGTAAGTCAGTAGGAGAAAAACAAAACTAATTAACCGCATATTAACACATGTATGTGGAATCCAGAAAAACGGTCCAGATGGACCTAGTTCCAGGGCAGGAATAGAGACACAGAGATAGAGAATGGATGTGTGGACACGGCATGGGGCGAGGAGGGTGGGATGAACTGGGAGGTTAGGATTGACATACATACACTCCCAAGTGTAAAACAAATAGCTAGTGGGAACCTGCAGTATAGCCCAGGGAGTTCAGCTCAGTGCCCTGTGGTGGCCTAGCCAGGTGGGATGAGACAGGTATAGAATGGAGGCGGAGGGGGGAAGGCAGTCCAAGAGGGCAGGGATATATACACACACATAGCTCATTCACTTTGTTGTACAGCAGAAACTAACACTGCATTGTAAAGCAATTATATGCCAATAAAAAATAAAATAGCTAGAAGGATATATTGTACATCATGGGGAATACAGTCAATATTTTATAACAACTTTAAATGAAGTATAATCTTAAAAAATATTGAATCACTATGCTGTGTAACTGAAAGTAATATAATATTGTAAATCAACAAACTTTCATGTTAAAGATTCAAGGTCTGCTGTTGGCAGAAATGTAAATTGATACAGCCACTATGGAAGACTGTATGAAGATTTCTTAAAAAACTAGGAATAAAACCACCATATGACCCAGCAATCCCACTCCTAGGCATATACCCTGAAACCAAAACTGAAAAAGACATGTATTCCACTGTTCATTGCAGCACTATTTACAATAGCTAGAACATGGAAGCAACCTAGATGTTCATTGACAGATAAATGAATGAAGAGGTTGTGTTATACAACATACACAGTGGAATATTATTCAACCGTAAAAAGGAACGCATTTGAGTCAGTTCTAATGAGGTGGATGAACCTAGAGCCTATTATACATAGTGAAGTCAGTCAGAAAGAGAAAGATAAATACCGTATTCTAACACATATATACAGAACCTAGAAGAATATACTGAAGAACTTATTTCCAGGGCAGCAGTGGAGAAACAGACATAGAGAATAGACTTATGGACATGGGGTGAGGGGAGGAGAGGGTGAGATGTATGGAAAGAGTAACAAGGAAACTTACATTACCATATGTAAAACAGATAGCCAATGGGAATTTGCTGTATGGCTCAGGAAACTCAAACAGGGGCTCTGTATCAACCTAGAAGGGTGGGATGGGGAGGGAGATGGGAGGGAGTTTCAAAAGGAAGAGGATATATGTATACCTATGGCTGATTCACGTTGAGGTTTGACAGAAAACAATAAAATTCTGTAAAGCAATTATCCTTCAGTTAAAAAATAAATTTTAAAAAATGCAATAAAAAAACTCCCTCTCAAGATTCAAGGTCTGCAACATGCTACTTGAGTTTTTACCAATTATGTTCTAGAATAATAAACCGTTTTTAAAAGAACATTCTACTCGTATTTCTTCAATTATTTCCCCCTTTCCATCCTGTTTATCTGCAATGTCAGTACCCTTTGCAGGTACTGAAAACCACCATGTCTTACCTGGACTTCAGCAATGGTCTCTTAATGATGGTTCCTCCTACTTACTCTCAAAGTGCCCAGCATTCTTCTTCCCTACTTTCCAAAATCTTGACTCACAGATTCAAAGTCCTTTGATTCCTTCTTCCTTATCTATCCTCATCTTTCACATTTTCTCCCTTCACCAAAGCCACTGCCTCCAACATACCCATACTTCTATAATGATTAACACCGTATCCTACAGGTACTAGAACAATGAATGAGCTCTTTGCATCCTCTTCTCACATGCTGCTCCTTTACTGAGAATGTCCATCTCCTCCTGCCTTCACTTGACTTTTACTTATCCTTCAGACCTCAACCAAGGTATTCTTTTCCTGAGAATCTTTCCATGACACTCTAAGCTGGGCTGTGTGCTGTTTATCCCTTACCACATTGCAGTTATTTTGCTCTCTGTACTCCATCTAAATTGTAACTCCCATGAGAGCTGGGGCTGCTTTACATCTTTTTCACTGCTCTATTCCTGTTACTGTTAAATTCAGAAATCCTTATTTTAATAATAGAAACAGGTACAAATCAGAATAGAGGAGTCAATCACACAGGAAGAAGTGTAATTCAGCTATACTGATTGCACTGACAATGGGCTCAATCAAAAATACTCATTGCCCACCATGTCTTTTTATATTGTGGATTATAGGACGTGGACTCAGAAGACCCTGGGTAATTTCCTTTTGCCTTCTCTGATTGTTTTTTTTGAGATTTTTTTCTTATCTTCAATGGCTTAAGCCAGGCATATATCAAAATATTAAGCAAGATCTATATCAAAATGATATTAAGCAAGACCTATATCAAAATGATATTAAGCAAGACCTATATCAAAATGATATTAAGCAAGACCTATATCAAAATGATATAGAAGAAATGATGAGAGGAGATAAAGTGAAAGCATTTTGTAAATCAAACAATAGTACATACACATATAAATATCATATACATATACGTATCATTAATTAACCTATGTTGCTCAAAGTCTAAGGGCTTATTTTTATCCATCAGTGCTTTCTACTACTACTAATTCCCTATATTTTTAACTTTTATTTTAATAAAGCACAGGGTAGACACAAATTTACCTTTCCTTTTCTGAAGTCTACAACACTTGTCATCCAATATCAATTTTATGAGCAGATTCTGAAGTACTTGCTATGCATTCAATTAAAATTCTTGACCTCTTTATTAAAGTAAGAAATGAATGGCTTTGGCTAAGGGCCACACTAACATTGCAAGAGCTGATCATTTCATTTGAAACAAAGAAAAAAACAACAAAAATGTTAAAGGAGACTACTGTTTCTAATGCAACATTATAAATAGTCAGGATTTCTACCACAATTAAAAGGCTTCACTTTTCAGAAAGACTTTTTTCTCTGAAGAAAAATAGAGGAAACAAGTCATAAATCTCCTAAGATGAAAGAACATAAACACTGTATTACTCCCCAGTATCCAAAATGGTGAAATTAAATGGATATAAATGATAAACATAAATTTTAAATGGAAATGGTACATTTTCAACGACTATTTCTTATGATTGTTGCACTTCATACTGCGCTAACTGCTACTGCTAAGTCACTTCAGTCGTGTCCGACTCTGTGAGACCCCATAGATGGCAGCCCACCAGGCTCCCCCGTCCCTGGGGTTCTCCAGGCAAGAACACTGGAGTGGGTTGCCATTTCCTTCTCCAATGCATGAAAGTGAAAAGTGAAAGGGAAGTCGCTCAGTTGTGTCCAACTCTTCGCGACCCCATGGACTGTAGCCTACCAGGCTCCTCCATCCATGGGATTTCAGTTAAATAATATATGTTGAACTGGAAAAATGAGACCAAGGACAACTAGCTTGTTGAAGCCAAATTCAAGAAACTGTGCCATCAGCAAGTAATTTCTACAACAACTGCCTAAAATATTGAAACAAAAAGATGAAAATAAATGAAAAAGTCAAACTCTGGACTCTATCACATGCTTTCAATAGTATATTTTTAAATTATCAAATCATAGATAATATCAACCAAATGGTCACTTTTTCCAACAAGGAGCCACTGTGTAAGCAGACCATTGACTTTCTCAAACATTTGTCAGTCATTTAAGGGGGTTAGGATCCATCAGTTATTTGTATATATCTTAGGAAACGGCAATCCACTCCAGTACTACTGCCTGGAAAATCCCATGGACAAAGGAGCCTGGTAGGCTACAGTCCATGGGGTCGCAAAGAGTTGGACATGACTGAGCGACTTCACTTTCCTTTTCCTTTCCTAGCAAGGCATCAGAGATCATGTGTAGCCACTGGTAGGCTTACAAAAAGCTAGTCACATTCTCACAAGGCAGGTTTTATGATAAACACACCACAAACAGAAACTGCCACAGGCACTCAGGGGCAAAATCCAGCTGGGTTTCTTTATCCCTAATCCCAGTTTGAGCTGCAGGTTTTTTCCAGAAAGAACAGTAGTTTGATTTACTCAACACTCAGCAGAAGTCAGGGTGTGGTCATCCTCCTCTAAATAATATTACAAACAGATTTTCCCTGAACTCTTGCAGCAACAGGATCTTAAAGTAGTTACTGGTAGGAAAAGGTGAGACTAAGGTCAAAATGTCCAAAAAAATTTCAGAAAAGCTTTTAAGGACCACCCTAGAGACGATAGAGGCAGGGGCATTACTGAGACCAAGAAGGTAATACAGCACAGAACATGAATATTTTTCAAGCTTTCAACATGAAGCCCTAGTAACTGTTGAACATCTGGTTTTACCAGCTCTCCTGCTGAGTACTGACAATTTTACCCCGAATTAATCCAGTACACTCATAAGGGCTTCAAATACAGATCAACCACATTTGCTTCATCACCATCAACATTGCAACAAGACTAAGGGTAAGCATCAATGCAGAACCAGTGGTTTCCAAAACACTACCAGCTAGAGAGATCGGGAAAATCACATCCAGGAAGACTTTCAAGGCAGGGATAACCAGAAGCGTGCGTAATAAATTGGTAAGTGCATCCCCTCTCCCTGGCTAGCGGATAGAGTGTTAATCGACCTCTATCTGCAGGTATGCAACCTGGCTCGCCTCTCCCCCGCTCCATCCCTGCCCCATCCTGGCTACTCAGAAATGAACTTTACACAGACGCCCTTTGCATTGCCCACACCTGGCACTCGTGTTATGAACGTGGCTCCACACTTCCTTCTTGTTACCTTCGAAGCATATGCTGTGCGCTTCGAGGAAACTGAGGTCCAAGCTCACACAGAGGCCCCGGCATTAACCCACCATGTAACTTCCATCTTGCTCAGCGCAGGCACTTGCTCCCTGAGGGCAAGGGCGTGATTTGGGCGCTCAGAATACTCACTAGGCAGGTAGTGATTGGGACGTGAACTCTTTTCTTCGTGGCTACTCGCAGGCCACAAGCCTCTCAAAGAGTGGGGAAACAGGCCAGGTTAAGCGACGCCTGCTGTCACAGAGCTGGTAGTTGGGAGACAGGAGCCTCGAAGGCGAATCTGAAAATCTCAACGTGGGTCTATAACACGGCTCTGAGCTTCTACTTGGCCCTGAAATCCCGAAGACTTTCAGGGTGGAGGGAATCTGGGCGGGGGCGCTCCCTCCCAGATGGTTTTTCCCGTCAGCAGCCTGATCTACAGAGGAAAGCGGCGGCCCCACCCGCCGCCAGCTGCAGGGCATCGCGCCAGGCACATGTTGCCTGTTCCCAGGCACTCCCTCCTGCGCAGTCACCCCTTTGCCACCTCCGCCCTCGCCCCACCAGGGCTGTGCGCCTGCACTACCCACCCTTGGGCCCATGGGCCGGCTGCTCACGTGGACCTCCACCTGGACAGGCTGCAGCCAATGGCAAGGCGGGGCCTCACCACGCCCCCTCTGTGCCACGCCTCCTGAGGGAGCAGTGGATACAGGGTTTGCGTGCACCTCCCGCCCCTGCCTGTCCTTACCGCTTTGCTACAAGCTGTGTGCGGATGGGAGAGGTGGGTGGAGGTAAGGAGTGTCCAGGCAGGCCTGGATGGAGGAGGGAGCGTTTCCTCGGAAAAGGAAGGAAGTGAGTGTCACGGTCTGCACACTTGGGGACTGTTAGAATGAAGTCAGAAAGAAATGCTCCAAATTTGCCCATTTAATGTCTACATGCTAATCTCTGGAACCTTCACTAACTCCTTCATATCACCACAAACCTCAACAGTTCCTTCAGAGCAGCACACCCACACTGGGGGCCAGCTGTCTTCCAGTGGGAGTGGCAGGCTCTTTGAGATGCTCTCGTCTGTCCGAGGGCACCCACCTGGCCACCCTCCTGCCTTAGAGGCTAGTCCAGGGCACGCTTACAACTCGAGTGACACTTTAACGTCTTCTATTAATGTAGGTTAATTAGGTTAACGTCTTCTATTAATCACAGGTATTCTTGTGCAGTTTTCTTGTGTATGGTTTTATGAAGGGAAGTATAAGGCTGTATGAAGACCACGGTGTTATACTCAAAACCTGAAATATGTGCCTTATATCAGTTTTGTATATTTTTACATCAGACATGACTGAGCAACAGAACAACAACAACAACGCCATGGGTCCCTCAGTTAAGCACATGTCCGCTGAGAACTAGCTTTTTGTGTTTGTTAACGTGGACTTCAGTAAGATGGAGCATTCCTGATACAGGACTTAGGGAAACGTATGTCTCCCATATTTAGCAGCAGAGAGTTGTGCTTGATTATGCAATCCGGTAGCCATGAGATTAAAAGACTCTTACTCCTTGGAAGGAAAGTTATGATCAACCTAGATAGCAAACTAAAAAGCAGAGATACTACTTTGCCAACAAAGGCCCATCTAGTCAAGGCTATGGTTTTTCCAGTGGTCATGTATGGATATGAGAGTTGGACTGTGAAGAAAGCTGAGCGCTGAAGAATTGATGCTTTTGAACTGTGGTGTTGGAGAAGACTCTTGGGAGTCTCTTGGACTGCAAGGAGATCCAACCAGTCCATCCTAAAGGAGATCAGTCCTGGGTGTCCATTGGAAGGACTGATGCTGAAGCTGAAACTCCAATACTTTGGCCACCTCGTGCAAAGAGTTGACTCATTGGAAAAGACCCTGATGCTGGGAGGGATTGGGGGCAGGAGGAGAAGGGGACGACCGAGGATGAGATGACTGGATAGCATCACCAACTCGATGGACATGAGTTTGGGTGAACTCTGGGAGCTGGTGATGGACAGGAAGGCCTGGCGTGCTGCGATTCATGGGGTCTCAAAGAGTTGGACACGACTGAGCGATTGAACTGAACTGAGACAGTTGATACCTGAGTGCCAATACTATGGGGAAATGGCTGTATCCCCAAATTTCATTTTCTTGTTAATCTAGAATGGCAAAAGGATTAAGGAACACTGACAATTGAACACATAACAAAAAGCATTACTGCTTTCAGGTCTTACCTTTCTGGCTCCTCTTTGCCACAATCTCCCCCTCAAATCTTTTAGAATTCAATGACTGTTCATGGGATGATTTTTAAGCACATCTTTCTTCATAACAGTTGAAAGAATGTCTTTCCTACATTTGGATTTATATGGTTGAAACTAAAGTTTTGACAGAATGGAAGCACTGGAATAGGTTGTGAGGGGAGACAGGGTGGCCTATTAAGGAAACAAGGATAAGAAGATCCTGGTTAGTGGAGATAACAGGAAGAGCTTAGAGAAAGAATGAAGAAAAAAAAATGCACTGGGTGGCAGATCTCACAGATGATTCTGATAGTAATGATAAACTGCATTCTTGAGCATGAGGATCTTACACTGCTTGAGGTGACCAAGAAAACATTACTATTTTGTCATTTGAGGAGTCTGAGAGTTCTGGCAATAAAGTAGAAGAGATGTAGGCAGGGGGCGAGAGTTGAGCCACAGAGATCATCGGATCCAGTAGACCTAAGTGGGCATTGTTTTAGTGTCTGCACCCTACCCCCAACTTGAAAAATCAAAGACTATGGGGAAGGAGTAACTGCGTAAGGTATGCAGGACTCTGCCTGTACCTGGATGCTGTTCTGGAAATTCCTGCAGCAGGAAGGAAGGACTTCCACAGCCAGGAAGGACTCAGCTGCTGTGTCTAATTAGGTCTGCAAATTGCAAGGCACTCGGTAACTTCTTGAATGATGAGATCCTCAAGGTAAAGACCCTGTGTACCCACATTACATCTTATCCATCCTGAACCTCCCAAATAAGGATCAAAGACCTACTTTGGGGGGTCCTTGTGGCAACCTGTAGTTCTCCTAAAATCTCAAGTTTTTGAGACTACTTGCTGAAGGAATTGTATATTTCTGAAGTATAAAACCCATGGTTGAAGGTTTTCAAAAAAACTTGTTTTTAGTTCACTCTGGGGTAGGGTGGAGAGTCTCCTCTTGCAATAGGTACAGACTGTTCAACACAGAGAGGTATTCTGAGAGAGGCATTCCATTGGATACATTATTTTGTCAAATCCCAGTTCCAAGATCCCTATTCCAATTCCCTTCAGAGCCCTAATGCTACCTACTTCCTGTGAAACGTAAAAAATTCACTGTAAAACTGAAGAGCGTTTTCATTTTCCACCCTGTGAGGCTGAAAAGGAGGAAGAGGTGGAAGGGGAAGGTAGGTTGTAACAGGAGCCAAGTACTGAAGGTAGAAGAATAAGTCTTCAAAGCTGAGATTCTAGGATGATTAATAGGGGGATGTCACAGTCTAGGTAGCCTGTGCAGAGCTCAAGGTTAAGCACAGGCTAGCTGAGCACTGAAGAATTGATGCTTTTGAACTGTGGTGTTGGAGAAGACTCTTGAGAGTCCCTTGGACTGCAAGGAGATCCAACCAGTTCATCCTAAAGGACATCAGTCCTGGGTGTCCATTGGAAGGACTGATGCTGAAGCTGAAACGCCAATACTTTGGCCACCCCATGCAAAGAGTTGACTCACTAGAAAAGACCCTGATGCTGGGAGGGATTGGGGGCAGGAGGAGAAGGGGACGACAGAGGATAAGATGGCTGGACGGCATCACCGACTCGATGGACGTGAGTTTGGGTAGACTCTGGGAGTGGGTGATGGACAGGAAGGCCTGGCGTGCTGCGATTCACGGGGTCGCAAAGAGTCAGTCACAACTGAGCGACTGAACTGAACTGAACAACAGCCCAGAAGAGAACAATCGGATAATTCACTAATTGTGTTTCTGTTTATATACCCTTCCACCCTCACTTTCTAGGCTACTGTTCTATCCTGATTAGGGGCCAATTTCTGGAACTAGACAGGATCTTGGAGCTCATTCTCCTTATCTGGTATGTGAGCCAACAAGTTAAGCATTAACAGGTGACTTGGCCAAAACCACACACAGCTAGCTAGTTGGCAGAGCTAGGATCAGAACCACTCTCTCCCTCTTTGGAGCCCATTACTCTTCCTGTTTGTCTCTAAAACGGCCAGCATTATTTTCCCACCCTGTATGTGCACAACACACCATTTGTCCATCGGTAGAGTCTTTTCCCCCTTGACTTGGTTGCTGACTTCATTTAACCTGTAAGACACAGTGGACATGTCATGCTTGGACTTCCAAGCTCAAGCTCTAAGAGGTCCGGCAGCTTCTGCTTCCCACTCTGGGAAGATAGCCTCCATGCATTCAAGAAGCTGGGGTTCCATGACTGAGTGATGAGACACAGCACACAGTGGCAAGGCCACGTGGAAGAACATCAGACATGCGAGGGAGGCCTTCTTGGACATTCCAACCCAATCCAGCCACAAGCTGAAGGCAACTGAGTGACCCCCACAAAATCACATGGAGCAGAAGACCTACCAGGCTGAACTCTATCCCTTACCTTACCCAGAAGATCATGAGAAGCAGACAACTAAAAGACCCCTCCATCCTTTGCCTTACTCTAGTCACTTAAGTATCATATTTAAGAAATCAGGACATTAGACTTATGGTTAGACTTAAGAATTTCAGGGAAACTGGTCAACCAAACACTTGTATGTTTGTCAATAGCTCTTTACCAAAACAAAGTGGTTTTCTGCTTCGAACCAGATACTAACACTGTAAATTACAGTTTATTAATTTGCTGGTCAACCAACCCTGCTATAGGTATATTAACTTTTACTTAGCATTTAACTCTAAGAAAATTTTCTCCAAGTCCTAATGTTCTGGTTCTCTAACGATGCATCGCAGATCACCAGAAAACTTAGTGCCATAAGATAACACTACTTTGGGGAATTTCCCTGGTGGTCCAGTGGTTCAGACTCTGTGCTCCCAATGCAGGGGGCCTGGATTCAATCCCTGGTGAGGGAACTAGATCCTAGTAGATGCCACAACTAAGAGTTCACATGCCACAGCTTAAGATCCGGCAACTAAGACCCAGCACAGCCAGATAGATAAAATTAATTTTTTTTAAAGTAACACTGCTTTGCTCAGTACTTTGCAATTTGGGCAGGGCTCAGTAGCTCCAGTTGCCTCTGCTTCACTCAGCATCAGCTAGGGATGATTTGAAAGCTAGTTCTCTGTATCTGGAGGTTGGTGTGGGAAGAAGCTGCACTATCGCTATGGAGCTTTACATGTGGTCTCTCCAGCAAGATGGCTTCAGGCTCACTGGTACTCTCACAAGTGTGTCTTAGGGATCTCAAGAGAAAGTTCCAAGAAAGGAATCCCAACAGGAGCTTTGTCATTTTGTAAGACTTGGCTTTCAAAATCAGGTGACACCCCTTCTGCCCTGCCATTGACCCATCCATATTCCAGGAAACGGGACAGAGAGGCCCCACCTGTTGACGGAAGAACGCCATCGTCACACTGTTGGACAGGCGTGTGTTTGGAAAACACAGCTCCTCCTCACTCAGCTTCTAACTCTGCATCTGAATTTCACCCTAAGGATAAAAGCTTGATAGGAAACCAACTCCAGGAGCTTTAACTTTAAAAAGTTATTTCTATTTCCAACACCAATCAAAGTTAATTCACTTTTCTTCCAAATGTCTTGGTTTGGAGGCTCTAGTTTGTTCTTCTTCTTTCCCAGGTATTTTGGAGTAAAACTGGGGAGGGGGCAGTATGAATAATCTCCCATTATGGCTGTTTTGTAAACCTCTCACCTCTTAAAAAAATCGATATACTGCTTACAGTTGAAACAAGTAGGATATTCATGGCAAGGTTGAGACATTATGAATTTAATCTGGTTCTGGCAAGCACATCTTTTAAAGAAAATTCGTGTTCTATGCTCTGTAGCAAGTTGTGGATGAAGACTAATAACTTAAATTTCTCCCTCCACATCACATGCACACAGGCACACAAACCACAATCATTCAGTATCTTTTATTCCTAATGGATTTTTAGCTTCTCAGCTCAGCTTACCAGGTATCTTAAAAAAAAAAAAAAAAATACCTGGGAATGCCACACCAAAGGAATGTGGTACCTTTTAACTGTTGCCTAGCAACACTCAAATGCTCAGGACAGAAAGCAGTGTGTGCAGTTTCTCACTGTAATTCTGGTAGGAATCATACTGTGCCTAAGATTTAATTAGCCAAATTGAGGTTTTTGTGTGAACAGCAAACCTAACATTTCTATTATTGCAAAAACATGCCCGAGGACATATACCAATCAGAGAAGAGCTATTATATTTCTTTGGCATTTTATAGTTCTTTGGAAATTGTTAGAAGTAAAAATCAATATTCAGTAGAAATTATCTATATATTCTTTGCAGATTATTATGCCTATATTAAATACTTTTCTATCTGTGGTCTTACCTCTAAACCTAGTTTTCCCAGCTTCTTATTCTAAACTATGTTTTCATTATAATTCAAAGATATGATTTTATGAAGTTTCTAATGTTAGCTTTTCAGTCTGTCTATGCTGATTCCACCTCGAGGTTTACTGAATATCTGCATTACCAAAATTTTGGTAGATATCAGATGTTTGCCCTTTAAATTGTCTTTTTGAAAAGGTAATTTCAGAGATTTTGCTGGTCCACTGACTAGTAACATGTCACTCCTATAAATTAAAGTTACCACTAACAGGGAACAAAATATCTTTAACAATGTAAATTATTATCCTTGGATTACTTCTTGGGAATTCTTCACCGACATAGTTTATCTCTCTTAAAGCTGAGCAGACCAAGAGTATTTTTGCAAGAAGCACAATAGAATGAGGGGTGAGACTGTTCCCAGCCAAAATATCTTAACATTTCAGTTCATTTTAAAAGAAATGAATTTGTTTTTAAAACTATATTTTAGGAAAAAGAAAATTGGGTTACTTACCCAAGAATGGTAAAAGAATGCTGTGAGGAGGTAACTTTAATCTTGTAAAAGAAAGGAAACTGCTAAGAAGAAATCACAGAATGCATCTTTGTCACAAGCTCAGGAGATTCATTACTTTTCAAGTAGCTTAAAAAGAGGAGCCCTGTCTCACATAAAGTCGCTGGATGAACACAGCTGCCCAAATAAGGCAAGGGCCAGTCAGCATCCCATGGCTGGTTCCAAGCCTCTATGTGCCCCTTTTGCAAAGCCACAGTAACCAAGGCAGCTGAGTTTTGAAACTAGCTACACACTCACAGAAATTCTCAGGCAAGTAAGTTTCATTTAGAAATGAGAAGTTTACTGAAACTAATATAACTCATTCCTCTCATCTCCCCTCAATCCTCAACCCTGCTGCCCCCAAAAGAGTGAAGAATGATTTGAATCTGCCTTCTTAACACTTGTCTTAAGTTGAATTTTGGTCATTAGCTCTGTGACTCTACAGACATCTGACAGGGTCAGATCTGCAGGGGTTCTCTTAACCCCACAAGAGTGGTTCAACGGGTATTTCAGGTTCCCTGTGTGTTGGCTCCACCCTAGAGAAAGGTCCCAAGTGAACTCACCTGATGGCCCGTTTCCAGTCCTGGCATTAAGACTGCAATTGAAACTCGGTTTAAAACTAAAGAATTGCTTGTCATTTTAGCTAATCTCTCTGAGCACCATTTTCCTCTTCAGTAAAATGAAGATAATCCTCCATGCCCTACTTTTTAAACTCATTTTTGGGGGGTGGCTTCTATTTTATTTATTTAACTAAGTTAATTCATTTATTTTTGGCTTTGCTGGGTCTGTGTTGCTCCGTGGGCTTTTCTGTAGTTGTGATGAGCAGGCTTCTTCTTGTGGTGGCTTCTCTTGTTGCAGAGCATGGGCTAGGGCACCCAACTTTCAGTAGCTGTGGCTCCTGGGCTACAGAGCACAGACTCAGTTGCTGTGGCTCACAGCTTAGTCACTCTGTGGCATGTGGGATCTTCCCAGTCAGGGATCGAACCTGTGTCTCCAGCATTGGCAGGTAGATTCTCTACCACTAAGCCACCAGGGAAGCCCCACACCCTACTTCTTTTTCACAAGAGTTTGTTAATCAGATAATAAGTAACATGAATTGAACATTTCCCATGATCTAGACCCTTTTCATGTGTCCTAAGCATTGTTCCACCAAATCCTCACAATGACAGTATGAGATAGGTCCAGAGATGAGACTGAGGCTTAGAGAAGTTCGACACCCAAACCACACCATGTCAAGATGTGAACTAACTTTTTAACAACTAAGCTAGTCCACCTGCAATACAAAATTTGTGAAAACAACTATTAAATGATAAAACAATAGGTCAACGTCAAAGATCACTATTATCAAAAGTCCCAGTCGTGAACATTTCTTTAAAAGTTAAATATATGTATGTGTGTGTGTGTGTACATCTCCCAATTCTATTTTTTAAAGTATAGTTCTGCTTTGTGGACCCTGAATTTTACAATGTATTGTAAACTCTGTAACCTGAAGGTTGATGTCATTCTCCCAAACTGGCGGTTGGAGAGCCAGGGTGCAATATATCCCTATGAATGATGCTCATAATATGAGTTAAGAGCATCAAGAGGGGGGAATGAAGAAGGAATTCATCTTAGGCCTGTTCATGCTGATCATGCTCGGCCACCTTTCCAATGGACTCTGAACTCTGTATTTAGTGCCTATGAAAACAACAACAGAAGGATAAAACCCCCTCCAGACAGGGAAACCTTGAAGATCATATCTAGGTTACTCATCGCCTAAGAGAAAACATACACGAATCACCCCTTCCTCCAGACAGGCCATAAATTTTTCCGTATCAATCAGAGTGTAACCTCAGGTTTATTGGTTATTGGCTAATTGTTTGACTGTTTGAGCACATGAGCACATAGGACGTGAATCATGGGGTTATTGGGATTGTATTTTCCTTGGTTCATGTAAGTCTCAAGGAATTTGGAGTGGTGGGTTCAGACACGTACACATGGGGTATAAAAGATTTTCACAAATGCTCGTCGGGGTCCTTGGCTAAGAGGAGACTCTGCCTTGGGCCCGCCGGTGTAATAAACTGCACTCCACTATCTGCATTGTCCTTCTGAGTGAGTTTGTTTCCCGGAACGCGTGGCTACACTATCTTTGTCAATTTGGGGGTGGAATGTTGTTTCTATTCAGATGACTTTTTAGAGGGCAGCAATCTATGGTCATCGTAGAAATACTGGAAAATGAAGAAAAGTCTTAAGAAGTACAAATGTGATAGCAAGTCACATATAGAAGTGTATTAGAAGAGCAACAAGTCTCATTTCCCAAAAAAGAAGTAAGGCCATTATAGAGCTTTTCTCAAAGGAAGAAGAGAGCATTTCAGTACCAGCACGAAGTTAAAGCTCTGATATTTATTAAGCGAGAGACATGAAGACATACTGTCCATAGCAAGTTGTCATAGGTTTTCAGCTATACTTAGAGCAGACAAATCAAAAGAATTGCTCACTAAGCAAACGAAGATTCAACAGAGGTAGGATTTAGCAGACACCTGGAGATTGCAGATTTGCTGAGATCCCTGAAAGAAACATTCATTTCTAGAAATTCCCAGTTTAAAAGAATGGTTTTGGCTGTATAGCAGTCTGCGCAGGGTGAGAGAGAATGTACTTATTTGAAAGAATGACCTGGGCATTGAAAAACACAGTGTTCTCTCTGGGACCAGAGCAAAAGGTCAGAGAATTCCTAGAATTTAGAGCTGTACCTTGGACGTTAGAGGGACATTTGAGGCAAGCGTGTGGGTTGGAAGCAGGAGACTGGACTCTGACCATGAGGGGCTCTTGCAAAGGAGGAGATTATTACCAGAAATGAACCGTCAGGAATGTATGACTGTGCTTTTAGGTAATTATGGGAAAGAAGAGATCTAAGACAGGAACTGGAAGATGCCACAGGGCTGGAAAGGCTTCAGGGGAGCCTGTGGAGAACGTGTTCAGAGGCAGAAGAATCTCATCATCGTGACAAACGTGGGAGGTCATTCCAGTCCCTATCTCCATTCCTATCAAAACCGGAGGCGCTTCGTCTTTCCCTGAGCTATCGGGAATCCCCCTCTAACGTCAGCCTCATCCACATTGAGAGGGATGACATTTTCATAGGGTGTCCCTGGCCAGGTTGTCATCTACAAGGCCTTTCCTCAGGTTCACAAGCTGCAAGGAACCCTTCAAAACCACCACTTTTTCATTCAAACCTAATTCTAGCTACTAACTCAGGAAACAGAAAGTTCCAGGGGAAAAACGATCATGGTGGGGAACACACACAGACACCTTACACCCTCAAAGCTCCCCCAGCAACACATTAAACACTTTCCCAAAGAGTCTGCACAAAGTTCCTACATCCCATTAGCTCTGCTCTTTGTTCTTTTGTAAGCATGAGCAATCCAGTTCTCTGATTCCTGGCCAATTATAGGCCACATGTGGAAGGAGACAAAGAACTGATCTTAATCTCTTTCAGGAAAACTTTCCTGATATTAATAGTTCATGGAGTATTCTTTCTGAAATTCTGTGACCTGAATCATCTTAGACGATGTTCAGTGACAGATGAATGGATAAAGAAGATGCGGTGCATTTATACAATGGAATATTATTCAGTCAAAAAAAGAAACAGAATTAGGTCATCTGTAGTGATGTGGATAGACCTAGAGTCTGTCATACGGAGTGAACTAAGTCAGAAAGAGAAAGACGTATATTAACGCATATACATGGAATCTAGAAAAATGGTACTGCTGAACCTATTTGCAGGGCAGGAATAGAGACTCAGATGAAGAGATGGACATGTGGACATAAGGCAGGGAGAGAAGGGGAGGCTGCAACGGACTGAGAGAGGAGCACTGACATATATACACTTCCCTGTGTACAATAGCTAGCTAGTGGGAACCGCTGTATAGCGCAGGGAGCTCAGCTCCATACTCACTGGTAGCCTAGACGAGTGGAAAGTTGGGTTGTGGGGGGTGTTGGAGGGGATATGGGTATACATATGGCTGATCCACTTTGCTGTACAGAAAAAAAACTAACACAATATTGTAAAGCAATTATACTCAAAAAAAAAAAAAGAAAAAGAAAAAAAGACAGTATAGATTTAACATTATTTTGCCAACAAAGGCCCAAATAGTCAAAGCTATGGTTTTTCTAATAATCAAGCATGGATGTGAGCTGGATGATAAAGAAGGCAGGCTGAACACCAAAGAACTGAAGCTTCCAAATTCTGGTGCTGGAGGACTCTTGAGAGTCCCTTGGATTGTAAGGAGATCAAACTAGTCAATTCTAAAGGAACTCAACCCTGAATATTCACTGGAAGGACTGATGCTGAAGCTCCAAAGTTTGGCCATCTGATGGGAAGAACAAACTCATTGGAAAAGACCCTGATGCTGGGAAAGATTGAAGGCAAAAAAGAGATGGGGGTGGCAGAAGATGAGATGGTTAGATAGCATCACCCACTCAATAGGCAAACTGGTTGTCTGTCTTAAAAATAGCTGGGAAAAGAAGAGAAGCAAAAGGCAAAGGAGAAAAGGAAAGATATACCCATCTGAATGCACAGTTTCAGAGAATAGCAAGGAGAGATAAGAAAGACTTAAGTGCACAATACAAAGAAATAGAGGAAAACAATAGAATGGGAAAGACTAGAGATCTCCCGGAGAAAAGTGGAGATACCAAGGAAACATTTCATGCAAAGATGGGCACAATAAAGGACAGAAATGGCAGGAACCTAACAGAAGCAGAGGAGATTACGAAGAGGTGGCATAGAAGAACAATACAAAAAAGGTCTTAATGACCCAGATAATCACAACAGTATGATCACTCACCTAGAGTCAGATATCCTGGAGTGTGAAGTCAAGTGGGCCGTAGGAAGCATCACTATGAACAAAGCTAGTGGAGGAGATGGAATTCCAGCTGAGTGATTTCAAATCCTAAAAGATGATGCTGTTAAAGTGCTGCACACAATATGTCAGCAAATTTGAAAAACTCAGCAGTGGCCACAAGCCTGGGAAAGGTCACTTTTTATGGCAATGCCAAAGAATGTTCAAACTACTGTACAACTGCACTCATTTCACTAGCAAGGTAATGTTCAAAATCCTTCCAGCCAGGCCTCAGCAATATCTGAAACAAGAACTTCCAGATGTACAAGCTGGATTTAGAAAAGGCAGAGAAACCAGAGATCAAATTGCCAACATCCAATGGATCACAGAAAAAGCAGGGGAATTCCAGGAAAACATCTGCTTCTGCTCATTGACTAAACTAAAGCCTTTGACTCTGTGGATCACAACAAACTGTGGAAATTCTTAAAGTGCTGGAAATACCAGACCACCTTAATTGCCTCCTGAGAAACTTTAATTCAGGACAAGATGCAACAGTTAGAGTTGGACAGGGAACAATGGACTGGTTCAACGTTGGGAAAGGAGTAAGACAAGGCTGTTTATTGTCACACTTCTTATTTAACTTATATGGAGAGTACATCATGTAAGATGCTGGGCTGGATGACTCACAAGCTGGAATCAAGATTCCTGGGGAAAATATCAATAACCTCAGATATGCAGATGATTCTACTCTAATGGCAGAAAGTGAAGAGGAACTGAAGAGTCTCTTGATAAGGGTGAAAGCTGCTGCTGCTGCTGCTAAGTCATTTCAGTTGAGTCCGACTCTGTGTGACCCCATAGACAGCAGCCCACCAGGCTCCCCCATCCCTGGGATTCTCCAGGCAAGAATACTGGAGTGGGTTGCCATTTCCTTCTCCAATGCATGAAAGTGAAAAGTGAAAGTGAAGTCACTCAGTCGTGTCTGACTCCTAGCAACCCCATGGACTCTTCCAGGCAAGAGTACTGGAGTGGGTTGCCATTGCCTTCTCCGAAGGGTGAAAGAGGAGAGTGAAAAAGCTGGCTTAAAACATCCAAAAATCAAAGGTCATGCCATCCAGTCCCATCACCTCATGGCAAATAGGTGGGGAAAAAATGGAAACAGTGACAGACTTTATTGTTTTGGGCTCCAAAGTCCCTGCAGATGGTGACTGCACCCATGAAATTAAAAGACACTTGCTCCTTGGAAGAAAAGCTATGACCAACCTAGACAGTGTTATTAAAAGGCAGAGACATTGCTTTGCCAACAAAGATTCATTTAGTCAAAGCTATGGTTTTTCCAGTAGTCATGTATGGATATGAGAGTTGGACCATAAAGAAGGTTGAGCCCTGAAAAATTGATGCTTCCCTATTGTGGTCCTGAAGAAGACTCTTGAGAGTCCCTTGGACAGCAAGGAGATCAAACCAGTTAATCCTAAAGGAAATCAACCCTGAATACTCACTGGAAGGACTAATGCTAAAGCTGAAGCTCCAAAGTTTGGCCACCTGATGGGAAAAGCCAACCCACTGGGAAAGACCCTGATGCTAGGAAAGATTGAGGGCAGGAGGAGGAGGCAACAGAGGATGAGATGGTTGGATAGCATCACAGACTCAATAGATATGAGTTTGAACAAACTCCAGGAGATAGTGAAAGACTGTGAAGCCTGGAGTGCTGCAGTCCATGGGGTTGCAAGGAGTCAGACAAGACTTAGCGACTGAACAATAATTCAATAGACACAAATTTGAGCAAAGTCCAGAAGACAGTGGAGGACAGAAGAGCCTGGCATGCTGCAGTCCATGGGATCAAAAAGAGTTGGATATGACTTAGCAACTGAACAACAGCAATAATAGACTTAGCTATTAATATTACATACAAGGGAGCATAAACTGTCACTCAAAGGAAATAACTTGCTCAAATATAGGCACCAAGTCTTATCTCCTTAAGCATAGAATGTGCTTAATATATCCATTAATTAAAAATAAATAAATAAACCCTGGCATGTCTGGAATATCAGGAAAGGAAGTTTTCAATTAATGAAATTGTTTTCTACTATACCTCAACCAAACAGCAATTTGACCTTACACCAGTCTTCCTTTCCTTAAGAGAAAAAAAAAAAAAAGGGCCTTTGCAATTTCCATATCTCATAGGCAGTTTGAATACAGAACCACTAAAACGGAATCAAACAGGAAGATTCATGCTACCCAAGTAAACAATGAAAGCCATACCAGGCACTCAAGGCTGTAAAAAGAAATAAAAGCTGTAATCCTTGCCTTCAGCACTTTCCCACCAAATAATCACTGTTCTCCACAGCTTCATTCATTCTTTGCCTCATGCTGGCAACCTGACAAGTGCTCTCTGCTTCCCTCTTATTCCAATAATTTCTTTGTTTATCAATGGTGACTACCTATTTCCTTCTTATGAACTGCATAGTGACCACAGCATTATCACAAGTAACCTCTCCTATAGGTTGTTTCACGGTTGTATCAGCAAATCCAGTTCAGTTCAGTCGCTCAGTCCTGTCTGACTCTTTGCGACCCCACGGACTGCAGCACGCCAGGCCTCTCTGTCCATCACCAACTCCCGGACTTTACTCAAACTCATGTCCATTGAATTGGTGATGTCATCCAACCATCTCATCCTCTGTTGTCCCCTTTTACTCCTGCCTTCAATCTTTCCCAGCATCAGGGTCTTTGCAAATGAGTCAGTTCTTTGCATCAGGTGGCCTAAGTATTGGAGTTTCAGCTTCAGCATCGGTCCTTCCAATGAATATTCAGGACTGATTTCCTTTAGGATGGACTGTTTGGATCTCCATGCAGTCGAAGGGACTTTCAAGAGTCTTCAACACCACAGTTCAAAAGCATCAATTCTTCAGGGCTCAGCTTTCTTTATAGTCCAACTCTCACATCCATACATGACTACTGGAAAAACCATAGCTTTGACTAGATGGACCTTTGTTGGAAAAGTAATGTCTCTGCTTTTTAATATGCTGTCTAGGTTGGTCATGACTTTCCTTCTAAGGAGTAAGCGTCTTCTAATTTCATGGCTGCAGTCACCATCTGCATTGATTTTGGAGCCCAAAAAATAAAGTCTGTCACTATTTTCACTGTTTCCTCATTTATTTGCCATGAAGTGATGGGACCAGATGCCATGATCTTAGTTTTCTGAATGTTGAGTTTTAAGCCAACTTTTTCAGTCTCCTCTTTCACTTTCATCAAGAGGTTCTTTAGTTCTTCTTCACTTTCTGCCATAAGGATGGTGTCATCTGCATATCTGAGGTTATTGATATTTCTCCCGGCAATCTTGATTCCAGCTTGTGCTTCAGCCAGCCCAGCGTTTCTCATTATGTACTCTGCATATACGTTAAATAAGCAGGGTGATAATATACAGCTTTGACGTATTCCTTTTTCTATTTGGAACCAGGCTGTTCCATGTCCAGTTCTAACTGTTGCTTCCTGACCTGCATAAAGATTTCTCAAAAAGCAGGTCAGATGGTCTGGTATTCCCATCTCTTGAAGAATTTTCCAGAGTTCGTTGTGGTCCACACAATCAAAGGCTTTGGCATAATCAATAAAGCAGAAATAGATATTTTTCTGGAATTCTCTTGTTTTTTTTGATGATCCATGAATGTCAGCAATTTGATCTCTGGTTCCTCTGCCTTTTCTAAAACCAGCTTGAACATCTGGAAGTTCAAGGTTCATGTATTGTTGAAGCCTGGCTTGGAGAATTTTGAGCATTACTTTACTAGCATGTAAGATGAGGGCAATTGTTCAGTAGTTTGAGCATTCTTTGGCATTGCCTTTCTTTGGGATTAGAATGAAAATTGACCTTTTCCGGTCCTGTGGCCACTGCTGAGTTTTCTAAATTTGCTGGCATATTGAGTGCAGCTCTTTAACAGCATCATCTCTTAGGATTTGAAATAGCTCAACTGGAATTCCATTGCCTCCACTAGCTTTGTTCACAGTGATACTTCCTAAGGCCCACTTGACTTCACATTCCAGGATGTCTGGCTCTAGGTTGGTGGTCACACCATAGTGATTATCTGGGTCGTGAAGATCTTTTCTGTATCGTTCTTCCATGTATTCTTGCCACCTCTTCTTAATATCTTCTGCTTCTGTTAGGTCCATACCATTTCTGTCCTTTATTGAGCCCATCTTTGCATGAAATGTTCCCTTGCTATCTCTAATTTTCTTGAAGAGATCTCTAGTCTTTCCCATTCTATTGTTTTCCTCTATTTTCTTGCTTTGATCACTGAGGAAGGCTTTCTTATCTCTCCTTGCTATTCTTTGGAACTCTGCAATCAAATGGGTATATCTTTGCTTTTCTCCTTTGCCTTTCACTTCTATTCACAGCTGTTTGTAAGACCTCCTCAGACAACCCTTTGGCCTTTTTGCATTTCTTTTCCTTGGGGATGGTCTTGATCCCTGCCTCCTGTACAGTGTCACGAACTTCCATCCATAACTCTTTAGGCACTCTGTCTGCCAGATCTAACCCTTGAATCAATTTATCACTTCCACTGTATAATTATAAGGGATTTGACTTGGGTCATACCTGAATGGTCTAGTGGTTTTCCCAACTTTCTTCAATTTAAGTCTGAATTTGGCAATAAGGTGTTTATGGTCTGTGCCACCGTCAGCTCCTGGTCTTGTTTTGCTGACTGTGTAGAACTTCTCCATCTTTGGCTGCACAGAATATGATCAATCTCATTTTGGCACTGACCATCTGGTGATGTCCATGTGTAGAATCTTCTCGTGTTGTTGGAAGAGGGTGTTTACTATGACCAGTGCGTTCTCTCGGCAAAACTCAGTAAGTTCAGTCAGTCCAACAGTCTCTGCTATTGTTAAGCAGAGAAGTTCATTTACTTACACAGAGCATTTAAGTGATCCAGTCTGCTAATCCCAATTTTGATATGCCTATATGCTCTCAGAAAAAAAAATTCACACATTGGTCAATCATTTCACACAAGAAAGGAGTTCAGCACTCATATTCAATACAATTTCTTTAGAAGAAATTTGAATATTTTCTCCCTTTATGAAGAATAGAGAGCTGTCCATTTACTATGTTTAAAATTAATTCTGACTCCCTTTGTTATGTTTACATATGTTGTTAGTTATGGGCAATGATTTCCTATATTTATGTTTCCATTTCTGTTCATTATGGGCAAAAACTATTCATGTACCGTTAACGACACATGTTTCCCAAGTAATTTTATTAAGTTTCCAGTGAGGAGATTGGATTTGCATTTTTGATGTATTGATTTAAATTTCAGGATGAATATTCTGTAGAAGAAAAGATATATTCTGACACAAATTTACGAAGTAACTTGGATTTCTTTTTCTTTCTGCTTTTATTTATTTACCACTTTTTATATAGAAGTAGAGCTAATTTACAATGTTGTGTTAGTGTCAGAGGTACAGCATAGTCAGGATTTCTTTTTTTTATTTCCATGTCTTAAAAGAGATCAAGCTGAGACTAAGTTCTCCACATCCGATAGGAATGAAACTGCTTCCTCTTTTTTTCTAGCATACCATGTCATTCTTTCCTGATTGCCAAATAGACATTTTTATAAATAGCCATGTCTATATTAAACCCAAGTTATCTTTTGAAATTTTTTTTAAAACACTGTGAAATTCTTAGGTGGATGTCTTCCCCAGGAAGAGTCAGAGGGTTGACCCAAGTTAGGACCATTTATGGTGACGACTTAGCAAAATAATCAAGAAGGAAAAGTATGCCAAGTTCCTGTTCTAGTGATTTCATTTACGGAATGCCAGCTGGTTTCAGCATTTCCCTGTTTATATGAATACTAATTTCAAGCTTTTCAAACAGACCTTATTTGATTCAGTCAAGTCAGGAATAGGACATGTGCGGGTGGTCCAGAGTCTAATGCAACCTCTGTGCCTCGGGTATAAAACCAACTGGTGAGATTCTGGTGTCTGTGGAATGTCTATGGGATCTCTATTCTCAGCTGTATAATCTTCCAGATTAACCCAGAAATAATCTGTATGTACCCCCAGAAGGTAAATAATCAGACATAGCTCAGCCCTTCCCCCCTTTCCACTGACACATGACTTTGCATGTGATCATCTAAAGCCTGCAGGCCTGATATTTTCCCCCAAATCCTGCCATTACAAGTATTATATAACCAGCCCACTGTTGTTTCCAATTTAAAAATATTTTTAAAAAGTGACAAAACCAGCCTGCAATAAATGTGATTTAAGGATAAGTCTCTAAGTAACCTCACTGAGGGATTCTGAGATAGGTCTAAAATATTTTCTAACTCTTTGCCCAGTAGATCCATCTTTAAAATATACATAATAAAGATCTTTATATGTATAATAAAGATTTATACTTAATAAATGTATACATAGTAAAGATTTATACATAATAAATTTCTGATCTGAGTTTATGGAGGTTCCCTGGGACAGAGAAAATTTCACTTGAAATAGATTTTTCTTTTTCATGGGATTTCAGCTTTTGCAGAATTTGTTCTGATGCAAATAATATTTTCACATAATTTCAAACACATTTTTCATTCTCTGTAACTTTCTAAAGATATTGCTCAAGGAAGCAACTAATACAAGCTTTGTTAAGAGGAAAAAGCATATTTAAAATAAAAAAGAGTAAACATTTAAGTTACCTAAAATGAGCTTCAACACAGACACAGCATGGGAACATTTTTAGGGGTTGAAATGTGTAAAAATATGTATAGTTTTTAAAGTTCAAAAATTGATCCAAATAGATATAAGATTAAAATGACATCATAAAACAGTGTGGATAGGATACTGAGATAACTGGGTAGCATTTTAGGGGGAAACTCATATCCTACGCCAGGAAAAATTTCAAATGGATAAAAAAAAATTTGAAGACAAACAATGGAAAGTATTCAAGCCCAAGAAGGAAAACAGGGTGCACTCTTAATGATCTCGGAGTGTAGCTACCCTTTTCAGCAATGAGTGAAACCCAAACGCCATAAAAGAATATATTGATAAACTCAATTAGATAAAAATTAAACATTTGGGCCAAAGTCATCCCCAGGAACAAAAAAAAGATGGGAAGGTGAGATAAAAAATATTTGCAACTCATATATCTAATGAAGATCTTACCTTCCTAATATAAAAGAGCTTTTTCCAATGAGGGAGAAAAAAAGGACAAACAGTCCAATAAAAAATCCTAAAAGAGAGATAAACAATGAAAAAATGAGATAACATTTTTTCCCAGTCATTCACCAAAAAAAAAAAGAAACCTAAAAGATCGATAACACCAAATGGAAAGTATACATTCTCATATATTGCTGATAGATGCATAAATTAGTACAATCTTTAAATTAGTGCAAACATAGGGCAGTTTTGCAATAGCTACCAAAATGGCTAATGACTGTATCTTTGACTAACAATTCTACCTTTCTGGGTATACTTGTGAAGTAACCACTCACAAGGCTGTTCACTGCAGAACTGTTTATTAAAAACAACCCAATGTCAAATAAATTATGGTATATCCATATAATGTAATATGACACAGCTGTTTCAGAGAAGAAAAACAAAAGTGAAAGGATTTGCATACTGATACAAAAAGGATCTCCAAGAAACAAGTGAGAAAAAAGTGAAGGCTCAACCGTGTGCTGGGGACTTTACCTTTTGTGTGGAAAGAAACAAGCCCATGTGCAGATTTGCTGATAGATGCAAAGAACTTGTGTATACACACACAAGTAATAATTACTTCCAAGGTGTGCTGCCTGTGAGTAGCCTATAATGGCTGAGAACCAGGTGGATGGAGATCAGTATGGGAAGAGAGATATTTAATTTTGGAGTTTCTTCATTTTTTCCCAATAAGGTACATATTAACTATTGAAATAATAAATGTAACTTAATCTTTGTACCTAATCTAAGTCTACTAGATGATTTCATTTACTCTACTTTTGGTTTTATATCTGTTTATTGACACATTTTCTAAAACCGCATGTTATGCTAGAAACTGAAAATTAATTAGGTTTCGTTGAAATTTATTATTGAAAGAGTAAATCGCAAAAATCATTTAAATTATATATTTGACTTTTCTTAGTCAATTCAGGCTTTCTTTGTACAACTCTGTCCTTATGTCTCAGCTTCAAATATAATCATTGCATTTTGCTTAGAAATATGTGAGAACAGTCACTGATCAAGGAGTATAACCTTGTCACTGAAGAATTTTAATCAATTTGAAGTTTTTATAAACATACAAGCAAGTTAAAGTGTTTTTTTAATGTTAAATTTTACATATTTTTAATCATGTGCGTGAGGTTTGACTGAAGAAGTTAATTGGCCATCTGCATTTCTTATTCATTTTTCCTCCTTTGTAAGTGGAATATAATAGCTTACTTCTACCCTAAGATTAAAAATCATTCCTTCACATGGTAAGAAATGGTCTTCAGCACATGTAAGGGTATTTTCCATTCTATGTAAGACTATAACCAGGCCTTCCCTGGTAGTACAATGGCTAGGAATCTGCCTGCCAATGCAGGATCCCTGGTCCTGGAAGATCTCACATGCCCTGGAGCAACTAAGCCCGCAAGCCGCAACTACTGAGCCCATGTGCCTCAACTACCGAAGCCCTGCAAGCCAAGAGCCTGTGCTCTTAGCAGCCTCAATGAGAAGCCTGTGCACTGCAATGAAGACCCAGAACAATCAAAAATAAATAAACAAACAATTTTTTAAAAAAAAGACTATCACCAAATTACACCATCTTTCTCTTAGAGATCTTTTGACTCATCTTTAAATACAAGAATTCTTTTTTTTTTCCAACTTGACACAATTAAAACTTTATCTTAGTTCATTGCAAACACAATTTAAACTTCAAGAACTCACTTAAAATGAAACTTGTTCCTCCATCGAACTCCAGATAACTGCCCTCAACCCGCCGCACTGGTATCTTCTGAAACACATTTTGTTAAATAATTAATTGTATGATTTACTGTTTCATGGTTTATCTCCCTGACAGAATACAAGGATATAAACCAAATCTCTGCTATTTGCCACAGTATATTTCCCAAAGACAGTGTAACCAGGGGCCTTGTACACAGGAGATTCTTAATATACATTTGCTGAATAAGTGAACAAGTGAAATGGGCTTTGTTTCTTCCCCAAATCTTTTCTTTTTTTTTTTTTAAATTAATTTTTTTATCGAAGGATAATTGCTTTACAGAGTTTTGGTGTTTTCTGTCAAACCTCAACATGAGTCAGCCATAGGGATACTTGTATCCCCTCCCTTTTGAAACTCCCTCCCATATTCCTCCCCATCCCACTCCTCTAGGTTGATACACGGTCCCTGTTTGAGTTTCCTGAGCCATACAGCAAATTCCCGTTGGCTATCTCTTTTACATATGGTAGTGTACATTTTCATGTTACTCTTTCCATACATGTCACCCTCTCCTACCCCTTCCTTGTCCATAAGTCTATTTTCTATGTCTGTTCCTCCATTGCTACCCTGTAGATAAATTCTTCAGTACCATTTTTCTAGATTCCGTATATATGTGTTAGAATATGGTATTTAGCTTTCTCTTTCTGACTCACTTCACTCTGTATAATAGGTTCTAGGTTCATCCATCTCATTAGAATGGACTTAAATGTGTTCCTTTTAATGGCCAAGTAATATTCCATTGTGTATATGTACCATGACTTCTTTATCCATTCATCTGTTGATGGACATCTAGGTTGCTTCCATGTTCTGCTGCTGCTGCTGCTGCTAAGTCACTTCAGTCGTCTCTGACTCTGTGCAACCCCATAGACCGCAGCCCACCAGGCTCCCCTGTCCCTGGGATTCTCCAGGCAAGAACACTGGAGTGGGTTGCCATTTCCTTCTCCACCCAAATCTTTTCATCTGTTAGACATCTAAGCTCCTAGAGGCTGAAGACTGTCTCAGAGGAGTTGGTGAGTACAGCACCAAACCAAATTACATATCTTATTTATTTATTACTCATGAAGCAACTGTGTATCAGTGGCAACATTAATATTGACAGACTCAAACTCAACATCCTTGAAATAATAGAACTTGGCTGACTTGCTTAGAAATAATGCTAAAACTTTCAAAATATATTTTGCACCAATAATCCTGACAACTGTATTGCTTACACTTTACTCAGAATATTAACTCAAGCCATGAGGTGTGATTTCAAGGTAGGTTCTAGATGGAATCCAGTTTACCTTCCAGCACGCAGGTTCTTTCTTTTTCCCAGAAAGACCAGCAACATTGAGCCAGCACTGGACATGAAAAATATTTACAGAATGGAATGTCTCTGTTGGTCCAGTGGCTAAGACTCTGCATTCACAATCAAAGGGGCGCAGGGTTCGATCCCTGGTCAGGGAACTAGATCCTACATACTGTAACTAAAACCCAGTATAACCAAATAAATAAAAATAAATGTTAAAAATATATTTACATTGTGTACAAATGGAAAGCATATCTTCCATTGAAAATGGTTTAATTTTCCCTGGGTTGTTATAATGACAATTTCCTTAACCTGATAACAGATTTTTTAAATGTAATCATGTATTTATTTTATGGTTTGCACAAGATGTACCTTTAGTACATCCAGATTTTCATAACCCATCAAACAGTTTTTCAGTATGTGTTATGGCAGGATATTCTAGAACTGCCAAGAAAAGTAAATTCACAGAGCTGCCTGCAACTCACTAACTATAACAAATTAGCATAAGCAGCCCCATTTTAGAAGGAATGGCTTTTACAAGTTACAAAGAAAAATAATGTGATTTTTGCATTTGTATCATTAAAAAATTGTCCATACAGTATATGATTTATCGTGAATATTAAACACAGCCCAGACTGGTTAACATAGCCAGTTAGTCTATTTGAAGTGGAAATCCTTAATGAAACAGAACTAGTTATGATCTTGAGAATAACTAGGAGAACTAACTAAAAAGTACCTATTTTTACGGATTTTCTCTACTTAAAAAAAAAGTGCATATCGAATAAAACCTTTCAACACTTGTCAGCTCTCCTGTGAACATACCATATAAATGGACTGGCACCGACTGCCAGGAAAAACTAAAGGCCAAATTACTCTCTTCCACCCATGCTGTGAAGTTCAGAGAGAAATCTGTCCGAGAGCCGTACCATACAGATAGGAGACAATGAACTACTTAGAAACAACCGAAGGATGCATAAAATTCTTCAGATTTCTTGGCACAATAGCAAAGATTTTATTTTCCTAGTCACCCTCACAATTTAAAATGCCTGTGGCTGGTTGTTCACAGCACAAAACAAAGGTGCATGTTTTCAAATATCTAACTTGCTTCAGCTCTGTTAAGTCCAGCAAAAGGAATTAAAAACTACAAATGGCAAAGGACGCTAGGGCTGCAGGGTTGCCTTATTACAGATAGATCCACAATGCAACCAGTTGTCAGTGCAATACTAAAGAGGCATCATTAGTACCCAGAGTAAATGAAAAGCCACAGAGAGTCAGAATCTGTTTCATATACTCTTCTGGTAAACATAGGGTCATTAGGGAATGGTTTATAACCACCTTAAGAGGATTGTCTTTTTACAGAACCTAACCTACCAGCTTGGGAATTTTGAAAACATAGCAGCTTATAAAACAGGACCATCCTTCCAACCCCTCTACTCTGAAGGATGCAGAAAGGAGGAAAAGATTGATGATTAGCGTGCTTTAGGAGGGGTGGAGGGACTGTGGCAGGCAGGGAAAAAGCAGGGGTAGAGGCTGAGATGCCAACTAAGTAAGGTTTGCAGAGAAATTAGGAAATGCCTGGCCGGCCACTGACCACCACCAAATGACTCGTTTCTCCATTGGACTCCAGACTTTAATTTAGCTCTTCTTTGACTTCCTCAAACTCAAAATGTCAAACTCTCTCCTCCTTTCTCCCAAATCCCTTTTCTCAGAGTGCTTTCCCACCTGTGTCCCTGATGGAAGTGAAAACAGCTAATTACCCATTCTAGAAATCTGGGGTGTCCCAGACGCCACCCCTTTCCATCAGTCATCCAGTCCTTTTGTTGTTGTTTAGCCAGACACTCTATGTGCTCTATGTGTGTGTGCTTAGTCACTAGGTTGTGTCCAACTTTTTGTGATCCCATAGACTGTAGCCCATCAGGCTCCTCTGTCCATAGAATTTCCCAGGCAAGAATACTGGAGTGGATTGCCATTCCCTTCACCAGGGGATCTTCCCAACCCAGGGATGGAACCCTGCTCTCCTGCACTGCAGGCGGATTCTTTACCATCTGAGCCACGAGGGAAGCCCCTGTTCAGTCTCTGCTGTGTGCACTTGGTCGCTCAGTCATGTCTGACTCTTTGTAACTCCATGGAGTACAGCCCACCAGGCTCCTCTGTCCATGGGGATTCTCCAGGCAAGAACACTGGAGTGGGGTGCCATGCCCTCCTTCAGAGGATCTTTGCAACCCAGGGATCAAACTCAGGTCTCCCACATTGCAGGCAGATTCTTTACCTTCTGAGCCACTAGGGAAGCCCAAACCAGGGAATTTTAATCACTAACTTCAAAATATCTCCTGTTTCTTTTTTCCCTCCCTACCATGGCCATCCTGTTTCTTTTGACAACAACCTCTAAAATTGTCTCCTTGCCTCTACTCGCACCTTCTTTTGATTCACTATTTAAATATATGTTGTTTTATTTTTTATTTCAGTATAATTGCTTTACAGTGTTGTGTTAGTTTTTGCTGTATACCAACATGAATAAGCTGTACATATACATATATCCCCTTCTTCTTGGACTCCCTCATCCCACCCATCTAGGTCATCACAGAGCACCAAGCTAGACTCATTTAAAAAAAAAAAACAAAAAAACACTGGTTTTATCATTCCCAAGCTGAATACCTGACTTAAGCACCGTCATACTTTTCCATCTTATTTTAACCTTAGTTTACCTCCCTCATTTTAGCTTGCGCTTTCGCTGCATACAAACACTAAAACACTTTACTTTTTGGTTACCAAGAGCAGCATGCTAGATCAAAACTTAAAACCTTTGCATTTTTCCTTTTCTCTCTGCCAGGAATACTTTCCATCTCCATTTGCCTGGTCAGCACCACCTCATCATGCCCTCTGCCTCAGAATGGAAAGCCCTTCCTTCAGGAAGCCCCCCTCACCCTCACCTCCAGAGCCAGGGAGCTGCTGTGACCCCTACGCACACCTTCAGGCCGTCTCCTCCATCAGATTGTGAGTACCTGTGAATACCTTCATTGTTCACCACCGTCTAGGCTCCACACATAATAGGCCTTTTAAAATAATGTTTAAATGAACACACTAGACAGTGAAGAATCTGCCTGCAATGCAGGAGACCTGTGTTCGATCCCTGGGTTGGGGAGATCCCATGCAGAAGGGAGTGGCAACCCGCTCCAGTATTCTTGCCTGGAGAATCCCATGGACAGAGGAGTCTGGCAGGCTACAGTCTATGGGGTCGCAGAGAGTAGGACATGACTAGGCAATTAATACTTTTCAAGTATAACATCCAGGATAGAATCCAACTAAATACATTTCATACAACTCAAGTTAACCAAGAGAAGTTCTCTAGCTGTTTCAACTATGATAGACCTGGGTGTCCCAAACACACTCAAGAATGACCTGAGTCACTTGTTAAAAGGACAGAGACCTATCTCTGAAAGAGACACGCAAGAAACTGGTAAAAGTGCTGGAATCTGACTGAATCTGAAGAAGAGAAGTGGAGATCAGGACCATGAATGAACTGGCTTTTCACTGTATACCCTTTGGATTTTTCTTTAAAACACACACACATATAAAGTAAATATATTTATCTTATATGTTTTACATATTCACATATTCCTGGAAGAATATACACATACTAAAAAAAAAAAAAAAAAAAAAAAAACCAGTAACAATGATCACCTCCTCCAGGAAGGTGAATTGGGATGTTGGGAGGACAAGGTTGGAAAAGAGATTTTTTGATGATATTCTTTTACATATTTTGGAATTTCTAATCATGTTCAGTATGTGACCTGGTCAAAATTTTTCAAAGTTAAGCAGAAATACAGGTTTTTCAGGTCCCTCGCAGGAGAGGGATCTATTTCATAAAGATAGAAGAGGAGCCTGGAAATCTGTATTTTAAACAAACTTCCCAGGAAACACCAAGTAAATGTTGAGGAAAGTTTGGGGAACAGGATTAAGGTTGCACTTGACCTTGGAGATCATCTGATCCAGTAGTTCCCCAATCTGGGTATCATCCGTGATTTAATCAGAATGTTGCGGATCTGTTTCGTGCTAATGAAGACCTATGCATTTGTCCACTGTAGGCCCAGTGCTGGCATTTTCCAGCCTAATGAAACCTCTCTCTGATCTTCCCTAGAAACAGAAGGCAGGAGGGTTATACGTGACTTTAGCTTGTGACGCAGGATCCACCCACTGTGCTCTGCTAAACCCTAAAGCCAGACCTGAAAATATTGATCTCTGTGTTGAGCAAGAGCTGGGCAACCCGATTCTCATCTGGTCAACTGTGTACGCGTGACATCACCAGTATCAGAAAGTGTATTCCACACACAACGATCCTCCAAGACCCAGGAGCACTTGGAAAGGAAGCCAGTGCCCTCTCTTTCCTTGATGTCACCTACAGGAACCACATTTCATTTCCCTAATGCATTTCAGCCAAAGACCTAAATAGGTGCGTTTCCCTTATGCTAGTTCTTCCTCTCTTGTGCCAGTTTCTGATAGTTATGGTCACTTGACCTAGATCTGAGGGGACACCTCATAACTTAAAAATCTAAAATTGTGAAACCCACTGGTGTGACTCTGCTTGCACAGAAAAGCAAAAGTCCATTTGCAGAACATCAAAAGGAATTAGGAGAATGTGGGCTGTGTGTTGCTTGGTGTTGCCTAGCAATATGGTGAGGGCATAGGAATCACAGAAAGGGTGACAGTCACACCACAAGGAAATCATATTATTCATAAACACTCATACACACACATGTATCTGATGTCTCTGAAGAATGTTATAAACTATAAGAACAGAATTACAGTCACAAGTAGAACAGTCTTCAGAACATTGTAAGATAAACATGCTAGGTGACTGCGTGCTTAGTCACTCAGTCTGACTCTGCCACCCCATGGACTCTAGCCCACCAGGCTCCTCTGTCCATGGGGATTCTCCAGGCAAGAATACTCGAGTGGGTTGGCATGCCTTCCTCCAGGGGATTTTCCCAACCCAGGGTTTGAACCCAGGTCTCCCACAATGCAGGTGAATTCTTTACAATCTGAGGCACCAGGGAAGTCCAGGTGATCCAATACTTATGCTTAAATGTCTTTGTGAGTATATCTATCACTTAGAGGAAAAACTATTGTGTGCCTGTGAGTGGAGTTTACAATGACCCTCACTGACATGAGCCCTGTCAATAAAAGTAAACTTCACATTTTAAACATGTTAATATGTAAAATTACAGGAAGAAGTATTCAATATACAGAAACAGCTTTAACCTCTTTGCTCATCCTTGTTTCAAAATAATGAGGTGTGCCCTTCATTTTCATAAGAGCTGGGTATAGTGGCACAAAGCATGATCATCAAAGGCAGACACTTGATTTCAAATCCTGGCTCTGTCTTCTGCCATTTTATTTAATCCCCCTGGACTTGACTTTCCTCATCTATGAGTTGAAAATAACAACAATATTTAACTTATAGGGGTGTTGTGAGAATTACAATAAGGGAATCTGGGTGGGATAATAAATTAGATGATTGGGATTGACAGAAAACTAATAAGGACCTACTATATAACACAGGGAACTCTACTCAATACTCTGGGAAAAGAATCTAAAAAAGAGGGGATATATGTATATGTATAACTAATTCATTTTATTTACAGCAGAAACAAATACAACACTGTAAATCAACTGTATTCCAATAAAAATTAAATTAAAAAAACAAATAAAATATAGGAATCCACGTAAAGGACAGAGACAGGGGTAAGCACTCCATAACTTTTCTGCTCCTTATTAGAGTTATTATGCAAAAGGCTCTTGATCACCTTTCAATAAATATAGAGATAGAGAGTTAACCCAAGCAATGGTATCAGTAGGATTTCTGCCTAACAGGATGCTGTTCAGGTGTCAGGAAGAGGAGATTGTGGCTTCCACTTCCTCTCCTGCCTGGAAGGAGAGATGAGAAGTCACCCTCCTCTTTTCTCTCATGACCCGATTAGTGATTATTCCAAAGTCAGAGAGCCAACCAACTCAGTTCTAAGAATGAGACTCAAGATTCAAATGCAGTCACTCACTAAAGAAAAACTCCATCCTAAGGCCAATAAAAGTCGAATAGTCAAAGCTATGGTTCTTCCAGTAATTATGTATGGATGGGAGAGTTGGACCATAAAGAAGGCTGAACAGCAAAGAATAGATGCTTTTGAACTGCAGTGCTGCTGAAGACTCTTGAGAGTCCCATGGACTTCAAGGGAATCAAATCAGTCCATCCTAAAGGAAATCGGTCCTGAATGTTCATTGGAAGGACTGATGCTGAAGCTGAAGCTCCAGTACTCTGACCACCTGAAGAGCTGACTCACTGGAAAAGACCCTGAAGCTGGAAAAGGCAAGAGGAGAAGGGGGTGACATAGGATGAGATGGTTGGATGGCATCACTGATTCAATGGAAATGAGTTTGAGCAAACTCTGGGGGATGGTGAAGGACTGGGAAGCCTGGCGTGCTGTAGTCCATGGGGTTGCAGAGAGTCAGACATGACTTAGCAACTGAACAAAGGCCACACAACCTAGAAACCCTTAAGCTCCAGGCTCCCCTGCCAGAACAACTTGCCCCCCCATCCTGCATCTTCCAGGGTACCAATCTGGAGGTCCCCCAAAAGGATTCCCCTCTGTCTTCTTTCCAGCTGACCTTGAAAATGTTCTCAGATTTTGGTAAAGCTATGATTTCCTGGATATGTATTACTTCCCCTGGGGCATGCTGAGGCGAACTGGCAGGTGGGGAAAGCAGGGAGTCATCATCCATCTCCACTGCTTGAGTTTTGAGCACTCATCTCCAGCAGTGTTTGTCTCTTAAGATCGAGGTGAGAAAGAAGCAGAATAGCTGAGCTGCCAGGCCACCCCTGGGGAGAGGTAAGTAATTAGCAGAGCTCCCTGAGCATCACTGAGAAAAACAATCTGTGTATCCTCCTAGGCAAAAGATGAACAGGGAGTGATTTGTGAGAACAAGAAAATTATATGGATTCTATTTATTCATTTTATATGTGAAGCAATAAATACTTTTGAAGAAATATTTTAGTCTGTTCCTAATATCCTTTGACTTGTATGAATTTGGGAATTTTTTTTTTCTCTTTTGAACTATTTTGAACGGGATTGAATTATAAGTGCTATGGTTACTTATTATGGTTTAGAAAATTCTACTTATTGAGATAAGAACAAGTTTCACTTTGGCTTTTAAAAGTCCTTGAAACAACAGACAATATAATGGCAGAAAGGACCCCATTTGTATTAGCAACTAAAAGATTAAATTCCTAGGAAGTTTGTTCTTCATGTAAGGAGTGAAGAGTTATATGAAAAAGACTTTTAAAGCCACTGAGGTTAAAAAAAAAAAAGACTTGAACAAATGGAAGGATATCTATGATATTAGATAAAAAGGCTTTATAAAAATGAGACTCTCCCTAAATTACCTATATATGTAAAAAACTTCATTTAAAAAAAGGTTTTTTTAAGTATTACAAACTGACTAAAATATTAACATGGAAAAATAATCAAGCGTATGAATGAAAATTCTAAAAAAGGAAAGTAAGAGTTGTCTAGCTGTGTTAAACACTAAAATGTGAAGCTATCGTAATTTAAAAGGCATGGTACCTGAACAGACAGACAGCTCAATGGAACAGAAATGGACTCAGATACAAAAAGATATTCAGTGTGAGATAAAATGGCACCTCTTATCAGTGGAGAAAGATGGTCCATAATGAATGGTGTGTAAGGAACTAAAGCAGTCCTTGGGGGTGGAAGGTGGGGGGGGGGTATTAAATTTGGATCCAAACCTTACACCATGATATTCCAGACGGATTAACATTTTTAGAAATAAAATCCTGAGCATGCCAGAATAAATTGTTAGATACTTTTCCACATAATCTTGGAATACCATAGGCCCTTTGAAATACAGAATAAAAGCCAGCACCCATAAAAAATTAATTTATACACTACAATCAAACACTTCTCTATGGCAAAACAATAAGAAACACTGCCATAGTTGAAAGACAGCAAACTTCAAAAACTGCATTTCTTATAACAGATAAAGGATTCCTACAAATTAATAAGAAAAAGATGAATGTTTCCATCAAAAAAGACAGTTTTCAGAAAAAGAAATAAATGGGGGAAATCTCCAGTTCACTTAGAATAATATATCTTTTTCACATAACAGACTGGGAAAGACTGAGGGTGATTTGCTGTTGGATATAGCGTGGTTAGCAGCAGCAGCAGCAGTAGCATAGCATGGTTAAACAGGGACTTCAGTTTTACTGCTAAAAGTTTAAATTGCTGCAGCACCATCATGGGTGATTTGGCAATATATATATAAATCATAAGTGGACATATACTTTGATATAGCAATTTCACTTGCAAAGATTTATCTTGCCATTGCTCAAGTATGTGTGAAATAATCTGGATACTAAGTTATTTAATACATAATTTTCTGTAATTGTAAAAATTGAGGAACAATCTAAATGCATACCAGTAAGAAATTGTTAAGTAAATCGTTGCTACATCTATATAACAGAATATTATACAGCTGTTAAAAGGGATGGGGAGGTATTTTATGTACTGATGTAAAATTATTTCCATGATCTATTACAAAGTAAAAAGTAAATGAGGGTATCTTCCCTAGTGGTCCAGCAGCTAAGACTAACACTCCAAACTCCCAACACAGGGGACCCAGGTTCAATCCCTGTTCAGGGAATTAGATCCCACATGCCACAACTAAGAGTCTGAATGCCCCAACTAAGACCTGGCACAGCCAAATAAGTAAATACACAAAAACTAAACAAGGACCTGAAGTCATCAATTATCCCCAGAAAAGATACAAGTAGGAAAGATTTTCACCACACATCCCTTTATCTTTGGAAATACAGACCCTGTGCACATAAAACTTAGTTCAGAAATAAATAGATAAAATTTTAAATAAAAACCTTTGCCATTTTGATTGCTTTTAAGTCAACAGTTCAGTGTTTCCTTTGGTATTTTGACAATCTTGCTACAGTAAATAGCTAAAGATCTTTTAGGACTTTTATGTTACCTTTACTTTTATGGAGTTAGGTTTTAAATAGTTCTTCAAGTGAGGAGAGTGCCAAAGAAAGCCCATTTTTCCTGAATGTGTAACTTTCTACTACCTGATTCTATTTCTATTACCTGATTTAATTTTTCATGTTAGAGCTGTTGGCAGACAGAATGCTGAGATGGCCCCACATTCACAGAAGTTTTGTTAGACCAAAGTCATGCCTATGGGGTCACATACTGCCTGTGGCTAGCCGTAGAGTTGAGTAGTCTTGACAAAAAGCCACATAGTGTGAAAAACCTGCAACCTTTACTATTTGTCCCTTTATTATACAGAAAAAGTTTGCCAATCCCTGTTTAAACCATTTAGAGTTGAGGCACCTATTATTTGCAGCCTGAAAGCATTCACAATTTTGGTCTCTTTCATTCTGATGAAAAGTGAAATAACACTAAACTATAATGGATAATAATGACTATGCAGGCTTTTAAGTAAATTTCTATGGACATAGAACATGCATATATACAAGTTTACAAATCATTATTGTACCACTTAATGAGTTTTGCAAAGCAAATATATTTACATAACCATTACCAGGAGCTACCCTGGTAGCTTAGCTAGTAAAGAATCCACCTGCAATGCAGGAGACCTGAGTTCAATTCCTGGGTTGGGAAGATCTGCTGGAGAAGGGAACAGCCACTCACTCCAATATCCTGGCCTGGAAAATTCCATGGACTGTATGGTCCATGGGGTCACAAAGAGTCAGGCACAACTGAGTGACTTTCAACCATTACCAAACCCCAGAATCTCTCGTCTCCACCCAAAGACACCTCTTGTTCAGATTTCTATCAGAATAGATTTCCAGAGACTAGCTTTGACTGTTTATAAGCTGCATATAAATGCATTTATAGTACGTGTCCTTTTGTGTCTGACTTCTTTTGCTCAGGGTTTTGTTTGTGAAATTCATCTACATTTTTGTAGCAGTAGTTCAGCCATTCTCATTGTTATGTAATACTCCATGGTATGTCACAACTTATTTCTTCATTCCACAGTTGATGGACATTTGAGTTGTTTCCAACTTATAACAATAATGAATAGTATTATTGTGAATACTGTAATTTTGGAGTGCATATATACACACCTAAATATGTTGCTGCTGCTGCTAAGTTGCTTCAGTCGTGTCTGACTCTGTGCAACCCCATAGACGGTAGCCCACCAGGCTCCCCCGTCCCTGGGATTCTCCAGGCAAGAACCCTGGAGTGGGTTGCCATTTCCTTCTCCAATACATGAAAGTGAAAAGTGAAAGTGAAGTCGCTCAGTCGTGTCCGACTCTTAGCGACCCCAAGCGACCCCATGGACTGCAGCCCACCAGGCTCCTCTGTCCATGGGATTTCCCAAGCAAGAGTACTGGAGTGGGGTGCCATTGCCACACACATGTATATGCTACATCTATAAATTATATATGTCTATGTCACACATATGTGTTGTGTATAACATATACCCTGTTAGAGTAAAACTGGAGGTTATACAAACATGAGTATTACCACGTATCTGCAAGTATGATCCAATGTCAGAAAACACATAGTTTCATTGAACAGAAATTGACTCTGCTTCAATTTCACTATAACATCAAGGTTAATTTAGCAGAGTATCAGGTTCAAAAGACCATATACAACCAGATGTATAATCAATTAATTGAAAAATTAAAACAATTACCAACAAGCTGATTTCCCCTCCAGAACCTGCACTGTTCTGTTACTTTAAGGATGTTTCAAGCTGCCTGCTTAGAGGTTAATTGTTTGAGCAGCTGAATTCAAATCATTGCTTCCTTTGGAACACTGGGAAGTCTCAGATGACTTTGGCACTTTGCTAAGTCACAGAGGTGCGTTTTCTGGGACATATTCCTTACTTTGAGGAAAAAGTGATGAAAAGTTATAGATGGATGAGGTGGCAGGGAGCCTCAGTAGATTGAGAGCTCCAAAAAAAGGGGGGGCAAAATTGCTACAATTTCCAGTGATTTTCCTACTTAGGAAAAAGCCACAGAAAATCAAGATTTCATTAAAGGATGCTTCCTCCTATTCCAGCCACCCCTGACTGGCACTTCTGCCTTGCTGTTCCCTTCCTCACTCAGACAATATTCTCCAGGGGTTTGAAAACAGTGTATCTTTTTTTTTTTTTAAGCAGCACCCAAGAATTGCATGGATAGTTTTGGTTCAGTTCAGTTCAGTCTCTGTGTCCAACTCTTTGCAACCCCATGAACTGCAGCACGCCAGGCCTCCTTGTCCATCACCAACTCCTGGAGTTTACCCAAACTCATGCCCATTGAGTCGATGATGCCATCCAACCATCTCATTTCATCCTCTGTCATCCCCTTCTCTTCCTGCCCCCCCAATCCCTCCCAGCATCAGGGTCTTTTCCAATGAGTCAACTTCTCGCATAAGGTGGCTAAAGTATTGGAGTTTCAGCTTTAACATCAGTCCTTCCAATGAACACCCAGGACTGATCTCCTTTAGGATGGACTGGTTGGATCTCCTTGCAGTCCTACAGACTCTCAAGAGTCCTCTCCAACACCACAGTTCAAAAGCATCAATTCTTTGGTGCTCAGCTTTCTTTATAGTCCAACTCTCACATCCATACATGACCACTGGAAAAACCACAGCCTGACTAGATGGACCTTTGTTGACAAAGTAATGTCTCTGCTTTTTAATATGCTGTCTGCTTCTGCTAAGTCACTTCAGTCGTGTCCGACTCTGTGCGACCCCATAGACGGCAACCCGCTGTCTAGGTTGGTCATAACTTTCCTTCCAAGGAGTATGCATCTTTTAATTTCATGGCTACAATCACCATCTGGAGTGATTTTGGAGCCCCCCAAAATAAAGTAAGCCACTATTTTCACTGTTTCCCCATCTATTTGCCATGAAGTGATAGATAGCTTACTGTCTTACATATACCAGGAAAATTAAGAGAACCAAGAAAGAGTCTAAAAAGGCAATAAGGAGAGTGATTATTAGGGGTACTCATTTGATTGAAGTTTTTTCCACTCATCAGGTGTTATCAAACCAATAGAGAAGATTCAATCTGATAACTATCTAGGTGAGTCATCTGTAGCCACAGAGTACTAGGGTCAAACTCAGGGCTTTGTGGTTTTGAGCTGCTGTCCTCCCAACAAGACAGCAAAGTGCAAGTTGAACTCTCTTGGCCTCTTTGTCCTGTCTGGCCAACTCTAAGGTACCGATTTCTTTAAGCAACAAAGGAAATGAGAGGAGGGGTGGGGGCAGACAGTGAGGGGAAGGAGAAGGATGAGGGAGAGGAGGAAAAGGATGAGAGGACAAAAAGAGTGAGCATTCTCTGCAGACTCCTAGAAATATTTTGCCACGAACTTTCCAGAAAAGAGCAGCTCTAGTCTTCTGTCCCCAGCGGTCTGCTCCAGGTGGGGCATGGGCGTACCTTAGGGTGGGTCCTTCCACTGTCTTTAGAAACTTCAGTATTTTCAACTTGACAGCACCTCCATCCACATGCAGGGTGATAGGATGCCAGTTCTGAGGCAGCTCTTATGCCCCTAGACCCAACCACAGTCTCTCTCTAGGACAGGTTATGGACGTCTGAAGAAAAAAGAAAATGTACCTTCACAATTGAATAAGGCACAGGAGAACTGGGCTGAATATTCTGAGCTCTGAAAGTAGCTACTGTAGCCACGTGCAGCCCTCTTGTGCAGGGTGGTGCTGTCTGCTTTTTTAGTATCCTGTCCCACCCTAAACCCAAACAATTTCTGCCCTCATATTAAGTGAGAGAAACTGTCACAGAACCCTCCTGCTGGTTTAGGGGCACCCCTAGCTATCTGCAGCCTCTGTTTCATCCATCAATGATCCTTTCTGTGTTGAAAAGCTTTTGACTCTTAGAAGCTGTAAACAGTGACCTATTTTGACTTTTAAATCTTTTTTCCCCCCTCTTGAACTCTTGAAAGAGAACTCTTCCCAACTCATTTTCCAGGAGCACTTATCTTGAAAGCTTTTGGCGGACATTTATTGCGCTCTGTCCCACTCCTGTGAGGTGGCGAAGGTCTGTTATCCCCATTTTATTACCAAGGCAGCTGAGATAGAGAGCAGCGCTTTGCCGAAGGTCACGCACCGAGTCAGGGGCGCCCTCAGAGGCAGGACTCTGTGTCCCTGGCAGCCTAGCTGCCTTGCCTCTGTTTGAACTGCCTTAAAAAATAAGACTTTCAGGAATTCTGATGAGAAGATTGAAACTCTGCAGTGCTTTGTTAATGGTGATTTGGTGACTGCATATATTAACATTATTCATTGACTTACAGCCAAAAGCCATTCATTTACTGGATCCTCAGACTAAGAGAGCTAGTTCCCTCATTTGTCACTGATTACAATCCAATACTTCCCTGGAAAGATAGGAGAATGCAGTTACATCAGACACCCACGGAAAAGCATGAATTGTTGTCCTTCAGGCTTCTAAGAGAATGAATCTCTAGATTTCTACCAACTCCTTACCCTGGACTATGCTACACCCTTGCCTCAGTTTCCCATCTGAGAGACCACCCTCCAGCCACTCGGGTGCCTCTTAAAGTAAGTCACCCACTAGTTCCAGAACACCCCTTGCATTTCGGTCTGTCTGACCCCCTCTTCACTTCACCCACCCAAAATCTCTTATCAAGATTCATCTGAATCACCTCCCCAGAAGCCACTCCCACCAAACCTGGTGTCTCTTCCTTTGAAGCCCTTATCTGATGCCATCTTCTTTAAAATCAAGCTTACTGGCCTTATGCCCCTTGAGGGTAGATTATAAAATACTGAGGGGCAAGGAGAGTTTTACTCATCCTTGTGTGGTCTGCTGGAAAACACAGCTCTGCTCACAGCACAGTAAACTGCTTACTCCAGGGGTGGGCAAAGTATTTCTGCTGAAGTTTGGTTAAATATGTTATGCTTTGCCAGCCATGAAGAGTCGTTATTGATTCTACTTTCTTTTCTCTGTTACAATTCTTTGTTTAAAAATTTTATATTTTTTATTTCCTTTAACTCTTAAAAAGTATAAAAATCATCCTTAGCTTCCAGATCAGCTAGGGGTCTAGATTTGACACTCTGGCCATGGTCTGCCTGACCCCAGGCTTAGTAAGGGCAGTATTTCTTGGATAGTCATCCATGGTCCTGAATTATGTTGGAATGCACTTATTTTGTATTTATTGAAATTTTAACACAACTGATGGCTTTTGTACTGGTTTAAAATGATAGTATTTGTAATGCGAATGTTTTCTTTCATTTTTCTAATATTGTGAAAGATCAACTGTACCACATAACCCAAATACACTTTTATATTCTTAACTTTTTGTACTTTTAAAAGAAATTCCATACAGTAGTATCTGTATTTATTTTAAAAGTCAAACAGTTCAAATATGGGTGAAGCTCTGCATTTATCTATGTGGAAGTATAAACCTACAAAATCCATGTGTGCATCTTTTTGTGACATTAAAGGGTCAAATTCCATCACCTTCACAAAAATTCTGCCAGAGCTATTGGGGCCTCTTGGCTTTTTTAGGAAGTGGGATAATAAAACTAGCTCTGCAGAGCTGAAAGGATTTCTTTTTTTTATGGTGTTGCAAAATGTTTCATTTGTCCTGTCAATGATTGCTCTGAAGCAGGATCTTGGACAAGTTAATATTTATAATGCCTTAAACTCTAGAAAAGAGGACAAAGGAATGGTCCCCTTTAAGTCTCACTGGCCTGGGTCCCAGTTTAGTGCCCACACAACACCATCCCCGGCACCTCACTGGCCCCAGGAATACTGCAGAATAATAAGCATTAAATGTTTAGTCATTTCCTGCATCACGTTTGTCAGACATCATTGGTTCCCCTATTAACATATCTAACTGAGTTAGAGTTCAAACAGCCGGTTTCCATATCAGCAGCTGTTTGGTTTAATATCTTTTCAACAAAGGTGCCATAGGGAGCCTTTTGGAAAGCCTCCTGTTAATACTTCAGCCTGTTTTCCTGAGAAGATCCAGCTGAGAACAGTGTTGACTCTGTATGGCTGATAATTTGCCAGTGTGTGATTTGTGAAACTTCTGCAGATGAAATTGTCTTCAAGATGTCACTTCTGAAAAACCTCTGAACTTCACTGAGATTTAATTGTGTGTTGAAGGGCATGTCTTGATTTCATTATCATGCTGAAGGTCAGTCTGTCCTGGGAGGGCATGTATGCCCTATAATAGAGGGTTGCTCTCCTTATAGGAAAGAAAGATGGACGGAAGCATAATAATCCCAGCCATGAAGACAGCATTAATTATAGCCTGTTGACCTCTCCCTTTTGACAGGGAAGCCATAACGCTTCAAAGAAAGAATTCCGTTAGCTAGGTTATCAATTAAGGAAGCAGGAAATAGCAAGAAGAAAGGTATAAAAGCATCTTGTAAAAATACTTTTCGATATTAGAGCTACTTAACACATAATAAGAATATATGGTCTAAGGTAGTAGAGAATTTTAAAAATAACCCTGTCCTGTAAAAGTGAAGCTGACCTTTGGTAAACTTAAGTTATCTGTGTCTCATTAAAAAGACAGTGGGCTTTCATGCTAGCTGCTGCTGCTGCTAAATCGCTTCAGTCATGTCCGACTCTGTGCGACCCCATAGACGGCAGCCCACCAGGCTCCCCTGTCCCTGGGATTCTCCAGGCAAGAACACTGGAGTGGGTTGCCATTTCCTTCTCCAATGTGTGAAAGTGAAAGTGAAGTGGCTCAGTCCGACTCTTAGCAACCCCATGGACTGTAGCCGTCCATGGGATTTTCCAGGAAAGAGTACCGGAGTGGGGTGCCATTGCCTTAAAAAGCCATAATTTTTTAAAATGTTTACTTGTGTTTTATAATTTAGGCTTTTGAAGATGGAAAATGCAACACACCAAAATTGTGCTTGATTCATTGTACTCTCTAAACTTTGAACAAGCCTGGTGAATCACTATTTCTATTCTATTCTAATTTTTTGCTATATGTTTCATATGTTTTGAAAGTAGGTCGGAAGAAGCAATAGAAAATATGGTCTCTTTGGTTTTCATTCCTGGCCTGGATGTGTCTGGATTCATAGTCTCTGAGGTTGAATCATATGAAATTGCCACTTAGGTAAAAAAAAAAAATCATCAAATATTGGTAATTTCATAAGAGGTTGCTGGCTACCAGTTAGCTATTGGGTTGGCCAAAAAGTTTGTAAGTTCTGTAAGATGTTACAGAAAAACCCAAACAAACGTTCTGGCCAACCCAATATTCCTCTTTTATTATCCCTGTGATACTGTCTTTGACCCTTGAAAATTGGGAGATCTGTTTACCCTTGTCAAAAGGGAGAATTACAGAATAAAAATTTATTCTTGTGTAATAGATAGTATGAAAGATGATAACAGATAAAAGGTAACCAATAGAAAATAGATAAGGATAGAAAGTAGATATATAGATAATAGATATATGACAAGAATTGATAATAGGTAGAAAATAATATATGACAGAATTTCTGGTTCCAAGCATTGTGTATCTGCAGAAGAGTGTTTTGGCTTTTCCAGTCACCTGGAAGAAACAATAGGAACTTCCTCTTTTTCAAAGTAAACCTCCTATTACAAGCATTCTTTTAACCTGCTCCAAGTCAGGGATTTTGAAGTCCTCCTTTTCTTTCCTCTATGAGCAGATCATAATGATAACAGTCACTAAGATTTATTGAATATCTCCTAAGTGCCAGTGTCTATCATAAAGCCTATACATTTTCTCATGTCCTCCTCAAAACAACTTGATAAGTATTAATATCATAATCCCTGTTTTTTAAAGGTAAAACTTTGGGGAGAATATCACAGCTCTTGTTTTCCAGCCTACATAGTATTTGATTATGTGGAGAAAGGACCTGAGAGGTGAAGAAAAAGCTAACCAGTCAACCAGCATATTCTTATGTCAAATAAACACAGCCTTAGTGTCAAAATCAGGGAACTTTATCCGATGTGGTTTGGTAACAAATCATGCTTCTGATCCTTAAATTTGAGCTTTAAAATCTTCCTTTGTGGTATGGCAATATGACACCAGGACTTAATTAATTGCTTAGGATATCATTAACCTTATCTATAAATTAACATAAAATCTATAAATCAACATAAAACCTCAGAGAAGCATTAAGATTTCCACTGATATCTGACATTCACAAAGTAGCACAACCTATTCCAAAACTAGAGATTATTATTCTGGTTATTCTGCTTTGATAATAATTATTATTTCTCATTTGTAAGTTTGTGACAACAGATGGACAAGAAAAACATCTGACTCCAGAAAAAACAAAATCTATAAAACATATCCATTTTACAGATTTAAAAAATAGTTTTTCTTGAACCGTGCTGTTTATCAGAAATAACAAAAAGTCTTTTGAATCAGAAATGCATTTTTAAAGGTATAGAGCATTTCAGTCATTTAAAGCCCCTATACATCCTCTACATTCTGTACTACAAAGAATAGGAAAGAAAAAGAGACGGTATTACTGCTACTCTTCCAAAAGGATATGTTCATGGAAACCTTGCTACAAACCCTAATCAGCCAAGGGAAAATGATTTACCTTTCTGAAGACTGCATAAGAGTCAATAGCCCAACAAGACAATGCTGTTTTAATTCTCCAGGTTGCAGAATTATCCAAAGAAAAGAGAGCTGACTTTTTTAAATGATCGCTAAAGATATCTCTGAAGACAGTTGAATCTGGGTTGGCAAGGCAAAAAGTCAAACAGCAGATCAAAACAAGAGAAGAAAACTGTGACTAAAATAAAAGTGATAATATGTTCATGCAAAGGAAACATTCAAGTCTATGTAAATGAATTACAGAATTTTCTCTGCAAGGTTCTGATAATTTCTCACCCGTGTTAGATAGACCAAATAGCTTAAAACAAACACTCTGTAGGGGCTGAGTTAAGACCCAGGTTTTAAAAACACTATTAGTAAGGCAGATGGTGATAAAAAATGATCACAAAGTAATGATTACAGACACAGCTAAGTCTAGCTGCCCAAATGGTGTCACCCATTCTTGGTCTACTTCCCATGTCTCAGTCTTACCTCCCATGCCCACCCATGGCCCTGACATTTCACAGATCTTTCAGCTAGGAACAAGGTTGTTTATATAGCTCAGCTGACAAACAGGTGCACTGGAAATTTAAGGTTATCAGGGGGAAAGGGGGCAGGGAGGGATATATTGGGAGTTTGAGATTGGCATGTATACACTGCTGTATTTAAACTAGGTAACCAATAAGGACCTGCCTTATAGTATAGGAGCTCGGCTCAATATTCTGTAATAACCTAAACGGGAAAAGAATTTGAAAAATACTAGATACATGTATGTGTACAACTGAATCCCTTTGCTGTACACCTGAAACTAAAACAACATTGTTTTGCTGATTAATCAGCTATACTCCAATATAAAAACACTTTTTAAAGATACACTATATATTAATGCATATATGTGGAATCTAGAAAAATGATATAGATGATTTTATTTGCATAAGATAGAGACAAGAGATAGAGACCAAACGTATGGACACCAGGTGGGGACGTGAACTGGGAGCTTGGGGTTGACATTGGGGTTGAGATTGGGGTACTATCTATAAAATAGGTAACTAATGAGAACTTACCATATAGCACAGGAGAGTTTACTCAGGGCTCTGTGGTGACCTAAATTGGAAGGAAATCTATAAAAGAGGGGATTTATGTGTATATATGGCTGATTCACTTTGCTGTACAGCAGAAACTAATACATTGTAAAGTAACTAAATTCCAATAAAAATTAATTTAAAAAAAATTTTAAATGATATACTGGAAGAGAAGAGAAAACCTAGGGAGACGGACACAAGGATAAATACACATTCCTAAAACTCCATCACCATTTGCACCATTCACATATATACACCCCAACCCTCAACTCTAGAGAAGCACTTTCTATGAAAACATAATGTTACTATGATTTCAAGACTTGTTTTTTCAGATTAGCTAAGCTCACATTTCCTTAGCTAGTTTACAAAAGAATGTCATTGGTTAGTGAAAAAACAGACTTGACTAATGAGTGAACTCTGGGAATAGGCTCCTGTGTATCTGAGAAGATTTAACTCACAGAAATAAGTTGGAACAATGCCTCTGGCTGGGAAAAGAACAAAGATGGAACAAGCAGTTGCCTAGGGTAGTGAATTACCAAGGGCAGCAGACGTTCAAGTGGCTTCCGTGGGAGCAAAGGCAGCGTTTGAATTTGGATGTAACCCACTTTGCTTGGGGTAGGAGAGGGTGTGGATCGGGTATTCATTGGAGAAGTTAAGCAATCATTCCACTGGGCTCGTGGGTGGTGGACAGATGGATGTTTTTAAAAGTGAATATTTAGAGTTCAGGGTGCAATTTAATGCTTTCACTAGTATGGCTCCCTAAGAGTATGCTCCACTGGCAGTAAGCCAAGCTTGCCTTCTGCCTCTTTGCTTCGGCCCAGCACAGGCTGCTCAGTATAAATCGAATGGCAATCACCAGGTAGTGAAGACTTGTCTTTGCTCTGGCTTCTAGAAAGCTTAGAGTCTTTATTTATTTATTTATTTCCTTTTCTTTTTTCTCTCACTGCTGGCAACTAAGTTGGGCTACTGGGTGTGTGTGTGTGTGTGTGTGTATATATATATATATATATATATATATCTGGCAGTTTATCACATTTCCTTATCCATATATTTTTTCCTTTCCCCTAACTCACTCCACTTTGTTTTATTCTTGGACAGAGCATATATTTGTATAAATTGCTTCAGATCCTTCTGTGAAAGTGGCAAACAGACAAACACATAGATAGAATGTCAATATGGTGGATCACAAGATATCATAGTCCTTCTGGCTGAGGAAACACATCATTTAAATCATTAACCCAGGAGACCAGCTAAGTGTGAGTGAAAACCTCAAGTGTTCAAGTTGCAAGGTTCACAAACTCGGAAAAGGAGAACTGAGGGGAGGTCTGAAGAAGAGGATGATGTGTTGAGGTTCTGTACTATTAATGCAAGTCCACAAGAAATCATTTTCATTTCCTTCACTGACCTTCCTAGTCATTCTTTGAGTGTTTCTCTTTCCTTTAGCTAAAAAGCCAAACAGTGCTTGGAAACCAATTTTAAAATGGGCTTCAGTCTTTTAGATTGTTCATACTGATCTCTCTTGGCATTTTATATGATGTTTAAGAGGGATGCTAGAATCCAATATTCATTATGCTTCATTAGGTAGTTGTTGAATAAATCTAGCAAATCTGGTGGCTATTTTGAATGTAATTCTGAGTGTGTATCCTGGAGGTCAAACCTCGCCATTCTCAGGCAGGGGCTGGTCTACATGGGAATATACCCAGCTCCCTAATCTTTCAATTGAGGAGCATGAAGGGCTGTAGAAATCACCCTCTGTGTTTCACAATCATGAGCTCTTTTGATCTTCATAACAACCCTGAAACGTAGGCAAGGCAGTTGTTAGTTTAACAGACAAGGAAATAGAAACTCAGAGATTAAACAAAGTGTTTAAGATCTTCGAGCAATTAAAATAGAACACCTGAGACCAGAACACAGTTCTAACCCCAGAGATTCACTGTAGTAGTAGTTTCAGCATTTCCAGTTCTATTACAATCTCCTACCTACCTTAATACGTGGGAAGAAGAGAGAAAAAAGTAACTCACTGCAGACACCAGGCTAAACACACTATTGCTCTGACCTCTTTGGACTCGTTTTTGATCTTGTTGAAGAATGCGTACTCTAACTCTAGTGAGAGCCAGATGATTGACAGCTGAGGGTGGCGAGGACTGTCACAGGTTTGGGGTGAGAAAGCACTGAACCAACACTGCCTTACTTTAGGTGGAGCACTTAGCAACGATGCTACATCCAGGTGGTTCTACACTGTAGCATATGCTCAACCTTTTGGTAAAGGCCACAGTCTTATTTAAAAACAAAACATCCAAAATGTCTATTATGAGCTTTTTAAAGCCCTGTTCAATGAAAATGCAGCCTTTTCCTCACTCTTCTTCCTAGGCTGACATTTCAAAATACCATTTTCCTATTTCTCTTCCTATCTTTAGAGAGGAAATTATGTGTAATGCATCAGAAAGAACCCCATTCGGAATTCAAGAAAACTGGGTTCCCAACTTGCTCAACTCAGTTCTGTGACCTGGGGCAAGTCACTCAGCCTCTCCGGACCTATTTGGGCTCAGGAAATCTAGGGGGTTTCCTATCTAAGCTTTGAGATCTCTTCTAACTCTCGAATTCTATGATTCATTTTTAACTTAGGTTTTTATTTAATTTTTGCTATTTGTTCCATCGGGTAGTAATTTGTTCTTATAAGCCTAGTTTAGTCTCAAATTCACAATATCCCTAAAATTGCACTCCACAATTGCAAGTAACAGGATCCCCTCCCTGACAGATTCTGTTTTGTTCTTCAGCATAAACTTTATATTTATCATATTCTGATAAGTGTTGTAAGTATCAGTGTCCTTATCAACTGCATCTGTTAGAATTTAAAAAAAAAAGTCAATTCAAGCTACCCTGCTAAATCTGCTAAATCGCTTCATTCGTGTCCGACTCTTTGCGACTCCATGGATTGCAGCCTACCAGGCTCCTCCGTCCATGGGATTTTCCAGACAAGAGTGGAGTGGGTTCCCATTGCCTCTCTGCAAGCTACCTTTGACAATAAAAAAAGATCTGTTGATTCATAAAATAAAATTAAGTATGAGTGTAAATTGAGGCAAGGCCTGATCAGAGTTCTCTATCCATTTCTCAGAGATTTTTATTGACTCTGCTGATCTTTGCTCACCACTTTCATTCTCAGAAAAATAGCAAGCAGCTGCAGGGCTTGTGGGTCTCCTACCCGTACTCAGCTGGGGCCCTAGGAAGAACACCCTACGGTCTAGTCTCTGTCTTAGGAATCAGGAAACTCTCCCCAGGGCCTTCAGAACACTGGTTTTTGTGTCTCTTGGACTAAACTGGGTCACAAAATCATTCCTGAATCAGCCACTGTGGCCTGAGGAATTCCTTGGGAGGAGGCAGAGCTACCATGACAGGCTTAGACCAATCAGAAGCCACCCCTGGAACTAAGTCCAAACCCTAGACTACATCATGACTTAATATCCTGGAGGGAAGAATGCTGGGCAATCTGTCATTATATCTGGTCTATTCAACTCCAAAAATGTGGAGGCTGATATATCTTTTGACCCTTGGGTGCTGGGCACCCAGTTAATATCTGTTACACTGAATTTAATTTCAAGTATTGGTGAAGACATGAACCAAAACAGAAAGTAACACACAGTTCCCCTTCTTCCTCTCTTTTCTATTTTTGTAATGACTGCTTCATCTTCCCTAACTTTCCCCACTATTTATATGTTACCCCTCTTATTTTTAGCCATAAGTTTTACTAAGTCTGAAGATAACCAAATATTTCCTGAATAATATGTCTCTGAATATGCATATTCTCTAAATATGAATATAAGCCTATTTGCAAATCTAGCACTTAGATTTAGAGTGTTGTTGGCAGGACTCTGAAAATCAGTTTTTCTTTTTCTTTCTTTTTAATAGAAAAAAATGTACTACATCAGAAAGGCTTGTTTTCCACAAAGCAGAACCAGTTTTTTTTATTTCACTGATTTTGATACATATATGTGTGTGTGTGTGTGTGTGTGTGTGTGTGTGTGTGTACTCAGAAAATATTAAACAAATAAAAAACAAATCAGACCTTACTGATTACATAATCCTCTGCCATTAATAACTGAACTTCAGGACTGACTCTTCAGAAAAGAGAAAGGGTGTGGAAGGGACTGGACATGCTTTTATAAAAATCCAGGCATCCAACCAAGGCTGGAGAACTGGGGTTTATTCAGCCCCTCTCTCCCATTCCAGCCCCTCTGGCAGCCCAATTCTCTCAAAAGACTCACAGGGTACAGGGGTCTGGCAGGAGGTAGACCCCTGTCACTCAAAATGACAAGGAATAGGGAGACCCCTAATGCAGGTAGTGCCCCTCTCCCAAAATAAGACCATGACAACTGCTTGCTCAGGTCTGTAAATCAGGGGATACTCCATCTAGAGGTATGGAACTCAACTCTGTTTATCCTTTACTGAGTACATACTCTATCAGGTTCAACATCACAGGTCCCTGTTTTTTTTTTGTTTTTTTTTTTTTTTACTTTACAGTACTGTATTGGTTTTGCCATATATCAACATGAATCCGCCATGAGTGTACACGTGTTCCCAATCTGAACCCCCCTCCCACCTTCCTCCCCATACCATCTCTCTGGGTCATCCCAGTGCACCAGCCCCAAGCATCCTGTATCCTGCATCGAACCTAAACTGGCAATTCATTTCTTATATGATATTATACATGTTTCAATGCCATTCTCCCAAATCATCCCACTCTCTCCCTCTCTCACAGAGTCCAAAAGACTGTTCTATACATCTGTGTCTCTTTTGCTGTCTCTCATACAGGGTTATTGTTACCATCTTTCTAAATTCCATATATATGTGTTAGTATATATATTAGTATATATGTTAGTATATATATAGTATATATATTATATATGTTAGTATACTATATTGGTGTTTTCCTTTCTGGCTTACTTCACTCTGTATAATAGGCTCCAGTTTCATCCACCTCATTAGAACTGATTCAAATGTATTCTTTTTAATGGCTGAGTGATACTCCATTGTGCATATGTACCACAGCTTTCTTATCCATTCATCTGCTGATGGACATCTAGGTTGCTTCCATGTCCTGGCTATTATAAACAGAAGGTCCCTGTTCTTGAGGAGGGAAGGTGGACAAGAAAACAGTTACAGTTCAGCAGGGCAGAATCAGTGAAAGCTCTAACACATAAGAAGGGCATGTGTGTCCTGCAATCCAACTCCTGGTAATATATCCAAAGAAAACCATAATTTGAAAAAATACATTCACCTCCATGTTCGTTGCAGCACTATTTACAATAGTCAAGACATGGAAGCAACCTGAACATCCATCAACAGATGAATGGGTAAAGAAGATGTGGTCTTCACACACACACACACACACAATGGAATATTACTCAGCCACACAATGAAATGAAATGATGCCATCTGTAGAAACATAGATTGACCTAAAGATTATCATAGCAAGTGAATAAGTCAGAGAAAGACAGATACCACATGTATCACTTATATGTGGAATCTGAAAAAAAAAAAATGAAACAAATGAGCTTATTTACAACACAGAGAGGGACTCAGATATAAAAAACAAACTTGTGGTTGCCAAAAGGGAAAGGTGAGGGGAGAAGTAAGTTAGGAATTGGTGAGTAATATACATATACTACTATCTATAAAACAGATAAACAAGGATCTGCTGTATAGCACTCAGGATTTTGTAATAACCTGAAAGGGCAAAGAATGCAATTATGCAATATGGCAGCCTGGACCCACGTCCCATCTTAGGCTGATAGAAAAGGCTTTCCAGAAAAAGAGGTATTCAAGCTGAAGTTTGAAGGAAGGAATGGGAGATTATCTGGACGAGTCGCTCACACCAGTTTCAGCAGGGTGCATGCTTACACATACTGTAAACATCCACCTAACCCTTAAAGAGATACGGGAACACCCGTCTTCCAGTAAGTAGATGGAAAAGGAACCCTCCCACCTTTGGCCTCTCCTATTGCTGGGTCAGAAGGATGTGGTTCTGGGTTGCTGGAATGTATACAAGTCTAGGGTCTTTGGGGAACTAGCTGATACTTCACTGACATGGTCTTTTGAGTCTCTGCACATCTCCTAACACTAGAGTTTAGAGGGAAAAAAGTCTAAACCCAGGGTACGTCTTAGGGTCTCTTAACACAGATTGTCACTGTGAACAGAGCAGGAATAATTCATTATGTTAAATAGTTAATCTTTCCCCATCTTTATAAAGTTTCATTGAGTTTGTATTTGGCAGCCCACGCTAGTCATAAAATAATGAAAGAAATGGATTAGTCCTAGAGACTGTTATACAGAGTAAGTCAGAAAGAGATAAACAAATATTGTATATTAATTTATATATGTGGAATCTGAAAAAAATGGTATATACAATCTTATTTACAAAGCAGAAATAGAGACACAGATGTAGAGAACAGATGTATGGATACCGAGGGGGAAAGGGGGTGGGATGAATTGGGATATTGGAACTGACATATACACACTACTGTATATAAAATAGATAACTAACAAGAACCTACTGTACAACACAGGGAACTCTACCCAGTAATCTGTGGTGACCTAAATGGGAAGGAAATCCAAAAAAGGAGATAATAGGTATAACTGATTCAATTTGCTGTACAGTAGAAACCAACACAGTATTGTAAAACAACTATACTCCAACAAATATTTTTTAAAAAAAGAAATGGATTAATAAATACCAAAATAGTTGCTTCCCAGACATATGAACTTGAGAAACTCACTATCACAATTTAAGAACCCAATTCAGCATAGGTTTTCATAGGAGCACTTGGCTCTAAGCAAAATCAAGTAAGTGGAACAATGTCTGATATACACTGATAAATGTCTTGAATAATCTGAACTGACATATATGAAGAGAGATCATAAAAAAAACTGGCATTTTTAAAATGTGTTATTTATGTCATTTTTGAAGCAAAACATTGTAATATTGTATCATTACTAGGAAATCTAGAAATAGACTAAATTTGATTACTGGTTATTATCAGGTTGGTAACATTCACAGTGCTACTTCTGTCTCTGTAGGGTTTGAACATGGAGCTGCAGAGTTGGGCTCTTAGGATGCATACTTGAAAATACAAATCCTGGACTATGGAGTCATTTTTGGAAACTTCTGTGAGATAAGAGCTGATCACACCAGAAGCATCTCAAAAGAAAGGACCGTTTTTATAGAATACATTTTACCCCTGGATGAGCGCTTCCTCCAATGTTTATTAGAGCTTCCATGAGACTGGGCAAAGGCAGTATTTTAGGTTGATAGTGTCAATGTTATGTTCTTTGGGCTCGTAGAATTTCATTTTGGTTTCCATTAGTTTGTCTTTCTAACACTGTGAGTCTGAGGGTGAGATTCTGAAATCTCTGTTCTTTCTACACCACCACAGAAGCTGAGACATGTGTATAACATCTGGGTAACAATTTTTCAGTTCCAACTGTGTGCCTAAGTAAACCACTCTAACCATGAGTGTAAGAGTTTGGTAGTGACCCTTTGGCTGCTGGACTCGACTGACCACAATAGTTTTTAGGATGAACACACGTTTCTCATTTATCACTAGTCACTTTATTTTTTTATAAAACAGAACTATCTCCAAACCTTTATTTTTGCACGATGGGCTTCTTTTCAGGTAGATAAGTGCATCCTGCTTACATTTACAAGGGCATTAATTGCAGACATGCAGATATACTTGAACTTCTACTCATCAGTGAAATTAAAAATCCCATTATTGCCCCTTTTTTACTCATATCCATCAACTCTCTGGTTAAGTCTTCTGTTCTTATCACAGTATATAATCTAAGACATGGACAGTTAAATATTTTTTATAACAAAAGTCAGATTTGTTTGTTTCATTTGCAAGATGATTTTGTTATTAAATAGCAATCACTGGTGAAGGCTTATGTCAGATTGTCAACCTTGAAAGGTCACGTTTGAAAAATTCTTGCTAGCACTAAGTACTCCTGCTATTATTTATGTTAGACTGATAGCATTTTATAAACAGAAGAACCAGAGTGATATCAGGGCATAGGTAAGGAAATTCCTCCAAAGCAGAACAAACACATCATATTGTTGGAATAGATGAAGAAATGATCATAAAACCATTAGATCCATAAAGTTTTCGAAGCCACTCATCTGAACCAAACAAAAGCATTTTCTACTTTTGTGAGCTTTCAAAACTATCTATTGAAGTATAACATGTCTCAAGAGCTGCACATTCTAAGATTATGGCAAAACTTGAAGATGAATGGAAAATTTTAGGAGATCATCTGTATTCTGCATACAAATTTTCTACTTAAGCAGGTTCCTTTATACTGTATCTTTCCATGGCTGGTATCTTGCTATATATAGGAAGTGTGAGCAATTATTAAGATTTTTACTCAAAAGTCTGATTATAATTTTTTTTTCTCTTTCGGCTTCTGGAGCTCTTCCTGCAACCTGTGGTATTGCTTGGCTTATAGACTGATCGCTCAGTCTCTGCCTTCAGTTTCACATGGCGTTCTTCCTGTGTGTGTGTGCTGTCCATATTTTCCCTTTTTATGAGAACACCAGTCACACTGGACTAAAGCCCACTCTACTATCCTCATTTTAACTTGACTAATAACATCTACAACAACCCTGTTTTCAAATAAGTTCACATTCTGAGGGACTGGAGGGTCACAATTCAACCGATAGGACAAAGAAAAAGTAATCTAACTGCTCAACAATTTTCTTGGGTCATGGAGAAGAAACACAAACAAAAATAAAATATTATAATAAAAACAAAACTCCACACATCAAAACTACTATCCTGATTCACAAGATCACTTACTGAACAGCTACATGGAATAGTTATTGCCTCATCATGGGATCAATTGAAATTCCCAAGTTTTTCAGTTTTGGGGAGAAATAAAAGTTCCCTCATCTAGTGAATGTGATCTACTATTTTTCACTAAGTGAAATGGAGTAAAACCATAGAATCATCAGAGCCACAGGGAACTTTAGAAACCATCTTGAGTCAGGGATGAATGAACTGGAGCCCAGAGAATATAAATGATTTAAGGTCATGTGGCTAGTTCATGGCAGATTAGAAACCCAAGCTGTGACCCCTAGTTTGGATTTCAAATGCAATGAACTTTCCACTGATCCCAGAGTAAGGGGCTAATCATGCCCTACTAGTCCAGATTATAGAATGTTACCTAATCTATTGCATGCTTGCCACTAGATTTCTATTCGTAACTAAAAGCTGTCTAAACCACTAGTTAGAACTGAGATATATAAAAAAGAAAAGAAGCAAATAGATTTCCACCCCCTCTCCTCCAAACCCATGTCTTTGACGTTCTCTAATGATTAAAGGAGTAACTTTCAGAGTTTAAAGGGGGAAATTGTACCTTTTCAATGGAGAATTCTAAAGGACATTCCTTTTAAAAAGTGATAAAACTAAGCATCATTAATAGCAGAATAACGATGTCATATGCCTCCTGATAGGATACCACAGTATATAGATTCACTCACTAAACGCTGTCCCAAAGATAACCTGTATCTTCAGGATTAGCCTCTAAATTTATAGAAAATATTGGGAATAAACGAACAGAGTAAATAATACCATGACAAAAAATCAGACAAAGTCAGAATGTGGGACATTCGTCAACTAGTGTAGCCTCTTCAAAAAGTCATTATTTAAAAAAAAAAAAAAAAAGATACAGGAACTATTCTAGATAAAAGGCACTTGAGAGAGAACAACCAAAATGCAATACGTAGACTCTGATTGAATCTTAGCTAAGGGAAAAATGAAAAAAATGTGAAAAGACATTCTGGGGACAAATTTTAAAACCTGAATATGGATCAACTGTTTTATGATATTTAGGAATAAACAGTTAAGTTTCTATGTGATATAATATTGTGGTTAAGTAGGAAAACATTCTTTTTTTTAGGGCTGAAATGTCTGGAAATCCACAATTTGCTTTCACATCACTCAGCAAACAGAGCAAACAAACATATGATCATAGATAAAGATGGCAAAATGTTAACAACTGGTTAATCTAGGCAATTATTATTTAAGTTACCTTGTACAAATCTTTCAATCCTTGCATGTGTTTGAAATTTAAAAAGTTGGAAGAAATAGAGTCAGGAGTTTTTTGTATACTTTTTTTCTTTTGCTCAAGTATTTATACAACAGAAGTAGGAAAATGAGGTGAATGAAAGATCCTATTTTCTTCATTAATTTTTGTCATGCCCTACTCAATGTGGCTCAGCTGGTAAAGAATCCACCCACAATGCAGGAGGCCTGGGTTTGAACCCTGAGTTGGGAAAATCCCCTGCAGAAGGGAATGGCTACCCACTCCAGCATTCTGCCTAGAGAATTCCATAGTCTGTATAGTCCATGGGGTTGCAGAGTCAGACACAACTGAGCAACTAGGATTTCCCTGATAGCTCAGTCGGTAAAGAATCCTCCTACAATGCAGGAGACCCTGGTTAGATTCCTGGGTAGGGAAGATCCACAGGAGAAGGGAAAGGCTACCCACTCCAGTATTCTTGGGCTTCCCTTGTGGCTCAGCTGGTAAAGAATCTGCCCACAATGTGGGAGACCTGGGTTCGATCCCTGGGTTGGGAAGGGCTACTCACTCCAGTATTCTGACCTAGAGAACTCCACAGACTGTATAGTCCTTGCAGTCTCAACGAGTCGGACACGACTAAATGACTTTCACTTTCACTTTACTTTCACACAATAGAAGGGGTTAAATAAAGGATTGCTGATTTCGAATTTTGTATGACCAATACTGCTGAGAGTTGGATTATCCTTCAGCAGAGGGCTGATTAAATAAATAATGATATATCCTTACAATGAAAAAACTAAACAAACACAATTAAATCCTTTATTTTGTATTGGAACATAGACAATTAACAATGTTATGATAGTTGCAAGTGAACAATGCAGGGACTCAGCCATACATATACATGTATTGATTCTACCCCAAACCCCTCTCCCATCCAGGCTGCCACATAATATTCAGCAGAGTTCTCTGTGCTATACAGTAGGTTTTTGTTGGTTATCCATTTTAAATAAAGCAGTGTGAACATTTCCATCCCAAACTCCCTAACTATCCCTTTTCCCCATCTTTCCTAAGTATGCGAGTCTCTTTCTGTTTTGTAAGTAAGCTCATTTGCATCATTTCCTTTTACATTTCACTTATAAAGGATGTCATGTGATATTTCTCCTCCTCTGACTTACTTCTGCCACCCTTTGCACCCCTGGGCACACACATGTGTACACACAGGCACTCTCATCCCTGAGCCCCATTCACGTTGCTGACAATCTCTAGGTCCATTCATGTTGCTGCAAATGGCATTATTTCATTCTTTATAATGGCTGCATAATTTTCCACTGTAAATATGTACCACACCTTCTTTATCCATTCCTCTGTCAATGGATATTTAGGTTACTTCCATGTTTGGCTATTGCAAATGGTCAAGCAACCATCTTTTTTTTTTTTAATTAAGAAATTCTTTAAGTACTAATTTAGAAAGATCTCCAAGGTATATTGTTAGCTAAATAATGCAAAGTACAGACCAGTGTATATAGGTTAATAGTTATGTTAATATATTTTCTCATATACGAATATACTATCCCTAAAAGAATACACACAAGCGTTTCTGCTGTATCTATGAAAAACCCACAGCTAACACCATATTCAATGAAACATTTCCCCCTAAGATCAGGAAAAAGAAAAGGGTCACCATTTCTACTCAACACTATGCTGGAAATTCTAACTACTGCAATTAGGTACAAAAAAGAAATAAAAGACATTCAGACTGGAAAACAAGAAATAAAACTATATCCATTCACAGAAAACATGGTTTTATATTTGAAACCACTAAGAAAAATCCACCAAAAACCTATGAGACATAAAAAAATTCAGCAAAGTTCCAGAATATAAGATCAATATATTAATATAAAAATCAGTTGTTCTTCCATATACTAGCAATGAACACCCACTAGCAAAGCAATCAAAAAACAAAAACAGAAAGTAATGAGTGTTGGTGAGGATACAAAGAAATTAGAACCTTCAAACACCACTGGTGGGAATAGGAAATGATACAGTCACTGTGGAATACATCAGCAGTTCCTCAAAAAGTTAAACATAGACATTTCATTGACCCAGCAATTCTATTCATCCACACACAAACTTGCAAATGAGTATTCACAGCAGCATTATTTATAATAGTGGAAAGAAGGAAACAACTGAAATATTCAGCAATTGATGAATGGATAAACAAAATGTGGTGTATCTATGCAATGGAATACTATTGAGTCATAAAAAGGAATGAAGGTCTGATATACACTACAACATGGATGAATCTTAGAAACATTATGCTAAATGAGAGCATATTATATAATCCTACTTATATTAAATGTCCACTGCAATGGTTGCCAGGGAGTTAGGGGAGTGGAAACTGGGAGGCGTATAAAGTTTCATTTTGACATGATGGGACATTCTGAAATTAGATAGGATTGATGTTTACAAAACACTGAATATACTAAAAATCACTGAAATATACACTTTAAAATGTTTAAAACAATGAATTTTATGTTTTATGTAAATATGCTTTACTTTAATTTAAAAAAATTTTTTAAAACATTGGGCCCCAGGGAAGTGAACTAAATTAAGGCAGGAAAAGGAGGGAAATATTCACTTTGTACTTTCTGTCCCTTTTTAATTTTATATGATGTGAATTTGTAAAACACACAAAAAATGTGAAAATCAGGAACATAAATTGTTGGGCTTCGATTTTTACTCACAAAGGTAGTAAATTCCAAATTTGGAGATTAATGGATGGTTAAACCAGATTTTTAAATTGCCAACTTTTAGAGCCTTTAGAAATAGGATAGAGACTTCCCTGTGGTTCAGTGGCTACAACCCCATGTTCCTAATGCAGGAGGCCCAGGTTCAATCCCTGGTCAGGGAACTAGATCCCACTTGCTGCAACTAAGAATTCACATGTTGCAATTCAAGATTCTACATGCCACAACTAAGACCCAGCACAGTCAAATAAATAAAAATGAATTTTTTAAAAAAGGAAGAAGTAGGATAGCTTCTCCTATGTTTAGTCAGACATGATTGTCTTTGCCTATGGGTCAGATCATCTCTCAAAGCCTCCTTCCATTCTAGATTCTAGAAAATCAATACTTCTGAGTGATGAGATTGGTGGTATAATTCCCTTCCTCAATTGACAACAAAAGATAGTTACACATTATAAAGTTAAACCCATTTATCTGTGCTATGTTGCTATGTGATGTAAATACCAGGCTGCTTCCACCAGCATCCATTCATTCCTCAGCTTAACTGGATTGGATTGTGTATATGGGGTGGGTGGGTATGGGTATGTGTGTGTGTAAGAGACAGAGAGATTTTCAAAGTCACTAAGACTTTTGATGAAAATACGGACCCCTAGACCACCCCTAAACCCACTGAATCAGAATCTCAGTATCCATGAGGGCAGGACCCAAGAATGGGTATTTTAAACCACTGCTGTAGTCAAAAGAGGTGCAATATTATAAGCAGGTGAAAGGGGTTCAGAGTTGGGAGGTGCCTTACTTAGTATCTATAGACCTAAGGTTTCTTCCTCCAGGACAAGGAGTCAGCCATTTACCAGGGGGTCTTTCCCAGAACCATATCTGCCTTGGGGCTTAAATTTTTTCATTGGAGGGCGCTACTGCTTTGGGTTAAAACAAAGCAAACCATTAAGAAAATATCAGTTACTAAGGTCTCAGACCAGAAGCTGACTGTCGATCAGATCATGAACTCTTTATTGCAAAATTCAGACTTAAATTGAAGAACATAGGGAAAACCACTAGGCTATTCAGGTATAACCTAAATCAAATCCCTTATGATATACAGTGGAAATGACAAATAGATTCCAGGGGTTAGAATTGATAGACAGAGTGCCTGAAGAACTATGGATGGAGGTTCGTAACATTGGACAGGAAGCAGTGATCAAAACCATCCCCAAGAAAAAGAAATCCAAAAAAGTAAAACGGTTGTCTGAGGAGGACTTACAAATAGCTGAGAAAAGAACAGAAACAAAAGGCAAAGGAGAAAAGGAAAGATATACCCATTTGATTGCAGAGGTCCAAAGAATAGCAAGGAGAGATAAGAAAGCCTTCCTAAGTGATCAGTGCAAAGAAATAGAGGAAAACAATAGAATGGGAAAAACTAGAGATCTCTTCAAGAAAATTAGAGATACCAAGGGAACATTTCATGCAAAGATGGCATAATAAAGGACAGAAATGGTATGGACCTAACAAGCAGAAGATATTAAGAAGAGGTGGCAAGAATACACAGAAGAACTATACAAAAAAAATCTTCATGACCCAGATAACCACGATGATGTGATCACTCACCTAGAGCCAGATATCCTAGAGTGCGAAGTCAAGTGGGCCATAGGAAGCATCACTATGAACAAAGCCAGTGGAGGTGATGGAATTCCATCTGAGCTATTTCAAACCCTAAAAGATGATGCTGTGAATGTGCTGCACTCAATATGCCAGCAAATTTGGAAAACTCAGAAGTGGAGTTTTCTAATTCCAGGAAAAGGTCTGGACTGGAAAAGGTCGATTTTCATTCCAATCTCAAAGAAGGACGATGCCAAAGAATGTTCAAAGTACTGCACAATTGCACTCATCTCATATACTAGTAGGACTTCCCTTGTGGCTCAGCTGGTAAAGAATCTGCCTGCAATGCAGGAAACCTGGGTTCAGTCCCTGGGTTGGAAAGATCCTCTGGAGAAGGGAAAGGCTATCCACTCCAGTATTCTGGCCTGGAGAATTTCATGGACTGTATAATCTACAGTCCATGCATCTTTGGGGTCGCAAAGAGTCAGACATGACTGAGCGACTTTCACTTCACTTCACTTCACACTGTAGGAAGGTAATGCTTAAAATTCTCCAAGCTAGGCTTCAACAGTACATGAACCAAGAACTTCCAGATGTACAAGCTATATTTAGAAAAGGCAGAGGAACCAGAGATCAGATTGTCAACATCCACTGGATCATAGAAAAAGCAAGAGAAATGCAAAAAACATCTCTGCTCCATTGACTACACTAAAGTCTTTGACTGTGTGGATCACAACTGGAAAACAGTGACAGACTTTATTTTCTTGGGCTCTAAAATCACTGCAGATGGTGACTGCAGCCATGAAATTAAAAGATGCTTGCTCCTTGGAAGAAAAGCTATGACAAACCTAGAGAGCATGTTAAAAAGCAGAGACATTACTTTGCTAACAAAGGTCCATATAGTCAAAGCTATGGTTTTTCCAGTAGTCATGTATGGATGTGAGAGTTGGACCACAAGGAAGGCTGAGTGCCAAGTGACTGAACTGTGGTGTTGGAGAGGACTCTTGAGAGTCCCTTGGACTGCAAGGAAATCAAACCAGTCCATCCTAAAGAAAATCAGTCCTGAATATTCACTGGAAGGATTGATGCTGAAGTTGAAGCTCCAATACTTTGGCCACCTGATGTGAAGAGCTAAATCATTAGAAAAGACTCTGATGCTGGGAAAGACCAAAGGCAAGAGGAGAAGGGGACGACAGAGGAAGAGATGGTTGGATGGCATCACCAACTCAATGGATGTGAGTTTGAGTAAGCTCTGGGAGATGGTGAAGGACAGGGAAGCCTGGTGTGCTGCAGTCCATGGGGTCACAAAGAGTCTGATATGACTGAACGACTGAACAACATCAACAACAAGGTCTCGGTATGAATTAAAGTATGAGTTTGCTTTCCAAATCCATTAACTGACTGTAAGGCTCATAAAGGCCAGGCCACAACAGAGGTAAGTTTTAATGTGAGGTTAAGACAGTGATGAGATCAGCAGAGCAGCACTGTTTTCTGTTTTTTTTGTTTTGTTTTGTTTTGTTTTTTTAATATTTGGCTGCACCCTGTGGCATGTGGGACCTTAGTTGCCTGACCAGGGGTCAAACCTGCACCCCCTGCACTGGAAGGCAGAGTCTTAAACACTGGACCGCTAGGGAAGTCGCAGCATCACTGATTCAGCCCCAAAAGCCAGAGAGATGCTTAAGAGTGTGCCTGTGATGTGTGGAGTGGAATAGGGGTGCCATCTTGGGAGTTTGAAGGAATATTACTTATACACTCTGTGTGTAACAAACCACCCTAAATTGGTGGCTTAGAACAATGGTTTAGTATTTCTCTCAAGTCTGTGTGTCATACTGATGTCACTAAGCCTTTCACTCTGGGATTCTTCCTAGTCTGGTGGTTGTAGGGCATTGTTCCAAGAGACAAAACTAGAAGCTGAAAAAGCACTTGAGGCTCCTGAACTTACATACTTATATCACTTCGGGTACCTTCTGTTGGTCAGTAAAAGTGCATAGATGAGCCCAGTCTCCAGGAGTGGGCAAATGGTCTCTACCTTTTGATGTGTGTGTGTGTTAGTCGCTCAGTTGTGTCCGACTCTTTGCAACTCCACGGACTGTAACTTGCCAGGCTCCTCTCTCTGTCCATGGGATTCTCCAGGCAAGAATACTGGAGTGGGTTGCCATTCCCTTCTCCAGGGAATCTTCCCACCCTGGGAATCAAACCTGGGTCTCCCACATTGCAGGCAGATTCTTTACCGTCTGAGCCACCAGGGAAGCCAGACCTTTTGATGGGTAGCTGTCAAATATCTCTGCCATGCTTTTCAATCCACAACAGGAGGCAGCATGAAGACCCTAGACATCCAGAGAAGAGACTTCAAAGATGAAAAGGGAAGCAAGAAAAGATTACAAAGAAGAAGATTACAATGAAGGTGAATATTGCCTAATTCAATCATTTTCCTTGGACTGGCCAACTGGACAAACCTCCTTAAATGCATAGGAGGGAAGAGACAGACAACACATTCTGCCTTTCATTAAATATACAAAAGCAGTTTCCAGTTACTAATAAGGAAATGTGAACTTCTATTGACTCCTAACTGATTAAGTCACATACCATTTAGAATTCAAGTGCCAAGAGAGACTGCTAATTGGTTAAGAATGGTGATGGTCTCTCATATAGTCTAAGCATCTGCACTTCCCAGTCATCATTTTGGCTCTATTTTTTATAGTGTTTTGCTTTTCACATATTCTATCTTTTAACCTCTGCCCTATGACAAAGGTACCATGATGGGTCTCAATTTATCAGTGAGAACAAGGCTGAGGGAAGCTAAGAGAGCTGTTTAAGGTCACTTGAGCCAGTGAAGGCAAAGCCAGCATTCACACCCAGGTAGGCTGAACCAGCTTCCACTCCTTTAACCATTACACCACCCCCTCTGCATTTAGAGGTGTTTGTTGTTGATGATAACATGGATGGTAGCCATGGCTTTGTTATTTCAAACACCAAGATATAAAATGGTTTTTATTTTGCTTCTTAAAAAGAAATGACTATGGAAAGAGAAAAAATAGCCAAAGAAATCAATACTCCCTGGGTTAATCCTTGGTTGGAGAACTAAGATCCTGCATACCACGTGGTCAAGAAAGGTATTTGTTGGACTCCCCTTGTGGTTAACTGGTTAAGAATCCATCTGCCGATGCAGCAAACATGGGTTCAAGCCCTGGTTGGAGAGGATGCCACTGAGCAGCTAAGCCCGTGTGCCCAACTTTCGAGCCCCAGTGCTGCACACGTGAACCTGTGCTCTGCCACAAGAAAAGCCGCTGCAGAGAGAAGCCTGCACATTGTAACTAGAAAGGAGGCCCCACGCTCCACAACTAGAGAAAGCCCTTGCACGTCAACGAAGACCTAGCACAACCAAAAAAGTATTTGTTGAACAGTAAGAATATATTAGGGGCTTCCCTGGTGGCTCAGTGGTAAAGACTCCGCCTGCCAATGCAGGAAGCTCAGGTCTGATCTCTGGATTGAGAAGATCCCTTGGAGGGGCAAATGGCAACCCATTCCAGTGTTCTTGCCTGGAGAATCCCTGGACAGAGGAGCCTGGCAGGCTGTAGTCCAAGGAGTCACAAAAGAGTCAGACATGACTGAGCCACTTAGCAATGATAACAAAAGATATATTATCTGAACATTTGTCAAGGTAAAACATAAAATCCTTACCAAAAAGACAAAAAAGACAGAGAAATAAAAGAGAGAGAGAAAGAAAAAAAGAGAAAGAAATCAACACTTCCAAACTGCTACCAACAGGCATTTTCCATGAGAATAAAGCTTCCTAGTAGGCTGTCACTTGGTGTTTTTATATAATATGTTGCTGTTTTTAAGGTAAATACCTTCTCCAGGGTATAGATAAGAGGGAAAATAGAGGTAGTTAGAATTACTCAGGGTCTTAATTCTTAGGTTTTCCTAAAGTGTTACTTTTCAAAAGGACTTTTGTAACATAGTTATTATTTTCCTAATCATACCCTATAAACTCAAATTAATTTGAAGATCCTTTCAGAATGACCAACCACAGGATTTTAGCAAACACCAGCCAAGTTGTCTTAAGGAGATTTCGTTTTCATCATATGAATCAGAAACTTTTAAGCTTCTCTGAGAGTTTAAAAACCAAGTTCGTCAAACACTTTATGCCACCAAAGGTGAAATATTCAGCAGTACTCTGAGATAACCAGTTTATGTGGGGACAGACATAACACTTACGGGAAGAGAAATTACTTCACATCTTAAGTCCTAGGAGGAAAAGCTAAAAGAAATATGAATTGTACAGTTACTAGGAAAAACTTAGGTAATTATGGTTGTTTAAAAAACGACTTTAGAGACTTTAATTTCCTTTAAAATAGAGGGACTGAGAGCCTTTCAAAATGTAATTGTCACATATTAAGCAAGACATATCAGCAATATTAGAACAGATTTTCCTTCTCATTCTGCTCCATTAAAAGGTTTTAATATTGATCCACCTGAAACTTCTATCTTCCAGTAAGCATTAAGTATCAGCCTCTATCCAAGCTACTGATCACGTGTTTCACACAGTATAAAATTCATTTTGTATCAAGTGTATAATTCAATGACTTGGGCTTCCCTCATAGTTCAGTTGGTAAAGAATCTGCCTGCAATGCAGGAGACCCTGGTTCAAATCCTGTGTTGGGACGATCCCCTGGAGAAGGGAAAGTCTACCCACTCCAGTATTCTGGCCTAGAGAATTCCATGGACTGTATAATCCATGGGGTCGCAAAGAGTCGGACACAACTGAGCAACTTTCACTTCACTTTCACTTTAGTAACTTTACCAGTTGGTACAATTATCATCATAAATTAGTTTAAATATAGTTTTATCTCCCCCAAGGAGATCTCTCTTACAACTGATCGCTGCTCTTGGTCGTAACTTCAGACAGCTCACCTAGTTTCTGTCTGTAAATTTGCCTTTTCTGACTATTTCATGTAAATACAATATACGGCTGCTTGTGTGTGGCTTCTTCCACTTAGCATCATGTTTCTGACCTAACACGTATCAGTAGTTTGTTCCTTTCTGGAGCTGTAAAGTATCCCATTGCATGCACCTGCCACACTGCCTATCCATTCATCAGTTGATGGACAATTAGGTCGTTTCTAGTTTGGGACTATTATGAGTACAGGTTCTCTGAGCACTAGGGTGGGATTCTATGTGTGGACACGTGCTTCCATTTCTCTTGGGCAGACATCTAGGAATAGAATTGCTGGTCACAGAGTAGTTTTATGTTTGACTTTTTTGAAAAAATTTCTATTTTCCAAAGAGGTATGACTGAGTTGTGAGATGATAAAGACCATTTGCTCAGAACTTGTGTAAAACCCAACTGCTATCTCTACTCGACCCCAACCAAATTCACAAGGCTGTTCTTCAGTGAGCTCCTCTCTAACTTATACATGTGAGGATAAGGTTTAGGGACAGAACTGCTAGAATCAGTATGGTAGCTTTCTCTGGGTAGAAAGACCTCTCTAGGGAGACTTTCTAAGAAAAGTCATAATGGGTATGCAAAATCTAAAGGAACAGAAAATGATTCCCATATAAAACAACCTGCAGTAACTATTTACGGGATACAGAGCTTTTGTCTGGGATGATGCAAAAGCTCTGGAAATGGATAATGGTGATGGTTGCACAACGTCACAAATATACTTAAATACTTAACGCCACTGAATTGTACACTTAACAATGGATACAATGGGGCTCCCTTTGTGGCTCAGTGATAAAGAATCCACCTGCCAACACAGGAGACGACGAGTCTGATCCCTGATCCAGGAAGATCCCACATGCCTTAGAGCAACTAAGCCCATGCACCACAACTATTGAGCCTGTGCTCTAGAGCCTAGGAGCCACAGCTACTGAGCCCAAGTGCTGCAACCACTGAAACCTGCACACCCTACATCCCGCGGTTCACAGCAAGAGAAGCTAACGTAATGAGAAGCCCGTGAGTCACAGCTAGAGAGTAGCCGCTGCTCACTGCAACTAGAAAAGAGCCCACGTGGCAATGAAGACTCAGCACAGCCAAAAATAAATAAATAAGTAAAATCATTATTTTTTTAACAGCTACAGGTTAACTTTTATGTTACATCTATTGTATCACATTTTTTAAAAAAGCTAAGAAAAGCATTGGGTCACATCACTCCTGTGCATAAACTACTCACTGTCCTCCCATCACTCAGAATAAAATGTAAACTTCTTACCAAGGCTTATAACATGCTGCACAATCTAGCTCTCACCCCTCTTCCCCGTGTCTTATGCCTCTGCCACTCTTTGTCACTTTGGCCTCCTTTCTCTTTCTTAAACCTTGAGCTAAGAGGCTTTCCCCAGTTCTCCTGCTGGACCCAATCTTGTCCTCCAAGCCTCAACTCAAATTTATCTTCTCAGAGTTGTTGCTGTTTAGTTGCTCAGTCATGTCTGACTCTTTGCAACACCATGGACTATAGCCTGCCAGGCTCCTCGGCCCATGGGGTTTCCCAGGCAAGAATACTGAAGCGGGTAGCCATTCCCTTCTCCAGGGGATCTTCCTGACCCAGGGTTTGAACCCATGTCCCCTGCTTGGCAGGCACATTCCTTACTGCTGAGACACCAGGGAAACCCTTCTTCTCAGGGAAACCCTCCTTAAGTAGCCTCCCCAAGTCGGTCTATGTCTCCTTCCTCCATGCTCTGTTTATTTCCTTCCCAGTACTTAACTACAAGCAGTAATTCTCTTTTATTGTTTTACTGCCTGCCTCCCCCAGGAGAAGTAAGCTCCAAGGTGGCGAGCTCCTTCTCTGTTTTGTTTATCCTCTATGCCTAAACACAGGTATACTACCTGGTATAGAGCAAGACTTTGAAAAATATTTATTGAATATAATAAATAAATAGAGCTCTCTCAAGTGTCAAGGAATGAGCCTTAATTGCAATTTTAACTACACTAAGCTTGCATTTAAACATTCATTTTGCAGTTGGTTTTCTAATAAAAAATAATAGCCCTCATTGGCCTAGTTTCATACTAATGATTTTTACAAGACTCTTTCCCACATGGAAGTGTGATATGGAAAAAAATAATCTGGGAAGACTTGTTTCCCTCACATCAAAGATCACTTTTTTGTTTAGTTTTTTAAATGTTTCTTATTTTATTCATTTGGTTGCTTAGTTACAGCATGTGGGATCTAGTTCCCTGACCAGGGATCAAACCTGGGCCCCTTGCATTGGGAGTGTGGAGTCTTAGTCACTGGACCATGAGGGGAGTCCCTCAAGGATCACTTTTTAAAAACCATTTATAAGAGACAAAAAAAAAAAAAAGAAAAAGATGGAGATATTTCTTAAGCTCCTTTACACACAAATTATATATATTTGAAAAAGATCACAGACAAGGGAATCTTACACCCTTCTAACTAAATATTTTCCAGAGCAAAATTAACTCCTTTGCTTAAGGTCAAAAGAATGAATGCTAAATTCTAAAATTATAATAGGGAGTGGACAAATAAAATTCCTGAGAGAGATGGAAGAAAATTGAATTCACATTTTAAAATTCTGTAATGTTTATGGAGCCTTAGCTCCTTTGTACTGGCTACGTGGTAATTTTACTATTTGTAACAAAAGTGACAAAGTCAGAATTATCTATCCAATGTCAAAGCCCCTATTGGTCCAAACTGCAAAATATAAAGAATCCACTCTAATTCTGAGTATTCAAAACCTGACCTCTATGGCACCCTGTCCTGCACTGTCTTCTAAAGCATCACTCCATCATCCTGTCCCAGTTAAAACCCACCTAAGCTATGTTCAATCCTTCAAGCCAGCATTACAGGCAGAGAATCTGATCAACAAAACCATAATGATGTATTTATGGAACCCAAAGCATTTTAAGGGCCAGCACAGACTGTCCACTAACACAAGTTAGCAGTGGCCTCTTAAAGACAGAGCCTTTAATAAGAGGCGTGGCCTCATGACTTCAGTAGTGAAATACATGGAGTGCAGGAGGAGACCAACATTTTAGATGATAAAGGGCAGCCTGAGGCACCCTCAACACACTGAAATAGGAGAGGACCAGTAGATCTTCGGATATGTGAGACTGAGACCCAAGAGGTAGATCTGGGCTGGGAAAATTAGACTTGGGAGCATCAGCCCATGAATGATCTTGAGAACCATGGCAGTAGGAGTACCTCACGTCGTCCAAGTGTCTCGACTGAGAAGAGGGAGTTGCTCCCCTTGGTTTCTACCGGCACCCATTGGTCAGCCTTTCTCTCAGAGCCTGCTGCCATTCCTGCCACCTCCCTTCTTTCTCAGTGCAGTAGCCGGAGTGGTCCTTTTGAGGACCGATTCTTCTTGAAACTCCGCAGAGACTACACCCATCTCCCTGAGAAAAGACCAAGTCACGGCAAAGGCTTGCGAGGACCGCAGGACCTGGGGCCCGTTGTTTTTCTGACCTCATATCCCAGGGTACACTGCAAACCACCATAGGGGGCATTCTCCTGTCCTCAAACACCCCAGGCTGGCTCCTTGCCTTTGGGGCTTTGTCAGAGATGCTTTGCTAGGAACCCACATGTCACTTTCTCTACCTTTTTTTAAGGCTTTGCTCAAATATCTCAGAAAGGCCTACACTGATCTATTCTTCCTTTAAATTCCCACCACCCCTTCCCCATACTCCCTACCCTCCCGCTCGGCTTATTTTCTTTTCTAAAGCACTTATTAACATCTAGTTTTAAATGATTTGTTTTATTATGTGGACACTTAAAAATGTCTCTAAGAGAAGGAAGTTTTATTTGCTTTGTTTGGTAATGTATCCCAAGTACTTAGAACAGTGACAGGCATATAGTAAGCTCAATATATATTAATTAAATGTCAAATGAAGTCTAGAGAGAATCCTAAGGAATTTGAACATTAAATGATAGGCAGAAGATCAGATCACTCCTAAATAAATTGATAAAAAGCTTTCTAAAAGACCAAAGAAAATTTGGAGATTACGATTTAAATGAATAAAAAGGAGAAAAACTTTCAAAAATGAAGCGGTCAAGCGTGTCTAATGTTGCTCAAGGGCCAAATGAGATGATGACTAAAAGACAGCTAGTGGAATTAGTAACAAAGAATGCATGGACCTTGGAGAGAGACGTTTCAGTCACATGTGGCTAAGACACATCAGAAGAATTTCAAAAGAGTTTACTAAAAGTTCAGAGAAAAGGGACTTCCCTGGTAGTCCAGTGACTAAGATTCTGCACTCCCAATGCAGGAGGCCCAGGTTCAATCCCCGGTCAGGGAACTAAATCCCACATGCTGCAACTAAGAGTTGGCATGCTGCAACTAAAAAGATCTCACATGTCACAACTAAAGATTCTGCACAGAGATGGAAGATCTCACATGCTGCTAGTAAGACCCAGCACAGCAAAATCAATTAAAAAGAAAAAGCAGATGTTGACAATGCTTCCAAGGTGTAACTCCGGAGGCATGGTTCCCTGGAGGCTACCACATGTATCAGGCAACCACACAACTCTCAGAGTTTTCTTTATTAAAACAATGCTCCCTTCCACATTCTGTCCAGAGACCCTCATCAAAGGAAAAGACAGTGACTTATGAAGCCATCTTTTCCAGCATCAGTTCTTCCAAGAGTTTTTCTTTTATGTATCAATTGAAAATACATATGACTTATTATTTTAAGTCAGCTTCACAGGGGCTTCTCTGGCAGTCTAGCAGTTAAGCATTTGACTACTAATAGAAGAAACATGTGTTTGATCTCCGAACTGGGAAGATCCCACATGTCACAGACCGACTAAGCCCATGCAGCACAACTACGTAGTCAGTGATCTAAAGCTCACAACCACAACTACTGAGCCTATGTGCTACAACTACTGAGGCCCATGTGCCTAAGACCTGTGCTCCACAACAAGAAAAGCCACCTCAGCAAGGAGCCCAAGTACCTCCACGGAAAGTAGCTCCCAATCCACACAATCACAGAAATGCTGTGTGCAGCAATGAAGATCTACTGCAGCCAAAAATAAATTTTAAAAAGACAGTTTGAAAAATTACTTCCTTCCCATTAGCCTCAGAATCTCTAGGCCTTCTGATACCCACCCTTGAAAATGCAATTTCCAACATACTGTACTTAAGCTATGAGGCACCATAACCCATTAAACTTAACACAGTAAAAAATACTTAAGTCCCAAAGCCAGCTTTTTATTTAACTGGGAAACATTAAAGATATTCCCACTAAACTGAAGTATACGGCAAGGATACCCACAGTCTCTACTACTACATATCAAACACCATGTTGGGAGTATCAGCCAATGCAATCACACAGGAGGAAGCAATTTGAGTCATAAGAACTGGAAAACAAGAAGTAAAACTATACTTGCATGATATAATGATATACCTGCAAAAGCCAACTGATTCAACAATAAAATTAATTTAAACAATAAAATAATTCAATAATGTAGCAGGATATAAAATTAGTTTACAGAAATCAATAGCCTCATATACACAAACAATGAGCAGTTAAAAGGCACAATAAAAACAAAAAGCCATTTACAACAGCCACAACAACAAAAGATAAAATATTTAGGTATTCAGTTCAGTTGCTCAGTCATGTCCAACTCTTTGCAACCCATGGACCACAGCACACCAGGCCTCCCTGTCAATCACCAACTCCCAGAGTTTACCCAAATTCATGTCCATTGAATTGGTGATGCCATCCAGCCATCTCATCCTCTGTCGTCCCCTTCTCCTCCTGTCCCCAATCCCTCCCAGCATCAGGGTCTTTTCAAAGGACTTAGCTCTTCACATCAGGTGGCCAAAGTATTGGAGTTTCAGTTTCAACATCAGTCCTTCCAATGAACACTTAGGACTGATCTTCTTTAGGATGGACTGGTTGGATCTCCTTGCAGTCCAAGGGAATCTCAAGAGTCTTCTCCAAGACCACAGTTCAAAAGCATCAATTCTTCAGCGCTCAGCTTTCTTTATAGTCCAACTCTCACATGCACACATGACTACTGGAAAAACTATAGCCTTGACTAGACAGACCTTTGTTGGCAAAGTAATGTCTCTGCTTTTTAATATGTTTTCTAGGTTGGTCATAACTTCCCTTCCAAAGAGTAAGCATCTTTCAGTTTCATGGCTGCAGTCACCATCTGCAGTGGAGGCCCCCAAAACAGTCAACCACTGTTTCCATTGTTTCCCCATCTATTTGCCATGAAGTGATGGGACCAGATTTAGGTAATAATTAACAAGAAATCTGTAAGTCCTATGAAGAAATCTCATATAAGCATTCCTGAAATATGTATAAGTATACTTCATGGAAAGATAGTCCTTATTCTTAGAAAGCATAATCCATCATAAAAATGTCACCTATCCCTAAATTATAAACATTATAATAGAAATACCAATAAGTTATTGTTTCTGGAGCTAGGCAAGTTGATTCTAAACTTCATATGTATTTTTAAAAATAGAGTTCACAAGAATAGGTAGAAAAACTCAAAAAGGCAGGAGGGAAGACTAACTTCAATAGATATTAAAACATACCATAAAATCTCTATAATTAAAACTGTGTGGTACTGGAACATAAAATAGACTAGCAGAAAAATAGGAAGTCCAGAAATAGACCCAAGTATATATGGAAATTTAGTGTTAGACTATATATTCAGGATAAATACCCAGAAGTGATACTGATGAGGCAAAGGGGAAACATCACTATTTTTAGATTATTATTGCCTTTTTTCCTCACAGGTTCACCAGCAGTGTGTCTTGTCAAACTTTTGAATTTTTGCCATTGACATGAAATGAAAGTGGCATCTCAGTGCAGTTTTAATTTTTTCTCTCTTATGAGTGAAATTTAATATCTTTTCATTTATTCAAGAGTATTTTGTATATTTTTATATCACCCTTTTTATGAAGGTGCAATTTACATACAACAAAATGTACAGATCTAAAGTGTTCAGTTTGATGAATTTTGACAATTGACTGACTATACCTCTGCAGCCATCACTCAGAGCAAGATGTAGAACATTTCCGTGGCCCCAGAAAGTCCCCTTGAGTTACTTTCCCGTCAGTCCTCCTACTCCCTCCAGAAGCAACCACTTTCTGCTTTCGCACCATAGATTAGTTTTGTTTGTTCTTTGTCTTTGTATAGATGGAACATACAATATGTATATCTACTGCGTGTGTGTCTCTTAAGTATTTTGCTCAACTTCATTTTTCATTTTTGGATCCATCCATTAATTCATGTTGAGCATTAGTTCATTTCCAGTTATTATTGAGTAGGATTCCATTCTATGGATATAATACAACATTTGAAAAATTAAATTTTATCTTCCATATTGTTTCTCACTCTTGAAGAACAGAGTTGCAAATATGGAAAGGGGGAAGATCAGAATGAATCCTGCCATATTTGATTGGAATTGGAGCTATTGGTATGAACCTACAGCTCTTAATATGTACAGCTAGATGTAGAAATGACTTCAGGTATGTGTAGGTGTCCCCTTCATGGATCACGGTGAAGGGGTGATCCTTTTTGTGGTGAAGGGGCCTGCATAACTCAATAAAGCTACAAGCCATGCCATGCAGGGCCACCCAAGATAGACAGGTCACAGGGAAGAGTTCTGACAAAAGAGAGGTCCACTGGAGGAGGAAATGGCAACCCACCCCAGTACTCATATTCCTGCAGAAAGATATGACACCAGAAGAGGAGCGCTGCCACCACCCACCCCAACCCCGCCCCAGGTCAGAAGGTGTCCAATATGCTCCTGGGGAAGAGGAGAGGGCAATTACTAATAGCTCCAGAAAGAACGAAGTGGCTGGGCCAAAGCAGAAAGGACACTCAGTTGTGGACGTGTCTGATAGTGAAAGTAAAATTTGATGCTGTGAAGAACAATATTATGTACGAACCTGGGATGTTAGCTCCATTATTCAAGCTATATTGGACATGGTCAAGGAGGAGATGGTGAGATTGAACACTGACATCTCAGGAATCAATTAAGTAAAATGGATGAATTTAATTCAGATGAATATTATATCTACTACTGTGGGAAAGAATCCCTTAGAAGAAATGGAGTAACCTTCATAGTCAACAGGAGTCCGAAATGCCGTACTTGGGTGCAACATCAAAAAGGACAGAATAATGTTGGTTCCTCTCCAAGGCAAATGATTCAGCATCACAATAAAACAAGTCTATGCCCCAACCACTGATGCTGAAGAAGCTGAAGCTGATAGGTTCTACGAAAACATATATAACACCTGCTAGAACTAGCACCGAAAAGAGATGTCCTTTTCATCACAGATTGTTGAATGGAATAGATTTGCATGGAATGCAAAAATGAGAGATCCAGAGGTACCTAGAGTAATGGGCAAGTTTGGCTTTGGAGTATAAAATGAAGCAGGGCAAAGACTAACAGAGTTTGCCAGGAGAACACACTGGTCATAGCAAACACCCTCTTCCAAAAACACAGGAGACAACTCTACACATGGACATCACCAGAAATCAGAGCGATTGTGTTCTTTGTAACCAAAGATGGAGAAGCTCTAAACAGTCAGCAAAAACAAGATCAGGAACTGACTGTGGCTCAGACCATGAGCTCCTTATTGCAAAATTCAGGCTGCAATTGAAGAAAGTAGGAAAAACTACTAGGTCATTCAGGTATGATCTAAATAAAACTCCTTATGTTTATACAGTAGAGGTAATGAACAGATCCAAGGTATTAGATCTGATAGACAGAGTACCTGAAGAACTATGGACAGAAGTTCATAACATTGTACAGAAGGCAGTGACCAAAACCATCCAAAAGAAAAAGAAATGCAAGAAGGCAAAGTGGTTATCTGAGGAGACCTTACAAACAACTAAGGAAAGAAGAGAAGTGAAAGGTAAGGGAGAAAAAAGGCAAAGATATACCCAACTGTATGCAGAGATCCAAAGAAGAGCAAGGAGAGATAAGTCCTTCTTAAATGAATAATGCAAAGAAATAGAGGAAAACAAAATAGAATGAGAAAAACTAGAGATTTCTTCAAGAAAATTGAAGCTATAAAGGGGACATTTCATGCAAGGATGGGCACAATAAAGGACAGAAATGGTAAGGACCTAACAGAAGCAGAAGAGGCTAAGAAGTGGCAAGGATACACAGGAGAGCTATGCCAAAAAGAGGTCTTACTGACTCAAGCAACCACAATGGTATGGTCACTCACCTAGAACCAGATATCCTGGAGTATGAAGTCAAGTGGGTCTTAGGAAGCATTACTGCAAACAAAGCTAGTGGAGGTGATGGAATTCCAGTTGAGCTATTGCAAATCCTAAAAGATGATGCTGTTAAAGTGCTTCACTTAATATGCCAGCAAATTTGGAAAACTCAGCAATGGCCACAGGACTGGAAAAGGTCAGTTTTCATTCCAACCCCAAAGAAGAGCAATGCCAAAGAATGCTCAAACTACCATACAATTGCCCTCATTTCATATGCTAGCAGAGTCATGCTCGAAATCCTTCAAGACAGGCTTCAGCAGTATGTGAATGAAGAACTTCCAGATATTCAAGCTGGATTTATAAGGAAAGGCAGAGGAACCAGAGATCAAATTGCAAACATTCTTTGGATCATGAAGAAAGTAAGGGAATTCCTGAAAAACACCTACTTCTGCTTTACTGATTATGCTAAAGCCTTTGACTGTGTGGATCACAACAAACTGTGGAAAATTCTTCAAGAGATGGGAGTACCAGACCATTTTACCTGTTTCCTGAGAAACCTGTCTGTGGGTCAAGAAGCAAGTTAGAACCTTACATGAAACAATGGACTGGTTCAAAATTGGGAAAGGAGTACAAGTCTGTATATTGTCACCCTGTTTATTTAACTTACATGCAGAGTACATCATGCAAAATGCTGAGCTGGATGAATCAAAAGCTGGAATCAAGACTGACAGGAGAAATATCAAGAGCCTCAGATCTGCAAGTGATACCACTCTAATGGCAAGAGAGTGAAGAGGAACTAAAGCACCTCTTGATGAGGATGAAAGAGGAGAGTGAAAAAGCTGGCTTAAAACTCAACATTTAAAAACTAAGATTATGGCATCTGGTCCCATCACTTCATGGCAAATAGAAAGGGAAAAAGTGGGAGCAGTGACAGATTTTATTTTCTTGGGCTCCAAAATCACTGTGACTGTAGCCATGAAATTAAAAGACACTTGCTCCTTGGAAGGAAAGCTAGGATAAACCTAGACAGTGTATTAAAAAGTAAAGACAAAAAAATTAATAAAAATAAATAAAAAGTAAAGACATCACTTTGCTGACAAAGGTCCATATGTATAGTTAAAGTTACAGTTTTCCCAGTGGTCATATTTAACGTGAATTGATGTTTTTGAATTTTGGTGCTGGAAAAGACTCTTGAGAGTCCTTTGGATTGCAAGGAGATCGAATCAGTCAAACCTAAAGAAAATCAACCCTGAATATTCATTGGAAGGACTGATGCTGAAGCTGAAGCTCCAAAACTTTGGCCACTTGAGGTGAAGCAACTCACTGGAAAAGACCCTGATGCTGGGAAAGACTGAAGGCAAAGGAAAAGTGGGCAGCAGAGGGTGAGATTGTTAGATAGTATCACTGACTCAATGCACATAAATTTGAAAAGCCCCAGGAGATAGTGAAGGACAGAGAGGCCTGGTGAGCTGCAGTCCATAGGGTCACAAAGAGTCAGACGTGACTTAGTGACTGAACAACAACAGTAAATGTGTAGATATACATGTGTGTGTGCACATATACATGTATTTCCTGGCTTTGACAGCATGGGAACAGCGTCTTTCCAAAAGTAATGAGTACACCCATCCTCTATACCTTGGTTTCTAAATATCATCCTTTTTGAAAAAGAATCAGCACTCTTTAGAAGTGGCTGATTCCAGGGTTGAGGCAGAGAAGTACAATGTTAGTCTGGAACATCTTCTGCCAGACAGTAAGAATACTCTCAAAAACCAATGTTACTGTCTCGAAAGGACAGAGGAGGTGGTGTGAAGGAACTTTCACTGGCCAATTTTAGATAATATGAGCATCAAAATGCATAAATATGAGAAAGGATTATAACACATTTTTAAAAATCCACAAGTCCCTATTGTTACTAAAAATTAAAAAAAGAAAAACTAATGTTGGGTAGAGGAAAAGATTTTTTAAAAGAGAGAATAATATCAACTCAAAAATGTAAGAAGAGGGACTTCCCTGGTGGTCTAAGATTCCACACTCCCAATGCAGGGGGCCTGTGTTAGATCCCTGGTAAGGGAACTAGATCCCACAGGCTGCAACTAATGGGTTTGTATGCTGCACCTAGAAGGCCCTGCATGCTGCAACCAAGACCTAACACAACCAAATAAATATATATAAGAACAAATGATGGGAAATAGAAAATCACCATTTTATAATCACTTGGGGAATAACTGATTTGGGCAAAAGTCACCATGGTGTAAACGCTGCTGGAAGGCAGGACATTCACATGAACTCATGTGAATTCCTTATTAATTACACAAGGGAAATGGACAGTTATAATGGTGGACTCAGCAGCACCATATTAACCAAGTGATGAAAGTAAACACTGCCCCTAATTGCGCACACTGATATCATTTGTCTCTGAGGGGATGCACTGAGAAGTACACAGAATTCCATCCAAAAACGTTGAATCTCATCATAAGGAAGGAATTAGAGAGTTCCAAATTAAGGGATGTTTGGCAACTGGAGCTTGGGTTCCAAAAATATCAGTGGCATGAAAGACAAAAAGAGGAGACTAAAGAAATAAGACAACCAAATGTAATGTGTCATTATTCACTGGATCCCAGAGCAGGGGAGGAAAGACATAAACACTTTAAAGAACAGTAGTATTGAGATACTTGGGGAACTCTGAATATGGGCTATATGTTAGGTTATATCATGGCATCAGTGTCAAATTTCTTGACTATAATAATTGAATTGTGGTTATGTAGGAGAAATTTTTTGTTCTTTGGAGGTACAAGCTTAAGTACTTGGGGATGAATTGTCATCATACTTGCAACTAACTCTTAACTGGTTTGGGTGGAGGGTAGAGGGGAAGGAAATACTTAAGTTTTTTTTTCTTCATGTATATCTTTCCATACATATCTGTGAAGAAAAGAGAAGTAAAATGGATGTGGTAAATTGTTAACAATAAATCTGAAAGAAAATAGGTGTTGACTGTACTTTTTTTCCCAACTTTCCTGTAGGTGCAAAACAAAAATTTGGGAAAACAAATGGATTAGATACAATTTATGAAATTTTTTTCATTTTAAACAGGAGACTTCCAAAAGATGTTTAGGCTGACCATGCTTGCTTTGAGGTATAACTCTAGGCACCCAGAAAATAAAAACTATCTTCAAGGTCACTTCAAGGTGAAAGGTCCTTCAATGGCAGGGGCAGGGCTTTAAGGAGCTTGGTCAAGGGGATAGGATGCATCCCTTTGGGGCTGTTTGGATGCCTCAGTTCATTAGAACTGGTCAAGGTCAATGTCATGGCTGGGAGTGGACCTGAGTTTCCTCTCTATGGCATCCCTTCCAGTTCTCCTGGCAGTAGCTACCATCCCTTTGAGGAACTGCCAATTCCCAAACTACATGCTTCTGTTGCAGATGTCAATCACAGGCCCTTGTTCCCTGGGCAAAGGATGAATAAATAATCCAGGAATGGCCAATCCAGACCCCAACATCAGGATAACAGCCTTGTGGACCCAGCCTAGCCCAAGGAAGGGTATGTGGATCCCAAGGAAGGGTCCACTGGCTCTTATCCTGATGTTTTATTAATGGATGCTCATCTTACTCTGGGTTCTTTGGACATATTATAAATCTGGAGTTATCTGTAGCCAGTAACAAAAAGAATAAAAATTAAAGAAAAGAAATCCAGACTATGACACTTAGTAGCTGTGTTGTTAGGACAGTGTGTTAGTTGCTCAGTTGTGTCTGACTCTTTGCGACCCCATGGACTGTAGCCCACTAGGCTTCTCCATCCATGGGATTCTCCAGACAAGAATACTGGAGTGGGTTGCCATTTCCTTCTCCAGAGGATCTTCCTGCCCCAGGGAAGGAATCTGCCGTATTACTGGCAGAGTCTTTACCATCTATTGGATAAGCTGCTGGCAAACTGGAAATAGTCAGCTTTGCTTTGGGGTCCTTCAAGTCACTGGAGCTCTGTGATTACAGTTCCCTCACGGACCTTGTGGCTCCTGCATCATGCGGTCTTGAATTATAGTCATCTGGCCTTCCACCACCTTAGTTACCCACAGTCAACTGTGACCTGAAGATACTAAGTGGAAAATTCCAGAAAAAAATAAAATTGTAAGTTTTCGATCACATGCTGTTCTTGGTAGTATGATGAAATCTCACGCCATCCTGTACCATCTCGTGATATCTCTCCCAGAATGTGAACCATCTCTTTGTCCAGGGTATCTCACCCGTCAGCCACTGAGTAGGCATGTTGGTTATCAAATCTACTGTTGATAGTACTCATGTTCAATTGACCCTTATCTTACTTAATAATGGCTGCAAAGCACAGGACTAATGATGTTGGCAATTCAGATAAAGCCAGAGAGAAGCCACAAAGTTCTTTCTTTAAGTAAAAAGGTGGAAGTTCTCCACTTAATAAGGAAAAGAACAGAAATCACCTGCTGATGTTGCTAAGATCTATGCTTAGAAGGACTTCCATGGGTGAAACTGGGAAGAAGGAAAAAGAAATTCGTGCTTAGTGTGGCTGTCAAACCTCAAACTATAAAAGTTACAGCCACAGTGTGTGCTAACTGTTTAGCTAAGATGGAAAAGGCTTTAAAATTTTCTAAAATAAGATATTTTGAGAGAGAGAAAGAAACCACCGTCACATCATGTTTATTACAGCATATTGTTATAATTTTCTTTTGTTCTTAGTTATTGTTATCAACCATTTACTGTGTTCAATTTATAAATTAAACCTTGTCACAGGTATGCATGTCTAGGGAAAAAACATTTACATAGGGTTTGGTACTAATATATATGCAATTTCTGGTCTCCATTGGCAGTCATGGGATATATCCCCTAAGGACAAGGGGAGATTACTATACAGGCAGCATCTTATGCCACAGATTGAGCTCTACTTCATAGATAAGGTGTCCCCAAACTCCAGGGTCTTATATTTTATTATCTGAGGTGGGGCTGATATAACGATAAGAGAAACAAACTGCACAATAAATGTAATACGCTTGAATCATCCTGAAACCATCTTGCCTCCACCCCAGTCCATGGAAAAATGGTCTTCCATGAAACTGGTCCCTGTGCCAAAGAGATCAGGGACCACTGTGTAGATCACACGGCTCATAAGCATGTGGGTGCTTATGTGCACACACACTTTTCCGGAAAATGCCTTCTTATTTGCTGAGTCCCTACCCTGTCATAGGGCTTTCCTGGTGGCTCAAATGGTAAAGAATCTGCCTGTCAATGCAGAAGACACAGGAGATTCAAGTTTGATCCTGGGGTTGGGAAAATCCCCTGGAGGAAATGACAACCCACTCTAGTATTCTTGTCTTGACAATTCCATGGACAGAGGAGCCTGGCAGGCTATAGTCCATGGGGTCACAAAGAGTCAGGCACGACCAAGAGACTAACACTTTCACTACTTTACCCTCTTAAAGGTCATTCGCTCATTCAATAAACATGGAAGACTAACCATGAGCAGACATGGAGCACAGCGCTACGGGATGGTGCCTTCCAAACACCACCTTGATTGCCTAAAATCCCCCAAAAAGGCTTATCAGCATAGCTCGGTGGGTCCCATGCCTGGAGATTTTGAAGAGACTCTGTGTACTTAACAAGTCATCCAGGTAACTAGAACCCCTCTTCCCATGTAGAGAACGCTGCAGTGGGGGCGGGCGGGGGAGACAGGAACACCCAGCTGAAAATGGCTCAGTGCTTTTTCTCAGGGAGCAACTAGATAAGTGGGGACGAAGGCAATTCAGCTAATTTCTGTTGCAGCAGTAATCAGTGAGGTGTCCAAAGTGAACACTGCAGAGCCAGCTGAGGAACCTAAAGCTAAATGGAAGGAAGGTGCCACAGGGTCTTGCTGATAGGTGCTCATGGGTTTTCTCTTCTAGTTATCTTGTCTGTTTTGTGTCTCAAAGCAATGCTTTTGGAGGAAGGACTCAGCCTGACTATCTCACAAGTTCACACTAGAGACTGGAGAAATCAGGCCATTTAGGGAGCTGCTGCTGGCACTTTTCTGTGGAGGTGGGTGGGTGGGGGATAGGAGGAGTGTGTGTGTGGTGGATGTGGTGGTGGTGTTGTGTGTATGTGTGTGTGTGTGTGTACAGCCTTACTTGGGGCTCTTGACCTACATGTGTTCACGACAACCTTTCAAAAACATGTCCTCAGCAAAGGGACAATGGTGATGTGGCTGTATAAAGCTCTAAGTGAGCTTTTTGCCAAATCAGAGTGTGCCATTTATGGTAACTTTCTGGATAAAAATCACAGCATATTGTAGTCATAATAACTGTAGTTTATTGGCCAATCATTACATGCCAAAGAACATAAGAGCTGTTTTCTTGTAATTCTCATTTAATCCTCTCAAGAACCCCTTGAAATCAGTACTATTACCCTTACTTGATAGATGAAGAAATGAAGCTTAGGAGGGTTAGTACAACCTTTCGAGGTTATAAAGAAGTATGTTTGTAAGTGCTCCTTGTGTGTATTAAGTTACTTCAGTTGTGTCCAACTCTTTGCGACCCTATGGACTGTAGCCCGCCAGGCTCCTTTTTCCATGGCATTCTCCAGGCAAGAATACTGGAATGGGCTGTCATGCCTTCCTCCAGGGAAAGTGATCCTTAATAGATATTATAATCTAACAACAAACAACATGCCCAATTAAGTTGCAAGATTTTTCCTCAACTATTATTTATTATACATACATATTCAATACCCCTTATGTACATAGTCCCTGCTAGATATTATAGGAAAGACTGAAAAATATCATAAATAGCTCTTTTCCTTAACAAGCAGTTCATCTGGTCTGGAGGTAAAATCATAAAAGGATAAAAAATATGAGCTGTTTTCCTTATTTGTGTTGCACTTTTACAGAGGTTGTACTTGGACTGGAGTTGTGTAAGTCACTTCTCCTTAGCCTCCAGGCATAAGGAACACCACTTCACTCACTTTGGTATTCCTAGCACATAGTAGGTACCTAATCGTGTTGGCTGAATCAATAAACTGTTAATCTGGGGGTTGGAAGGCATGAATAAACATTCTAATCCTTTCCTTATTCAGAGGCTCAAGGGTTTCATGCAACTTGCAAATTAACCCAAGCTCAGAATAGAACACAGCTATTATTCAGCAAAAAAAAGTTTTCAAAATAATGAGCATATTCCATATGCAACCATTCTGAGGTAGTTTTTAACCAACTTGCCTAAATGTCCCATGAGATGCTAATAAGTTTTTCTTTAAAAAGAAAAAATAATTCCACAGTCAAATACTTTTGGGAAATGCAGAGCTAAATAGGATTATAGGATTTCTTTTCTACAGGAATAATCAGAGTCCGTAACAGACTACTGCACACTGTGTATAAACCAAAAGATGTAGATGGGATATTGAATAACATACGGTATATGATCAGCAATATTTTCCAAATTTCATTGACAGCAGAGTGAGGAGAGATTTAAAAAAAAAAAAAGAGAGAAGTAACTGCAGGGCTGGATAAGTGAGTGAGATACCTAGGGCACGACATTTTAAAAAGCCCTCACCGGGAATGTAAGTTGGTGCATCCCCAGTGGGAAACAATGTGGAAGTTCCTTAGAAAACTAGAACTACTATATGACTCAGTTATCCCACACCTGGGTGTATACCTGGACAAAACAGTAATTTGAAAAGAATCCCTATGTTCATATGTTCCCCTGTGTTCATAGCAGCACTATGCACAGTGCCAAGACATGGAAACAATCTGAATATTCATCAAAAGGTGAATGACTAAAGAAGATGTGATACATATATACAATGGAATATTACTCAGCCACAAAAAGAATGAAATGATGACATTTGCAGCAATATAGATGCAATCAGAGATTATCATACTAAGTAGGTCAGAAAAATAAATACAAGTATCATATGATGTCACTTACATGTAAAATCTAAAATATGGCACAAAAGAACCTATCTAGAAACCATATACAGACTCACAGATATCAAGAACAGATTTGTAGTTGCCAAGAGGGAGGAGGGAGAGGGATGGACTGGGAATTGGGGGTTGCTGCTGCTGCTGCTAAGTCGCTTCAGTTGTGTCCAACTCTGTGCGACCCCAGAGATGGCAGCCCACTGGGCTCCCCCATCCCTGGGATTTTCCAGGCAAGAATACTGGAGTGGGTTGCCATTTCCTTCTCCAATGCATGCAAGTGAAAAGTGAAAGTGAAGTCGCTCAGTCATGTCCAACTCTTAGCGACCCCATGGACTGCAGCCCACCAGGTTCCTCTGTCCATTGGATTTTCCAGGCAAGAGTACTGGAGTGGGGTGCCATTGCCTTCTCCGGAATTGGGGGGGTTGGTAGATGAAAACTATTATATTTGGAATGGATAAGCAGCAGGATCCTACTGTATAGCACAGGGAACTAAATCCAATATCCTGGGATACACCATAATAGGAAAGAATATTTAAAAGAAAAGAATGTATAGATGTGTATAACTGAGTCAATTTGCTGTACAGCAGAGATTGGTACAACATGGTAAATCAACTATACTTCAATTTAAAAAGAAAGAAAGAAGGAGGGAGGTTCAAGAGGGAGGAGACATATGTATGCCGAATGGATGACTCATGTGGATATATGACAGAAACCAATACAATATTGTAAAGCAATTATCCTCCAATAAAAACATAAATTTTAAAAAAGAAAGCCCCCACCTACACAAAAGCACTTCCACAACCTGAGAGTGAGCTCCTTGTTCAGTTTCATATCCCAGGTGCCTTACTGCATCACCCAAGCCCTAATCAGAAAGACGCCTGATACAACCACTGAAAGAACTCTGCCATAAACACAGTTAGAGAAATGTTCTCTGTCTATCCCTCGTCTGTAGTATCTAGTCAGGGATCATCATGATCATTTTGAAAATGACATAAACATTTCTACACCTTCTTTGACACATTTTATAGTGATTCTGGCTCAGCGTAGAGGTTGTGGGCTCTTTTCCCAGCCCTTCCCTGGAGGCAGAGACTTCTACGGAGGTCAGGCCAAGGGCACCAGAACCCAACTGGTGTTCTGAGCAGAGCCAGGCTGCCCCTTTGAACTGGTCCAGGGAGAGGAAGTCCAAGTGGAACTGGTGTGTTCGACACACCAGAAGTCACTGATTGCTCTGTTTCTTTCATTCTTGAAAACAGCAGAGATGAAGCGAAAGTCAATAAAAGATTATCTAATGACTAGGACAATGTCTGGGACTCATAAACGGAATGAATGAATGAACAAGTGAATGAATGAACTTATGAGTCAGACAAAGGTCCCTGCCTTCTCTTTAGTCTCTCATCTGAGCCAGATGTTCTGCTTAGATCTTTTGCTGTTTTCCATTTGTACACTTTCTTCAATTTTCTTCTCAATGTAAAGCCCTGTTTGATATTAGAGCTAATGACTAAATCTGGGTGGGGCAGAGAGCCTAAGAACAAATTGTCTGTTCAAGAAAGCATGTACATTCTACAAACTTCTTTCCTATTTTCTTCCTGGCTTTTTTTTTTTTGACATACCACCCAGCATGCGGATCTTAGTTCCCCAACCAGAGACTGAACCTGTGTCCCCTGCAGTGGAAATGCAGAGTCTTAACAACTGGACTGCCAGGGAAATCCCTCTTCCTTTTCCTGCAAATCCATGAAAACAATCATCTTTAAAGGTTCATAGTGACACATACTCAGATACACTTAATACACTCATGTTATTCTAACTCTTACTCCTTTTCTTGATTTAAGAAAAAAAAAAAAGACTCTGGGGTAAACTCAATCCAAATAAATGTAGTAAAATATATGACTTTTAAGATGGCATTCTGAAGTATCAGATAATAAACAAAGCTTTGCTTACTTATCAATCTAATCCTGAGAAACGCTGGGCTGGAAGAAGCACAAGCTGGAATCAGGATTGCCAGGAGAAATATCAATAACCTCAGATATGCAGATGACACCACCCTTATGGCAGAAAGTGAAGAGGAACTAAAAAGCCTCTTGATGAAAGTGAAAAAGGAGAGTGAAAAAGTTGGCTTAAAGCTCAACATTCAGAAAACTAAGATCATGGCATCTGGTCCCATCACTTCATGGGAAATAGATGGGGAAACAATGGAAATAGTGTCAGGATTTATTTTTTGGGGCTCCAAAATCACTGCAGATGATGATTGCAGCCATGAAATTAAAAGATGCTTACTCCTTGGAAGAAAAGTTATGGCCAACCTAGATAGCATATTCAAAAGCAGAGACATTACTTTGCCAGCAAAGGTCCATCTAGTCAAGGCTTTGGTTTTTCCAGTGGTCATGTATGGATGTGAGAGTTGGACTGTGAAGAAAGCTGAACGACGAAGAATTGATGCTTTTGAACTGTGGTGTTGGAGAAGACTCTTGAGAGTCCCTTGGACTGCAAGAAGATCCAACCAGTCCCTTCTGAAGGAGATCAGCCCTGGGATTTCTTTGGAGGGAATGATGCTGAAGCTGAAACTCCAGTACTTTGGCCAATTCATGCGAAGAGTTGACTCATTGGAAAAGACTCTGATGCTGGGAGGGATTGGGGGCAGGAGGAGAAGGGGATGACAGAGGATGAGATGGCTGGATGGCATCACCGACTCGACGGACATGAGTTCGTGTCAACTCCGGGAGTTGGTGATGGACAGGGAGGCCTGGTGTGCTACAATTCATGGGGTCGCAAAGAGTCAGACACGACTGAGCAACTGAACTGAATAAGCAATTGATATTGAATAGTTGTACATTATAGTCCAGTTCATAGAGAAATTAAAAATCAGAAAGGGCATATTTGCAGAATTAAAACAGTGTATTCATTAAACATATCTGTATTCCCTGGGCAAGAATTCAGGTTTGCTGAAAGTCCCTTTAGGAGTTTCACACTCCAGGTCTAGTAAATGGAAAGAATCATTGTGTTTCTAATGACTTAATCTGACTCATTGGTGTTAACGGGTGTTGCCTCATGAAATGATCACTTTATCATGCCCCTCATACATTCCTTCTCTTTTCAGTATTGCCTTTTATGAGACCAGATTCTTTCAATTAATAATACACATTTTCCCTTGGTGACTAAACTTTTCAGCTAGCACTTAAGATGCTAGTAACACATTCAATACTTTCATAATCACCTGGTTGAATTGTTGAGGAAAAAGGCAACAAACCCAGCCCACTACATCTAATTCTCCACACTTCAAACAATAGTGATCAGAAGCTATCAACTTTATATGCTGTTTTTGCATTTTTTCAGGAACAATAGTGTTTGGTTTGATTTCAAAGGGTATCCTTCTAGGTAAAGTGAATGAAGCGAGCTGATTTATCAACAAATAGTCTACAAAACTGTATACTATTGAGTTTAACTCATAACAAGTGCCAAGGTACCAAAAACACCTAGGTACTAACATTAAATAAAGTGCAGATAATCCAGCCCTTGGCAGCCAGTTTAACCTCTTCCTATGTCGCTCATCCTTCTATCATGACCATCAAATCACAGTGGTTGTGTAACTGGTCCTAGAACGTGGCAAGCCACTTCTCATCTCAGGTCCTTGCAGCCCCTTCTGTCTGGCCTTCTCCTGGCTGGTCTCTGGTGGTGGCTCCCTCTCACTCCTCAGGTGTCAGCCGGAACATTCTATCTTGAGAAGAGCCAGGTGGCCTCCTCATCTCTTGCCTCATTATTTTTCTAGGTACCTTGTCCAATTCCTTCGTGGCAGTCACCACATTCAGAAATTAATTGACTCTGTTACCTCCAGAAGGATAGAGATTATATTTATATATCTAGTACCAAACACAGGAAAGCACTTGCTATGGGCTAAACTGTGTCCCTCCCAAATTCATATGTTGATGCTGCACCCTCAAGGTATTTAGGTAGTATTTAGATACTATTTTGGAGAGGGCAATGGCACCCCACTCCAGTACTCTTGCCTGGAAAATCCCATGGATGGAGGAGCCTGGTGGGCTGTAGTCCATCGACTGAGCGACTTCACTTTCACTTTTCACTTTCATGCATTGGAGAAGGAAATGGCAACCCACTCCAGTGTTCTTGCCTAGAGAATCCCAGGGACAGGGGAGCCTGGTGGGCTGCCGTCTATGGGGTCGCACAGAGTCAGACAGGACTGAAGCGACGCAGCAGCAGCAGACAGTATTTAGAGGTGGGACTTTGGAAGATAGTGTTCAAATGATGTCATGAGGGTGGGGCCCTCATGATGGGATTTCAGTTCAGTTCAGTTCAGTTCATTCGCTCAGTCGTGTCCGACTCTTTGCGACCCCATGAATCGCAGCACGCCAGGCCTCCCTGTCCATCACCATCTCCCGGAGTTCACCCAGACTCATGTCCATCGAGTCCGTGATGCCATCCAGCCATCCCATCCTCGGTCATCCCCTTCTCCTACTGGCCCCAATCCCTCCCAGCATCAGAGTCTTTTCCAATGAGTCAACTAGTGCCCTTATAAAAAAAAAGATATCAGAGAACTGACAGACTCTTTATCTCTCTGCCATGTGAGGACACATTAAGAAGGCACCTATCCAAAAGCCAGAAGGGGAATTCATAAGGGGTCCCTGATCTTGGACTTCCAACCTCCAAAATAAATTTCTCTTGTATAAGTCACCCAGTCTATAGTATTATATCATGGCAGCCCAAGCAGACCAATACAGCATTCAATAAATCTTTGTTGAATGAATGAATATATGATCTCCAGTATGTAATCAAGAGATAACTACACTTTATAATCTGAATGGTTCTGGGATTTTTAAAGTGTCAGTTGGCTAGGGTTTCATACTCTATTTTTTAGGCCATTTTGATGTGGAACTTTGTTAAACATGCTTGTCTACTTTTCTTTGTTCCTGTTATCACAAGTTCCTATTACTGCTAAATTTTATTGAAAGATATATTCAGGCAAAGTCCATTTGCACAGCTGGCCACCAGATCAGGTGTCTAAACTAACCAGGCTTATCTAAAAACTTTTATTTTATTAAAAAAAAATACTGGACAATTGTTTGAATTGTTCAAAAGTTTCAGCACCATGTAGACAAAAACCACAAAACTCTGAACACCTCCACAGAACTGCATGATTCTTTGTGTGATGAATTTATGCAGGTTAATTCTAAAAACTTCTATAACTTTTCTTAGATTCTAAAGGAAGGTAATTTAAAATGAGTCTCATTTTTTTCTAGTCATCACAATTCTTGTAAACATGAATTCATATTCTTCAGAATCTACTTATCTTTTAATATACTTTAAAAGCTAAAACTTAAGATTTTATCTACTTATTCAAAAAAACAAAAAACATCTGTTGGGTTATTCTAGACAACATCACCATACTGGGGAAGGGTGACATAGGTCAACGTTAACCATTTTCTGGGCAAAAAACTAAGGGCTCTAAAATTGCTTCCCTGCTTGCTGGTCCAAAGAACAACCAAAATGTTGTTCTATATGGAACATACACACAATCTTAGAATCTGAGGTCACCTTCAGTACATTTTTCAGAGAAAATGACTGTACTACTAATGTCCAAATTACATCTATGTGACAAAACGCTTAGATATGCTATGCAGCTGTGCACGTGTGCTCAATCATGTCCCACTCTTCGCAACCCCACAGACTATAGCCCACCAGGCTCCCCTGTCCATGAAATTCTCCAGGCAGGAATACCTTGGGGTATTCCTTGGGGAATACCCAGGAATGGGATGAGAGTTCCTCCTCTAGAGATCTTACCAACCCAGGAATCAAATCCACATCTCCTGTGTCTCCTGAACTGGCAGGCAGATTCTCTACCACTGAACCACCTACTGGCACTCTACTAAGAAAAATACATAGTATCAACAAATATTAATAGAATCATTACCATGTGACAGGCACTGTCATCAGTATTTTGAACACATTATCTAGTCTGATCCTCGGAATGACTCTGAGGTAGCTATTATCATTACCCCACTTTACAGATGAGCAAACTGAAACTTTAAGTAAGTCACACAAGTCTCTCACATCCATGTCAGTCTCATTGCACCAAAGGACTGGCTAACCTTTAACAATACTACCCAGTTTTCTTGGCCCTCATAACCTTATTTATCAATCCCTATTTAATGAAAGCCTTACTCTGAGAGCACTGGTCAGTCACAAACCTGTCCCTGTCGTGGTAGAAGAGAAAGGGTACTACTCAAGAAAACAAACAGTATGAGTGAGGTCTGAAGAAACTTGGTTTAAGTACTTAAGACAACAAATCATTTTCCACTTCAAATGCACTTGTTTGTAGGGGAAAAAAAAAAGCATGATCATTTCAAATAATTCTGTCTATTCATTGGACAGTTGTCCAAAGGAAATGCATGCAATATTCACGTGACCTAGTTCAAGTTTCTTATATCCTTCAAAGGAATAAAATCAACCATGAGAACTGTAAGCTTCTTGAATCCAGTCATGACAGTTTTGTTCACTTGTGTCTGGTACATGGAAAACTCTCAGTACACTCTTCCTTCAGAATCCACAAGGGACTTGCTCTAGTACACCTCCCACCCACACGAATACCAAAATCTGAGGAACCTCAAGTCCCTTATATAAAATAGTGTGAGTGAAAGTAAAAGTCGTTCAGTCGTGTCCAACTCTGCAACCCCAAGGAATTCCCCAGGCCAGAATACTGGAGTGGGTAGCCTTTCCCTTCTCCATAGGATCTTCCCAACCCAGGGATAGAACCCAGGTCTCCTGCATTGCAGGTGGATTCTTTACCAGCTGAGCCACAATTTGCATATAACCTAAGCACCTCGTCTTGTCAATTTTAAATCATCTGCAGATTACTTATAACACCAAACACAATGTAAATGCTATGTCAATAGTTGCCAGTTAGAGGCAGATTCAAGTTTTGCTTTTTGGAACTTTCTGGAATTTTGAGGGATGTGTTGAATCTGCAGATATGAAATCCACAGATACAGAGCTGACTGCAAATGTTTTTGTTAAATAAATACTGCAATCCCTTAAATTGTAATTAGTGGCTTACCTGGTGTCTTAGGTGGTAAAGCATCTGCCTGCCATGCAGGAGACCTGGGTTTGATCCCTGGGTCAGGAAGATCCCCTGGAGAAGGGAATGTCTACCCACTCCAGTATTCTTGCCTGGGAAATCCCATGGCCAGAGGAGTTCATGGGGTCACAAAGAGTCAGACATGACCAAGGGACTAACACACACATGCACACAAACCTCAAACTACCTCCCTCTGTAACTCTATGAGAGGTGAAGTTTTATTAATTAAATCTTTTTCTTCAGCTGGTTTGCAATTATTTTCTAGATTTCTCCATGTTTTCTTACTAACAAGATGGTCTGGGCCCTAATCGTCTTTGTTTGGTATCAGTGCTGCACTGCTAAACACAGAAAATGAGAGGAAAATGTCTCTCTCCTGTAGATGCATGAATGTGTTCTGTATATAATGTAGGATGGATAGCTAAAATCAGAGCTATAAAATTTCAATTGGTAAGTCTCTTCTGGTGCAAACAAAAAAACCTGGTCTTTGGAAAGGGTGGTGGGATTCAGATGCTAATTTATAACCATTGTCTGCAATTGTCATTGCTGGAACTACTCAGAGAGCCAAACTTGGCTGGGCTCCCTAATGCTACCCAAACCCTCTCCCCACATCCTCTCCCCATCCTTCCCTCGCTGTGGAGCTGTGGAGCTGTGGAGCGGGTGCTACACAGACTTAAGCAGGTCTGACAGCAGGGCTGTAAAAAGTGTGGTTCCTTATGGCAATGAACTGCCTCTGACCCTAGCTTCCAGCATGGCAGCTGCCCACTTCAAGGAAAACTTAAACCTCCACCAAAGAAGCCACTTTACAAGCTGCCTCTCACACATTTCCTGAATACTAAAATAACACTTTTCTCTATACCTTGCATGACTCTACGTTCCATTTTTATCACCAAACCAAAAATGAAGGTGTACATTCTCTTGTCATTTAGTCACGAAGTCGTGTCCGACTCTTTTGCAACCCCATGGACTGTGGCTCGCCAGGCTTCTCTGTCCATGGGATTTCCCAGGCAAGAATGCTGATGTGGGTTGTCATTTCCTTTTCCAGAGGATCTTCCCAGCTCAGGGATCAAACCCACATCTCCAGCATTAGCAGGCAGATCCTTACTCCTGAACTACCCGGAAGATCTTGCTACTCACATATCATGAGTATGATCTGGGAGCTTCATTAGAAATACAGAATCTCAAGCCTAACCCCTGACCCAGTAGGAGAGAATCTCAATTGTAACAAGATGTTCAGGAGATTTGTATGTAGAGTAAAATGTGAAAATCACTGCCCTAAGTGATATATGAGGGAGGGGGATATTCTCTAAAAGAAGAAAACGGCACACTTTGGTGGAAGTTCTTTCTCCAAAATAAATGTCACTTGTTGGGTGCCCAAAGCACCTCTTCTTTGACTCTCTTTCTCTCAGTGTGTGTGCTTAGCACACTAGCACCTATTTGACAGACTAGAGTCCAAACCTTTACTATCCTTTTTTTTATCAACTCCCTGTACTGGCTTCATCTTTCAAATCTTTGGTTACTACCAATTGGTTTCTTCCTTCTGATCCCTACACACCTTTTTACCTCTAGTAAGAGGCAGTTATCAGGATTTCTTTGGTAGTCCAGTGGTTAAAAGAATCTGCCTTGCTATGCAGGGGACGTGGATTCAATCCCTGGGAACTAAGATCCCACACGCACAGAGCAACTAAGCACGAGCACCACAACTACTGAGCTTGCGCGCCACACAGAGAGAGGCTGTGTGCTGCAAGAAAAGATTCCACAGGACACAGTGGAGACCCTGCGTGTCACAGCTGAGACTCCATGCAGGGAACTAACTACACAAATAAGATAAAAAACCCTCTCACTTTGGGGGAAAAAAAAAGAGGCAGTTATCTGGAGGATTTCTGCTTACAGATCCGATGTAAAGGGTTACAAGAGACTGTCATTCTCACCCTAACAATCAAAACAAACCAGGAAAGCCCAAAATAATCATCAATTTTTAAAACCCATCAGAGAAATTGAGGCCACCAATTAACCTAAATGAACTAAACTCAAAATGACAAGCTCTACACAGGAGAGAAGAGACCCAGAGCCATTTTCGCCTCTGGTGAAATGGCGGAAGGAAAAAGAGTTTGTGACTGGTGGAGATAAGGAGAATTCAGCTGAAGTTCCACCAAACTGGTCATAGCTGCCCATGGACTGAGAAGCTGTAGCCACAAAGCTAATCTACACCTCCCTATCTAACCTGTCCCAGGAGACATCACACAGGGATAGAAGTAGTTCACCGAAGCTGGTGGCAGGGAAGAAGGGCTGAGAAGGAATCCCTGAGGCATTTGGGGCTTTCACAGAGACTAGGGAGCTGCTAAGACCTACAGGGAACAAAAAGTCTGGAAGACTTTAGGGGTGCAGAAAGCAGGAGGCAAAAGTCAGAGAGAAATAAAAAAGCTAGCAGTTGGGCAGTAAAGCAAAGAGTGACTTCCCACAAGTCTGAAATCTCCTAGCTTGGTTTTGAAGAATAGGCAGGTCTCAAGAATCTTGTCAGTGCTCAGATCCCAGGCCCTGATGAAGGGAAAGTCCTCTCTCACCCTCAAAACACTTGAAAGTGGTAGTGAAGTGAATCAAAGTAAAGCTACAATTAAGCCCAGATCCTGATCAAGTATAAGTCACACTGACTCAGCCTCTCATATTAGAAAAGAATTGTTTTGGGAGGTTACTATTACTTACTTTGAGGTTTCCCAGGTGGTGCAGAATCTTCCTGCCAATGAAAGAGATCCCAGAGATGCAGGTTCAATCCCTGGGTCAGGAAGATCCCCTGGAGAAAGAAATGGCAACTTGCTCCAGTATTCTTGCCTGGAGAATTACATGGACAGAGGAGACTGGTGGGTGACAATCCATGGGGTCACAGAGTTGAACACAACTCAGCACGCGTGCACACACACTCACTTTACTTACTCTGTACTCTTTTTTTTTCCTATAAATATTCAACATGCAATAAGAAATTCAAGATCTATGGGAAAATAAGAAAATGCATCTCATGGTTAATATAGAAGAGAAACAATAGAAACAGAACCAGAGACAGCTCAGAGGTTGAAATGATCAAACTAGTATTATAGCACAAAATTCCTATGATATAAAACTATCAAAAGATCTCATGGAAAGGAAGGCAACATGCATGAAGAGATGGGGAATTTCATCAGAGTAATGGAAACCAGAAAAAAACAACCATATGGAAATGCTAGAAATGAAAGAGACATAATATCACAAATAAATTCATTATATAAGCTTAGTTGCTGACTCAACAGCAGAGGAAACTGAGCATCTGATAACGTTTGGGCTACTTTCCAACAATTCAACATACATGTAAATAGTGAAAAGAAATAAGAGAAGAAGGACAACATGGCAGAAGAAATCATTGAAACTTTATTGGCTAACACTCACCCAAACTGGTGAAAAATATCAAGTCACAGAACCAAGAAACTCAGCACATCCCAAGTAGAATAAATATAGAGAAAACCACACCTAAATAAATCTAGCCAGACTGTTGAAAAGCAACAGCAAGCGAAACCTGAAAAGCAGCCAGAGGGGAACAGAAGACATAAATTTTAGGCTAAAGATATAAATAACAGGTGACTCTTGAGTAGAATCAATGGTGGCCAGAAGAAAATAGAACCTCCTTAAAATGCTAAAAGAAAAACACTGTCAAATTCCATATCCAGTGGAAATATATTTCAAATACACTTCAAAAATGAAATAAAGTCATTATCAGACAGAAAATTTGGGAGAATTCATCTCCAGCAGACCAACACTACAAGAAAAGCTAACATTTGCTTTTCAGAATGAACAGAAAGGAAACCAGAAGGAAACTCACATCTGCAGGAAGAAGTGAAGAGTATCAAAAAGGATAAGTATATGGGTAAATGTCAAAGACCTTTTCAAAGTAATATGTTTTCATCTTTGTCTATCTATCTGTGTATGAAGAATATTTTAGACCACTACTGACTGTTTGGGGCTTCCCTGGGGGCTCCGATGGTAAAAGAACCTGTCTGCAGTGAGGGAGACCCAAGTTTGATCCCTGGGTCAGGAAGATCCTCTGGAGAGGGGAACAGCTGCCCACTCCAGTATTCTTGCCTAAAGAGCCTGGTGGGCTACAGTCCATGAGGTCAAATACAGTTGGACACGACTGACTGACTGTTTAAAGCAAGTAACAGTAGGGACTTCCCTGGCGATTCAGTGGTTAAGACTGGGCCTCTATTGTTGGGGGCACAAGTTCGATCCCTGGTTGGAGAACTAAGAGCCCACATACCACAAGCATGGCCAAAAATCAAAGAAACACCAACGTTTTGAAATTTATAGCATATTACAGGTAAAATGTAAAATAACAATAGCATAAGGATCAAGAGGAAGAATAAAAAGAATTGAATTGTTGTAAGGTTTTTACACAACCATCAAGTTGTATAGAAGCACTCTGTAGTGTATTATTTGAAGGTAGGCTGTGATAACTTAAAGATACAGAGCATAACCTTTAGAGCTGAAATTTCTATCTTCATCATCTGAGAACTTATCTGACATGCAAACTTTTGAGCTCAATCACAGACCTACTGAATAAGAAACTGTGGGTATGGCCCAGAAACCTGTGTTTTAATAAGACCTCCAGCTGTTTCTAACACAGGTAAGATTTACGAACCACTGCTCAACAATAGCCAGTAGAATATACCATAAAGAAGTGTACTTAAACACAGGAGATAAGATGGGATGATTAAAAAAATTCAACATATCCAAAGGAGGCAGGAAAATCAGAAGAGAAACAAAGCATAAATGAGATAAGCAGAAAACAAGTACCCAGATGGGGGATTTAAACCCAACCATATTAATAATTCTCTCAAATATAAATATATTAAACACTCCAATCAAAAGGCAGATTGTTAAATCAATATAAAAGCAAAATCCAACAACAGGCTATTTACAAACATAGAATTTAAGACATAGGTTGAACTTCCCTGGTGGTGCGGTGGAGAAGAATCTGCCCGCCAATGCAAGGGGCATGGGTACGAACCCTGGTCCAGGAAGATTTCACATGCTGTGGGGAACTAAAGCCCAAACACCACAACTACTGAGCCCCCGTGGTGCAGCTATTGACGCCCACGTGCCTGGAACCGGTGCTCCACAACACGAGAGGCCACCACACTGAGAAGCCTGTGCACAGCAAGAGAGAGCAGCCCCTTTCCCCGCAATGAGAGAAACCCAGCACGCAGCAACAAAGACCCAAAGCAGCCAAAATTAAATGATGTGTGTTTTTTTTTTTTTTTTTCAAAAAGACACAGGCTGAAAGCGTAAGGGGAGAAAGAACATATAAAAAACATGTAAAGCTATATTAATATCAGAAAAAGCATACTTCAGGACAAGGATATTACTGAACGGACTTCCCTCGTGGTCCAACAGTTAAGAATCCACCCTGGAAAACAGTGGATGTGAGTTTCATCTTTGGTTGAGAACTAAGATCCCACATGCCATAGAGCAACTAAGCTTGAGAGCTGCAACTACTGAACCCAAGCACCACAATTAGAGAGAAGGCCACGCACCACAATTAAAAAATCTCACATGCTGCAACTACGACCCAAGGTAGCCATGAATAAATAAATATTTTTAACAGAGTATTACTGAAGAGAAAGAGAGAAACTTAATGAGAGAATAAAATTATCAAGAAGACCTATTAATCCAAAATGTGCAGGCAACTATGAAGAAAGTTCCAAGATGTATAAAGCGGAAGTTGACAGAAACGGACAAATCTACAATTATAGTTGGAGAGATTTTAACACTTCTATTTTGGACAAAAAAATCAGCATAGAGATATCTTTGCAACTTCATGGACTGTAGCCCACCAGGCTCCTCAGTCCATGGGATTTTCCAGGCAAGAATACTGGAGTGGGTTGCCATTTCCTTTTCTAGGGGATCTTTCCACCCCAGGGATTGAACCCAGGTCTCCTGGATTGCAACCTGACTCTTTACCATCTGAGCCACCAGGGAAGCCCTTATTTGAACAGCACTATCAACCAACTTGACCCAAAGGACTTGATAAAATATTGCACCCAACAGAACTACAGCATACATATTTTTTCCAAACCCACAGGAAACATTCATCAAGCTAGACTATATGCTCAGCAATGAAAGATAGCTTAATAAATGTCAAAGAATTAAAATCAAATTGAGTATACCTTCTGACTCAAAACTAATAAGTTAGAAACCAATAGAGAAAGATACCTGGCATTACACACCTATTTGGACAGGCTAAAGTTTAAAATGTTAGTTGCTCAGTTGCGTCCGACTCTGCATCCTCATGGACTGTAGCCCACCAGGCTTTACTGTTCATGGGATTCTCCAGGCAAGGATCCTGGAGTGGGTTGCCATTCCCTTCTCCAGGGGATCTTACCAACCCAGGGATGGAACCCTGGTCTCCTGCACTGCAGGCAGATTCTTTACCATTGGAAGGACTGATTTTGAAGCTGATATGAAGAGCCAGCTCACAGGAAAAGACCCAGATGGTGGGAAAGCCTGAGGGCAGGAGGAGAAGGGGGCAATGGAGGATGAGGTGGTTGGATGGCATCATCGACTCAATGGACACTGAGTTTGAGCAAACTCTGGGAGCTAGTGAAGGACCCGGAAGCTTGGTGTGCCGCAGGTCATGGGGTCGCAAAGAGTTGGAGATGACTGGGTGACTGAACAAGTTTTTAAAAAAAAACAATTGTGACTAGACCAAATACTAGTTGGCACACAGAGAAACTGGATCTCTCAAACATTGCAACTGGGAATGTCAAATGGTACAGCGACTCTGCCTAGTAGTTTGCCATTTTCTTAAAAACCAAATGCACATTACTATATGAGGAATTATACTCCTGGGCATTTATCCCAGAGAAGAAAGCTTTTTGTGTCTACCCAAAAGCATGTAGAAAAAGGTTCACAGTAGGTTTATTTCTAATAGCAGAAAGAAATGGAACTCAAATGTCCTTGAGTGGATGAATAATTAAATAAATTGTGCCACATCTACAGCATGGAATATCACTCATCAATAACAAGGGAACTTACTAGTGGGACTTTCTTGGTGGTCCAGTACCTAAGACTCTGTGCTCCCAATTCCCGTGTTCCATTCCTGGTCAGGGAACTAGATTCCACGTGCGGTAACAAAAAGATCCCACATGCCACAACTAAGACTTGGCAAAGCCAAAAAAGTAAATGACAAAAAAATATTTTTTTTTTAAAAAAAGAGACTTAATATTGATACACATAACCTCTTGGATGGATCTCAAGAGGCTTACACTGAGCAGAAAAAAATTCAGCCTCAAACAGTTACATACCACGGGATTCCATTTTTATAACATTCTTAACATGATATTACAAATAAACACTCTAGTGGTTGCCAGACATTAGGAATGGGAGAAGAGAAGGGAACAGGTCTGATAACAAAGAGGCAGCAGCTGGGGACTTTGAAGTGATATGACAGTTTTGCATCTTGATGAGGTGGTTATATACTAATTGATGCATGTGATAAAATTGCATAGAACTCTATACACACACACCAAAGTGAATGCATGGAAAACGGGTAAAAACTGAAAACTCTCTGTAGTTTGTATGTATGTTAATTTCCTTGTTTGAATATTGTGTTATAGTCATGTAAGATGTTACCATTGGGGGAAATTGGGTGAAGGATACATGCAACTTCTCTATATTATTTTCATAACTTCCTGTGGCTAATTATTTTAAAAGAAAAAGGAAAAAGTTATCTGGAAAATTTACAAATATTTGGGAATTAAACAATACCCTTCTAAATAACCTGTGAATCAAATAAAAGTCACAAAGACGAATACAACATATTTTGACCTGAATGATAAGGAAAATACAGATACTAAATACTGTGGAATGCTGGGAAAGCAGGGCTTATAGGAAATTTTCTAGCTTTGGATATTTATAATAAGAAGACAGGTTTAAGATCAATGATAATATTTTACATCTAAAGAAACTAGAAAAAGTAGAACAAGTTAAATATAAAATAACCAAAAGAAAAGGAATAATAAAAATAAGAGGAAATTGATAAAATATGATAGACAGCAGAGTAAATCAATAAATTCAAAATTGGATAATTGCAAAAATTAATATAATTAATTGATAAGTCTCTTGGTAAGATGATCAAGAAAAAAAGTAAAACAAATATTTTAAAAGAAGTAAAAAAGATTTGTCACTATAGATTCAGTTCAGTTCAGTTGCTCAGTCGTGTCTGACTCTTTGCGACCCCATGAATCGCAGCACGCCAGGCCTCCCTGTCCATCACCAACTCTCGGAGTTCACTCAGACTCACGTCCATCGAGTCGGTGATGCCATCCAGCCATCTCATCCTCTGTCGTCCCCTTTTCCTCCTGCTCCCAATCCCTCCCAGCATCAGAGTCTTTTCCAATGAGTCAACTCTTCGCATGAGGTGGCCAGAGTACTGGAGCTTCAGCTTTAACATCATTCCCTCCAAAGAACACCCAGAGCTGATCTCCTTCAGAATGGACTGGTGGGATCTCCTTGCAGATTACATAAACATTAAAAGGATAACAGTATCCAATATACTGACAACTTTAAAGATAATAGACAATTTTCACGAGAAAAAATTACCAAAGCTGATAAAAGAAGAAATAAAAATGTTAAATAGCCTGAAATCTATTAAAATGTATTCATGGTAAAAGCATCCCCCCCACAAAAAACCTCTAGGCCCAATGAGCTTCTCCTACTATTTAAGAAAGAAATAGTACCAACCCCACTTAACATCTTTCAGAAGAGATAGGATATTTCCCAAATTGTTTTATGAGACAAGCATTATTTTGATGCTAAAACCTAACAAAGATTACAAAAAGAGAAAAAGAAAAGAAAAACTACAGGTAATTACCCTTCACAACCATAGACATGAAAATCCTTTATATTATTAGCTAATTAAATCTAACAATAAAAATAAGGATAACACATTGATCACGATAGGCTTACCTCAGGAATTCAAGGTTGACTGAACACTAAAATTGTAATTCATGATATTAACAGAATGAAAGAGAAAAGCCACATGACTGTTTTGTTGGATGCAGAAAAAGTATCTGACAAATTCAACATTCTTTTATGATAAACTCTGTGACCAAACTAACAATAGCAGAAAACTTCCTCAACTGGATGAAGGAACTACAGCTCACCAACACATAAAATGATGCATATCAACAAAACTCTTTATATTTTACTCCTACAACTGAACACAAAGCAGGGATGTCCTGAAAGGCGACACCATTTGAACTCATTCACTCGAAAACACCATTGAACTCATCCAGGACCAGCAGCTTTGTTTAACATTTCTATAAGTGATCTGGAAGATCTGCAAGCGTGTAGATGCCATTGAAGTCTTTCTGGTGGGGACAAGCCAAAATGTCAGCACTCTCTCTACTGCAGAGCATGTTTCCAAATTGTTGATCAGGATGTATTGATGGATCAAAACTCAATTTAGTAAGTAAAGACCAAAATGTTCTTTAAAATTTACTAGACAAGACTAGAAAATGTTAGAATGAATATATCAAAGAGAAATTATTTTGGAAATTTTTTGTCTGAAATCCCTTAGACTGGCTTTTTCCTAAATGGTTTAAATTTTTCTTTCAGCGAGCAATGGCTGCTCAGAGTAGGGGAAAGAGAATAGTGGTCACAAATATTGGTAGTGATCCCAACCAAGCCTTGACTGCCCTGTGTTTCAATATACTTCTGGGAGTGTGTGTGTTTGTACATGTTGAGTCATGATGTAAAATGTATTTCTTACTGTGATCTGTGGTAGAAAAAAAATTGTGAGACTTCATCAGCTTGCAAAAAGTGATGATATATGTATGTGTGGATATATGCCGGGTTCTGTGGGTTCTAATTTCCTGCTAGGAGGGGCCTGCCTAACTATTTCCAACACACAGCATCAGACCACCAAAATGTTGAGCCTCACTAGTAAAGGGAAATCTTGTCCTTACTTGTCCAAAAATATGGTCTCTGCACACTGAGAAGAAACAAAACAGAGGCGAGGGCTACAAACTATCAGGATTACGCAGGGCAGCTGCCCAGTGCTGCCTTGCAACACTCTAGAGGATGCTTTCACACAGACTGCAATGTGAAATGGCTCCCCCTGGAGTTGAGCAGCACACAACCCAAAGAACCCTACCAGGCAGCCTCAAGTACGGTGGTTAAGAGCTCAAGCTTTGGAGTCCAACAAACCTGGGGTTCAATTCCAGATCTAATCTCAGGCTATATAACCTGAGGCCAGTAATTTAACCTCCCTGAGCCTCAATTTCCTCAAGAGGACACATTATATATTCCTGGGCATTGTTCAGTGCCCAGCACATTGTTGTTCTCATTAAATGTGTTAAATAAACATAAAAATGAGCTAATGACTGCCCAATAAGGTGGTGGTGAGAAGTAAATGAACGTGTACAACGTTTTTACATTCAGTCTAAAAACTAGCACACAGTAAGCACTAAACCAACTATCTACAAAAGATGACAAACTGAAATATTAAGATTCTTCAGGATGAAAAGATGCATGAGGAGAAGGAATTATTTTATTTCAATAAAAAATAATCATAAGCTTTGAGAGAAGAGAAACATTAAAAGTAATATAACCTGGTACAGTAGCACTTTGGTAAGGTGGGGATAATCCTTGATGCTTGAAAGTACATTTGGAACAAACAAAACGTAGGAAACAATCCATTTTGGTATTTCCCATTGTAGGTCAGGTAAGGGCAAAAAGTATAGATAACTTCAAAGCATTCTAGGAATGATACTGAGCTCTGAGCCATGGAATCTGAACTGTTTGGGTTCACTCCTGGTTGCGGTGGGGGGGGGGGTATGCTGGGGGAGAGTGACCGCTGGGCGGGGGGGGGGGGCGGGGAGGGGGACATGTGTTCCATTCTTCCCCGGTACTTATTTCCTGGTGCAACTGTGGCTCAGACGCAGTCATGACAACTCATTCATCCCTATTAAATTCTCACAATGGAGCAGGTCACCCTCGACTGAAAGCACAAACCCAGAACTGACTCCTGTCCCCTCCTGCCTGTGGTCCTGCTTGCCCCACTCCTGGCAGGAAGCCGCATCACCTCCAGAGAGAAGGCTGGTAACACAAGCCAGCAAAAGTACATTCCAGGACAGAGGGATGCTGAGCCTCCAGGCGAGGTCAGGCTAGTCAGCACTTAGAAAAAGAGGCACTTCTCACACTTGCTAATGAGTTTGACGCTTGTGAAACATAAACAGGAAGTGGGAGCTCTCCAAAGCGACCTGAAGGAAATCCACTCCCAGTTTGGTCAACGTGTGAATCCCAGATCTCTAGGTTGTCAAGGACACTGCCAATTAAGACTGAGCCCACCCCTACCCGCCCCCTCAACTGCACCCGAGGCTGATCTTCAGCAGGTTCCAGCACTGACCCCGTTTTGTTGTTGTAGTTTTTTTCAATCCTTCCCACAGCCAGGTCACTCGGCAGCGCGGTGACTGACCCGAGGCGCGGTGGGAAAGGCTCACAGTCATCTCTCAACTCCCCGAACTTACAGGGCAGGGCAGCACAGAGGTCAGTGAAATCCCCAGCCAGGCCTTATTTTAGTCATGAATTTCCACTGGCTCCCTCCTCTGACAGCATCAGCGCTGCTCACAGAGCGGGCTTGGAGTTTCAGCTGTTTTCCCTGCTCCAGGCAGAGTTAGAAGGTCACAGAGGCCGGACTTTTCCGGGGGAGTAGGTGGGGGCCTCGGGCGGCCTCAGTGAGATTGCAGAGATCTGGAGCCGCTTGGAGGAGGCCCTTCTGCCCCAGGCTCCAGGCGATGGGTTAACGTCTCCCCTCTCCTCCTCTGCCCAGACATTGCGGTTCACATTAAATTTTAAAAAAGAATATTTTTAATACCAAAAACAATTTTTTAAGCCCACACTTTCTATCTTTTCTTCTCTCTTCTCTTCGCCAGCAGCACCGATACAATTTTCCCAGTACTGCCTTCCCCTTATTTCCCAGGGTAAGCCCTCCTCAGAGGTTCCTGTGAATTCAAGAGCAGCATCTGGGTTCGATTCACCAGCGTATCTAAGCACAACGCCTGGCACAGGGTAGGGGGCTCAACCAACGCTTGTCGAGTGAATGAGCGCTAAGACGTCAGCGTGATGGGCAGTTTTTCCAAGTCTCTCTTTTCCATCCTGCCCCGGCTGCAGACCGCACACTGCGCCGCAGAAGTCCCCGGTAGGGGGAGATGGACGACCCCGACCCCCAGGAGTTCCTGTGCTCGAGGGTCTTGGTCCCCGGCCAGGGCAGAAGGCACGCTGTCAGGAGCGCTGCGGCCCAAGCCCAGGCCAGGTGAAGTGTCACGCCCCGCGCTGCCGCAGGGCAAGCGCCGCTGCCGCGGTTGTGTAACGTTGCAGCCCAAGGGGAGGGGACCCGGGCGCCTCTGCTCCAGTGGGGGCAGAGGAGGGAGGAAACGCAGGGCACCGCGCCCGGTCTCTTTCTGTGCTTGATCAGCCTAAGTGTGGGCTGCGGCGGGGGGTGGGTGGGGGCACTGGGGCACCCTGGGGGGTGCGCAAGTGAGTGTCCACCGGCACGCAGACTGCGCCCCGGGAGCACAGCTCCAGAGGAGCCAGGGACCGCGGCGCACAGCCTAGCGGGTCAGGTGCGCGAAGCGTGCTCCGCGGCGGCCTCGCCTGCCCCTGCGCTTGGCTGCCAGCCCGCTTCCCATGGGGTGACATCCGCCCCGCCCCTCCTCGGCCCCTCCCCACGGCGGGCGATTCCTGGACTCGGGGCCGAGGGGTGGGGGCAGGGAAGCCGGCGCGGAAAGAAACCCCAGCCTCTGGGGAAGGCAGGGGGCCGGGCGACTCCCTCCGCTGTGCGCTGGTTCCTCCGAGCGGGCGCGCGGCGGGGGGGGGGGGAGGAAGAGGGTTGGGCTGGAGCGAGCGAGGGGATATTCCTCTCCCGGCTTGAGTCAGACGCGGGCGGATCCGTCCTCCCCCGTTCCCTCCCAGGAGACGGGAACTTACTTCATTTCCCTGGGGCAGGTTCGCCCACGTTACCAACCTTCCCCCACCACCTCCCCGGCTCCCTAGCCCCTTCCAGCTTCCGCGCCCCCCGCCCAGCTAGGCAGGACCCAGACTGCCCTGCCAACCCCCTCTTCGGGGAAAGGCAGCCGCAGACACCTGGGGGCCGGGGCTGGGGGTGGGGGCTCCCTCGCAGCCGCGGGAGCGTTGTCCAACACGTGAGGCTCATGTGATGAAGCCGGGGGAGGGCGGGCAGGTCGCTCCTTCCCTCCCCGGCAGCGGCCAGACGTGCCTGGAGTCACAGGGTAGAACACGTAGCTCCAACCCACCCACTCGCTCCCATTTAACCCAGCCCGCAGCCTCTCCATTACTCCTCGGCTCTCCCCCACCATCCCCCCCCCCCCCCGCCGCCCCCCCGGGCCCCCCCCCCCACTCGCTCTCCCTCCCGCCTCCCCGCCCGCCCCACTTCTCATTCACTTGGCTCGCACCGCGCAGACGGCACTGGGAGCACACACCGCCAGTCTGTGCGCAGAGCCGGAGCCAGAGGCCGCGGGTACACCATGCACGCCCCCAACTGAAGCAGCACCTCAAAGCCGCAGCTCTTCGCAGCCCAGCGGATTTCAGAGAGCTCTGACTCAGAGGAAGCCCTGCGGAGAGACCCCCGAAACCTCCTCCACGACAGTCCTCACCCGACGCTCCACCACTGCAGACAGGAGCGCAGAGTGGCCCCGGCTCGCAGCGCAATGGAGCGGATCCCTAGCGCGCAACCGCCCCCCACTTGTCTGCCCAAAGCGCCAGGACTGGAGCCCGGAGACCTACCAGGGTAAGTTGGCACCCCTGGCCCCTTCAAGCCTCAACTCCAGTCCTGCCTTCTGCGCGGCTTTCAACTCCAAGTAGTTCTGGGTGCATCCGGGGGTTCTTGCCAGTCAGGGCTCCTGCAACCGATGCGCAAGTCATGACCCTTCCTCGTCCCTCTCCCTGCAGGGTGGATTTTGCCCATATGTACCAAGTGTACAAGTCGAGGCGGGGAATAAAGCGGAGCGAGGACAGCAAGGTAAGAGCACCGCGCCCCTGTGGACCCCAGGCCCTCGCACACGCTGAGTTTCCAATAAAAGTTTTCTCACTTTAACGTTGGAGGGGGGTATGCAAGGTGTGGGCCCTGTGCCTCTACTGAGTGGCTTGGAGAAGAAGGGGCAGATAGGGTTCTGGGTGTGACTCTGCTCCACTGCCGGGACTCTTCTGCCGCGGGGTGGGGAAGGAGAAGCGCTTCTCACCTCCTTCCTCCCGCGCCCACCATCTCTCCGTGCGCTTTGCAGGAGACCTACAAACTGCCGCACCGGCTCATCGAGAAAAAGAGACGTGACCGGATTAACGAGTGCATCGCCCAGCTGAAGGATCTCCTCCCCGAACATCTCAAACTTACAGTAAGTGAGAAGCTGGCCCCTCTCCAAACCAGCTCCTCTGCCCAGAGGGCGGGCGAGGGTCACCCGCCGCCTGCAGGCTCCGCCAGGAACTGCAGACCAGATGGCTGGATCCTAGCTAGTGGCTGGCTCTGTTTGGGGGTACCCTTCTCCAGTCTCAGAATTTTCTGGCAACCTGGTGCAAATGAGATAAGAATCATTTGTACTTGTCCAGCTTGGCACCAACACCAGCCGGCCTTCCTTTGCTAGAGTTTAAGGTGATTCTCGGGGTTCTCCTTTTCTCACATTGAGCAAATCCAGCAACCTACTTTTTTTTAACCCCCTTCCCCACATCCCTTTTTAAAATAAGAGGACTTGTTTTGATGTGTCTTTTTTTTTTTTTTTTTTTACATCCTTTCCTTTCTTGGCGATCGTCAATAGCTTACTAGATTGGCAGCCTTTGGTTGGGGAAAGAAGAAAAAAATAGTATTTAGGAGAAAATAGTATTTAGGAAGGAACAAAAAAAGCATAAATGAGCTAGAAGTTATGACAGGGTGTCAGGAAAGAAACTAGGGAAAGCCTCTTGGCTGCCAGACACAGTAGAAGTCTCTACTAGGGTTGACACCACTGCAGAGAAATGTTATCTCCGGATTCCCCTGAGTTAAGGTCAGCAACGGCTGCTGGAAAAATTTATCTGTCAAAGCTTTCTCCTGAGCTAGCTGCTGCTTCCAAAATGCCTCCAAAGATGGGGGACACTTGTTTGCTGTCCTCTAATCAAAAATATATGCATATATACATATTTTTAAACATCATCTATGAACTTAAAACTTAATTTAGCCAACCAGGAACACTTTTTATCCCCCTTTAGAGCCATTCGGTGGTGGTGGTTTTGTCGCTTAGTGGTGTCCGACTCTTGCGACCCCATGGAGTGTAGCCCAGGCGACTGACGAATCTCATGGCTAATTAGTATCCCAGAGGTGGGACTTCTCTGAGCTCACTGCTGACGGAGGCTCTTTTTATTCCAGACTTTGGGTCACTTGGAAAAAGCAGTGGTTCTTGAACTTACCTTGAAGCATGTGAAAGCATTAACAAACCTAATTGATCAACAACAGCAGAAAATCATCGCCCTGCAGAGCGGTCTGCAAGCTGGTGAGTACCATGTCTGGCTATCATCTCCTTAGAGTTCTAGCACAAATAGAGAGCCTGTGAGCTCAGCATCTGGTATAAGAAACATTCCCGCAACAAATTGCTTATGCATGTTAGTTGGGGGAGATGCTGTTTTATCTTTCCTAAAAGGTCAGACTTTTCATTTGGAATGCTGCTGTGTGCCACCTGGCATGAATACATATTAGTCAAATGGTAAAATATTTCTGTGGCATTTTGGCTTAAGAGTTTCTGGGGCTCTGGGAGTCCCCCCCCCCCGACTTTGAAAATGCCAAGGCACCTATAATTTGCATCGTGGGTGTTTTACAGTTGTTTTCCTTAGCCCTGTTTCATTGGAGAATAAATCATGGGTATGCCCCAGTGTTTTAATGTTTCTCCACTTCCTTATCCCTCGGTGTGTGGTATGAGCCTGGCAGAATGACAGCAGTAGTTTTTCCTGCATTTCATGTGGTTCCCTGAATAGCCACTAGGTATCTCGGTGAATTACACAATCTCACGAAACCACTGAAGTTTCATCACCCATTTCTACGGACTTCCAGAGAATCACAGTCATCTAACCGTCTGGTCTCACCCATTCCAAATAATACTGTACAAATGAGGGAGAAATTCCTCTACCCACTCCCTCATTCTTCTCTCCTCTCCTTTCCAAACTAGTACAATGAGAATCACAAAAACCTAGCAAGTCGTTCTGCCAGTTGCCTCATTGAAAACAAAAAGATGATCATACATAACTTCCTGGGGATCATGGATAGACTATATGAGAAAGACCTAGAAATAGCCTTTAAATATAGCAGCATGACTGCAACTTGTAAAGCCATTGAAAATAAGCATACTTTAGGTGACATGATTCCTTCATTCTCATTTTTTGACTGGTCACTGTCCATCTCACTATGGTAAGATGATGTTCTGTAAATTGACTCTGGTTATGAGCACACTAGGATGATTATGGCTGTGTTACTTATAACGAAAACTCAAGAATTCCTTATAAATGCAACAAGAGGGGAAACCGTCTGTCTCTATTAAATGTGGTCTATGCCTATGATATTATATAGCCATTACAAATCATATTTTATCTCTGAGAGGTAGAATTATGGATGATTTTGTTTATTCTTTATACTTTTCAGTGTAATTCAAATTTCCCCTGATCATATTACTTTTGGAGTTAGAAATACAATCAGCAAATGCTATTAACAAAAAGGAAAGCCCCGGGGTCTTTGGAACTTGGGTATCCATGTGAACCACAGAGCCTTCTGAAATGTCTTCCTTTGCATCTGTGTTGATCCAGGTGATCTGTCGGGGAGAAATGTGGAAGCAGGTCAAGAGATGTTCTGCTCAGGTTTCCAGACATGTGCCCGGGAGGTGCTTCAGTACCTGGCCAAGCATGAGAATACTCGGGACCTGAAATCTTCACAGCTTGTCACCCACCTCCACCGTGTGGTCTCCGAGCTTCTACAGGGCGGTACTTCCAGGAAGCCGTCAGAACCAGCCCCCAAAGCAATGGACTTCAAGGAGAAACCCAGCTCCCTGGCCAAAGGCTCCGAAGGCCCAGGCAAAAACTGTGTGCCAGTCATCCAGCGAACTTTCGCCCACTCGAGCGGCGAGCAGAGTGGCAGTGATACGGACACAGACAGCGGCTACGGAGGAGAATCGGAGAAGAGTGAGCTGCGTGTCGAGCAGCCGTACTTCAAAAGCGATCATGGACGCAGATTCACCATGGGAGAAAGGATCAGTGCTATTAAGCAAGAATCTGAAGAACCCCCCATGAAAAAGAGCAGAATGCAGCTCTCTGATGATGAAGGCCCTTTCACTAGCACTGACCTGATCAGCTCCCCGTTCCTGGGCCCACACCCGCACCAGCCTCCCTTCTGCCTGCCCTTCTACCTGATCCCACCCTCAGCAACTGCCTACTTGCCCATGCTGGAGAAGTGCTGGTACCCCACGTCTGTCCCGGTGTTATACCCGGGCCTCAATGCCTCTGCCGCAGCCCTCAGCAGCTTCATGAACCCAGACAAGATCTCGGCCCCCTTGCTCATGCCCCAGAGACTCCCTTCTCCGCTGCCGACCCATCCTGCCATCGACTCTTCTGCCCTGCTCCAAGCTCTGAAGCAGATCCCCCCTTTAAACTTAGAAACCAAAGACTAAACTATTGAGGGGATCCTGCTGCTTCGCTTTCCTTCCTCCCTACTTCCAAACAAACAAAACATGTGTTTGTGAGTGCAGCGAGATTGTTCCAGTGTGTATGCCAAGATCATCTGAGGCAGGGAGAGAAGATTCAGGTGTGTGTGTGTGTGTGTGTGTGCGCGCGTGCGTGACTATGCATTGTGTGTTGGTGTGGGACATTAAAGCTCCTTTGGGCGTAGGGGACTTGTGAAGGATTGCCTGACATCAGGAGACTTTGGGGGATTGTCTCAGACCTCTGGGCCTTTCCGCTCCCAGAGAGTAGCCCCTTCTGATACAAAGCAGCTGAATTTCCAAAAGCTGCAAAGTCTTGGTCTGTGAGTCAGTCTCCACTTTGGGAGCGGGGTCTGTGGCTTTGAGAAAAAGGTACTTTCAAAAGAGGGCTTTCCAGAGTGCAGTTCCCAGCCAGCTCTGATGACCCCACCCTTCTCCCTTCTGTTGTCGCCGTGACTCACTGTATGGGCAGAGGGCAGCCAGACTGAACTTTCTCCAAAGTGGTGAGGTAGCAGACACTGGCATAGCACGGTAGTGGTTTGGGGAGGTTTCCGCAGGTCTGCTCCCCACCCCTGCCTCAGATGAATAAAGAGAATGTAGTTCCCTACTCAGGCTTTCCTAGTGATTTGCTTCCTAAGGAACTGAAAAGGGCCCCCTGGTACAAGTCTAGCTGCCAGGGGAGGAGGGAGGAATCCCCTGGGACTCTGGCACCTGCTTCTAGTCTCACCTGGAAACAAGCCTCGCTGTCCAGGGAACCAAACCAGGGTCTGAGAGATGCAGGCACCTGCTTGCCAAGCACCCTGAAGTGCACAAAAGCATTTCAGCAAGCAAAGCCAGACTCGGTTATCAGCTCTAACCTAAAACTCCTTTTAACCAAGCTTAGCTTCTTAAAAACCTAACCAGCCCTTGGCACAGCAAGACCCTTTCTGCAGGCTAACTCCCCTTGCCCAATAGCACACGGAGTGTCCTTCCTGATAAAAGGATTCTGTCTCCTTGAAAAGATGTTTTATTTTTGGTCCAGAGTACTTTTCTGACTTGTCCAGCTAGCCCTGCACCAGCTTTTCGAAATGCACTATGCTTAATCGCTGATTGTGTTTTAACTTTTTCTTTTCCTGTTTTTATTTTGGTATAAAGTCATTGCCTTTATTTGTAAAACTGTTATAAATATATATTATATAAATATATTAAAAAGGAAAATGTTTCAGATGTTTATTTGTATAATTACTTGATCTACAAAAGTGAGAAAAAATGAATGTATTCCTGTTTTTGAAGAGAAGAATAATTTTTTTTTTCTCTAGGGAGAGGTACAGTGTTTATATTTTGGAGCCTTCCTGAAGGTGTGAAATTGTAAATATTTTTATCTATGAGTCAATGTTAAGTAGTTGTTTTAAAATACTTAATAAAATAATCCTTTTCCTGTGGAAGAGAAAGATGGTCTCCTGCATGTTTAAAATAACTCTTAAGGGTGTGATATGGCTATCTCTTGCTCTCCCCTCTTGACTGAAGGCAACAACTAGTTAACCTTGGTGTAATTTCAGCTTTTCCTGTAACTCAGACAGAATAAGCTTAGTCGATTTAGTAGGTAAATATTTGTTTCATTGTTTTCTTAAACTAACCTCTGCCAGATGTTCACAATCACCCTACACCTCTTTCCAAAGGTCAGCAAAAAGCCTATGTTTCCCCCAGTCTGCTTTTGTCATGGTCCTTGGAACTTGACAGAAAATAAGCATCTGAAATCATGGGCCTCAGTGTCTGGGGAGCTTGCTGGAGGGTAGGCAGGCACTTTGAAAGAAGATTTAATGGATTATTATGCAATAATAATTACTGCTGGGGATAGCACCTCTGCCAAGGAGGTCTCACTTTTTCAAGTTTAGCAAGGCCTAATGGATTTGCCATATCCTGTCCTATTGCTGCTGAAGGCAACATTCCATGATTATTGTCTACATCCTTCCTGGACTTCCCCTCACTGGCTGTGTTTGTGTGCGAATGAATATCGGTGTTCCTTAGTCAAGTGCTCTTATGAAAAAGAAAAAAAGAAAAAATTCCATGGGAAAAGAAGTGGGAAATGACCAGGTTGATGAGTGTCTCTGCCTGCTGCTTTCTCCCTCTCAGAGGTGTCCTGATGTTTCCTGATGGCCAGTGCCCAGCTCACCACACTTCAGATCCCCAAGCATCTTCCAGAACCCTCTGGCTGTCTGGAGCCCATGCAGGGAACCTGCCCCCAGGGAGTTCTCAGCCAGGCAGAGACGCCACCTGCCCTTGGTGTCTGTTTGCTTCAAATGTCACCTTCCCTGTCTGCTGATGAGCCAGCAGGGAGAGTGAGCATAGCCTGGCTTGAGATGTCCCCAGGCAGCATGTGTCTTGGGAGGAGTTAGGAGATGAGCTGGTGGTCTGATCAATGAACTGGTAGTCTGGCATCTCCCCCCACCTCACTTATGTCTTTGATTCACTGAAAAAGGACTCTGAGCCCTGTCTGACACATCCTATAGCAAGCAAACAGCAAACTCTGTACTGGCCTCTTTCTCCCAGCAACTTAGGGACTGGCCCTCCCATTCTCCTGCTTATTAAGCTCTGCATTGCCCCGTGAGTTGCTAAGCTCTTCTGGCTAGACGTTTGGGGTAAAAACCTAAACAAAACAAGTTTATCTTGGGAATGGAGCAGGGGCTAGAAATCAAGGCCAGACTCTTTTTGCTTGTCCCCCTCTCCTCCTCAGTTGGTGACTCAAGGGAATAGCTGTGGGGGCAGAGGGAAGTGGTTGCGGCACCCTGAACTAAAAAGGGTTTGAGAGTTCCACACAGCATCAACCCAGAATCCCCGGACTGGAGTCTATCAAACACCCCTCAGAGGGGCAGCCCTCCCTCTGCCTTCTTCTCTGCTTCTAGCTTGCCCTTGACCTTCTTTCTAGGCCGGTGCCAGCAGGTTCCAAGTGGTTCGGAGAGAGATGCGGAAGGAGGGGTTCGCACTCCATCTTTGGCCCCTTCAGGACAAAGAGGACCTCTGTGAAACAGGGGTGTGCGCGTGGGTGATGGGGTGCAGCTCGGTCTCTGGGGCCGGGAGCGGACACTGGGGATCTGGCCGCCTTCAGACAGGGCGTGAGCCTCCTCCGGGCTGCCGGGATGGTCTCACCCAGCGCTGACCTGCCTCGCCTGTTGACACAACGTCACGTTTCCGACTGCAGCCCTTTCATGTGCGGCCCGCGGCTAAATGCGGCTGCCGGTTCCTGGAAGCAGACGTGCCTGGCACCGCGTCAGCAGAAACCTGATCCCCGGGGAAGCTTGGCACGGCCGCGGGCTCGCTCGGCCCCCAGAATAGGGCCTGGCAGCGGGCACTGGGCAGCAACCCCCTCAGGCCCCGCGGGAGGGAATCCGAGCACTCTCCGTGGGGGGAAGGGAGGGCTGGGTGGGGTACGGAGCTGGATTTAAGCAGGGCGTTGGAACAGGAGCCTAATTATCTAGAAGCTCGAAGCTTCCCACGGGTCATCGCTCATTAATGAAGCCTAACAACCGAGAAGTACCATTATGGGTGCTATTATACTTTACATTTTAGAGAGAAGTAAAAACGGGATCAGAGAGGGGAGTTGACTTGCCTAGTCACACAGCTTCCGAGTCACTAAACCATTATTGGAATGGTGACTGTGTTGGTTTGTGGCTCTTCTTAATCAGAGCCAAAGGAAAGGCTTTCAGAGTCTGGTTGTGAACACTAGTAATAATACCAATACTGCTATTACTAACAGCAAACACTTTGTAGCACTTATTATTTCCCACTCTTCAAGTCACTCCCTACAGAAAACCTTGATTATCAGGGCAACTCCATGAGGTAGGTTTAATTATTATCTTCCTTATATGGTAGAGAAAAACAGAGAGGCTGAGTAACTTGCATAAAGTCACACAGCTCCAGAGGTGAACTGAAATTTAAAGCTAGGCAATTTGTCTCCAAAGTCTGTGTGCTTAACTACTCAACCCCATTGCTCTTCCCTTTAAATAATAGCAATGCCAACCATAATAGTAATAGAGGTAGTGATAACTGTCACAGTTATTACCAGATTTTGAGTACTGCGCCTATGCCAGGCAATATATTAAGCACTTTATGTGAATTATCTCTACTTTCTATAACAACTGTGAGGGGTAGGTATTAATAAGAGGTGAAAAACTGGAGCTAAGAGAGGAGAAATTTGAGCCTCCTCAGAGGTGACACATTGTGTAAAGGACAGAGCAATGCCCTTTCTCTGGTATAGAACTACTTCTAAACTGAGCTCTGTGACATGGGCTTGGACATGCAATATCCCATTTAATCCTCAGAATAGTCCCAGGGAATAGGTACTAGGATCCTTAGTGCGTAGAGGAGATAACAGGCTCAGGGTGAAGTTATTCACCTGACTTTTTATTTGCATCCTTACAAATGTGCCCACGTACCATCTCTGATACTTCCCTGGTGGTCCAGCATCTAAGACGGTATTCTCCCAATGCAGGGGGCCTGGGTTGGATCCCTAGTCAGGGAATTAGATCCCATATGCTGCAACCAAAGATCCTGTACACCGCAATTAAGACTGCATGCAGCCAAATAAATAAATATATTAAAAAAATAATAACTAGCCCCACAGGCAAACTGGGGCATGGTAAGACGGGTAGGGTGGATGGGTGGGGGCACTTATCAGTTAACTGTGCTGAGAACTAGAATTTGGGTTTGAGGAAATTCTATGTTAAGTTTTCTGGAGGAGGCATTCATTTTTTCACATCTCCTTTAAGGTTAGGAGAGGGCCAGATAGAAGGGCCTGGGGCAGTAGCTACCTGCAGACCACTTGGGGTGAGACTGGAAGGAGGGAGGGAGGCCGTGTTCCCAGCTCTCTTGCTGGAAGGACAGCTGTGCCCCCACCCCCTGGCTGATCTCTGTGGCCCGTGGTCAGCTCCCCAGTGTGTGGCTGGCTAAGGAGGGGTAAGCAAAAGGCCACCTGTCTCTGTAGAAGGGGGCCAGCATCTCAGCTTCCCATGCTGCCAGGTTCCTCCTCAGGCCTCGGAGACCCTTGGAGGCGCCACGAGACAGACTGAGCAGAGCTTCCAAGTGGTTTCATGTAAAGACTCTGTGTTAACGGGATCCGTGTGTTCCCCAGAGACCCAGAACTCCCCAAGGGCCACGTGGCATGGAGGGAGGGAAACCTCTGGCCTTCTCACCCCATCTTTAGCTGGAGCAGCTTCCTTTTTCTCTGTCCTAAATACCATAAAGGTTTGTTTCAACGAGAGTTCCACTGCTAAAAATAAAAATATCACAAACTGTTTAGAAGGTACCCAACTACAGCCCCTTTCTAGGGCATGGCCTTCACTTCACCCACTTCCTTCTTCAGGATCCAGGAGGAGGCTGGGGCCACTCAAAGCCCACCCCCACCAACAGGCCAACACCCCCTGTTTATCCCAGGCCATCTGTTTGGCCCGACTACCACAGCAGAACATGAGCTGGGTGAAGCTTCTCCCATTGGCTATGGCAGCCACCGACACACTGGGCCATCCAGTCTTGTGATGTGCCTGGACTGGGGCCCGGAAGGTTTCTTCCGCTATAGTCGGGGCCCTCCCTTCCCGGAGGAATCTTAGCAAAGACACTGAGGTAGGGCAGCAGGGAATGAGTCACCAGGCTGCTAGGTAGGGGGTGGCGGGGATGGGGGTGGGGGGCAGATGGCCTCAGGCTGTGGCCAGAGTGTTAGGGACAGCCGGCCTTGGTTAATCCTAGCAGCCCTGCTGTCCCGCCCTACACCCACCTGTAAGAGTGAAAAGGAAGAAACTTGTGTTTATTTGTTTGAAGAGCTAATATGGTTTTCTTGGAAACCCCATTATGGATAGTAGATGAAGGTTGAGATTATGCAGAGATCTTTGAGGAATTAAGTGAAGTGAAGTCGCTCAGTTGTGTCCGACTCTTTGTGACCCCATGGACTGTAGCCTTCCAGGCTCCTCTGTCCATGGGGTTTTCCAGGCAATATACTGGAGTGGATTGCCATTTCCTTAAAAAGGAGAGAATACCATTCCCCTTCCAGGGGGAAAAAAATGTGTGTTTCTCAAAGTTTTTAATAAAATATCTAACATTTGGGTACCTTTTGTTTTTACTAAGGAGAATTTGAAACATCTATGAAAGTAGACAGAAACAAAAAGAAAAATGACCCAATTTTTTAAATGGGCAGAGGACTTGAACAGCCATTTCTCCAAGAAGATGTACAGATGGCCAAGAAGCACATGAAAAGATACTCAACATCATTAGTCATCAGGGAAATGCAAATCAAAACCACAGTGAGACGCCACTTCACACCCACTAGGATGGCTGCAATAAAGAAAAAACAAAACAGAACATAACAAGTGTTGTCGAGGATGTGGAGAAATTGGAACCTCCCTACACTGCTAGTGGGAATGTAAAACAGTTCAGCTGCTCTGAAGACAGTTTAGTGATGTCTCAAAAAGTTAAACATAGAACTACCATCTAACTCTGCCATTGCACTCCTAGGTATATACCTGCAAAATACTGAGGACAGGTACTCCAACACGGACACGTACAAGCCCGCTCCTAACAGCACTATTTACAATAGCCAAAAGTGGGCACAGACCAAATGGATGTCAACAGATGAATGGATAAACACAATATGGTATATAAACACAGTGGACGAAAAAAAAAAATGCAGTGCATGCTCTGTGCTACAGTATGTGTACACAGAATAATACATGCAATAACATGGGTGAGCCTCCAAAGCATTATACTCAGTGAAAGAAGCCAGACACAGGAAGTCACATATAGTCTGATTCTACTGATGTGGAGTATAAAGAATAGATAAACCCATAGTGGCAGAGCATGGATGGATGGTTGCCAGGGCTTGAAGGAGGAGGAGATGGAGGAAAATTGCTGAATAGGTACAGGGTTTTAATTTGAAGTGATGGAAATGTTTTGGAATTAGAGGTGGTGGTGGTACAATGCTATAAATGTACTAAAAGCCACTGAATTGTCCACTTGAAAGTGCTTGATTTTATGTGAATTTCACCTCCGTAAATTATTTAAGTAGACAGAAGGGCATCATGAATCCTCTATCAGCTTTCCAGCTTTAACAGTCATCAATTCATATCTAATCACTTTCATCTGTAGTTTATATACCATTCTATTTCTGCTGTTTTTTATATTACTCTGAAGCAAATTTGGACATTATACAATTTCATTTGTAAATATTTCACTCTATCTCAAAAATAAGTATTCTATAAAAAATTAATAGCATTATCACACCTAAAAAAATTGAACATCGGAAGGCAATGTTTAAAGGTTAATTTTCTGAATAGAAGCACAGCATCGTTTCAGAATCTAAAAGCACAAAAAGTGATCAGTGAAAAAAATTACTTTGTCTTAATTCATATTCTTTAATCCTGATCCCTTTGGTCCAGGCAAAATCTCCTGTAAGCAGGCAGGTAGGTACTGTTAGAACTTTTCTTAGAGCTTATCTGTGTTTATATGTGCAACTACAAATGAGGGTTATCATTTGCCTCCCTTTTTCATATAAAAATAGCATGCTACTTATAGAATTCTGCACATATTTATTGAAGTATAGTTGATTTATAATATTCTATTAGTTTCATGTGTACAGCACAGTAATTCAGTATTTTTTTCAGATTATACTCCATATTAAGTTATTACAAGGTAATAACTGTAATTCCCTGTGCTATTCAATATATCCTTGTTGCTTATCTATTTTATACATAGTAGTTTGCATCTGATAATCCTGTACCTGTAATTTGTCCCTCCCTGCACTTATTTTTTGCACTTATTATTTTTGATGATAAAGACAGAGAAGCCTTTATTTTTAATTTTATACTGAAGTATAGCCAATTAACAACATTGTCATAGTTTCAACTTCACAATGTTTTTAACTTGCTGTATCTTGGGAAGCTACTCCCATGAATACATAGGAAAACTTTTAATTCTTTTTACAACTGCATATTATTTCACTGTACAGATATACTATTGTTTATTTGATCAGTTCCTTATTATGGACACTGGGGTTATTGCTGACCTTTCACTATTACCGACAGGGCTGCAATGACTAATTATATATGTATATCATTTTGTATGTGTATAACATTATTTATGGGACAACCGCTCCCCCCACCCCAGAAGCTGGATCATACCATGAGTCTCTGTCATTCTGATGGATATTACCATATTGTCCTCCATGAGACTGTGATAGTTCACATTCCTTTAGCATCCCATGACGGTTGTCCCTCTGGGAGGCAATTTGCAAGTGATGCCAGAAGCTTTGGTACATGTACATCTTGAGTCCACTTCAAAGAGTTATCATAAGGGAGTAATTTGTCAGATTTTCAAAGATTATGCTACAAGGATGGACATCTTCATGTCATTCATAGTTAAAAAAAAAAAACACTTGAAAGTCAGAAAAATGGGCTATAGGATACTGGTTGAGTAATTTATGGTATGTATAAAGTTTGGAATACCAAAGAGTCATGAAAAAGGACACTGAGAATTGTTATTGTTAAGGGGGAGAAAGTAGGTCACAAAACAGAATGATCCCATTTTTAAAGCATAATGCGTATACTTTTTAAATACTCTCTCTGTCTCTGCCTCAATTTCCGCACCTGTAAAATGAGGGCCGTAATAATCAGCTCACTGAGCTGCCGTGAGGAATAAATGAGTTAAATTATCTAACGTGCTTAGAACAGTATCTGGTACAGAGGAAGCTCCAAGTCAGGGGTAGTTAAAATAAGTGGTAGAGTATTATTATTATTATCACAATTATATTCTAATTGCATAAGAGAAAGTTCTGGCAGACAGTACAACAGAATTTTAACCATCTTAGCAAGACCTGGAGTTACTGTTACTCCGAAAATTTTGCTCTTCTCTCTTCTCTTCTGTCTCTCTCTCTTTTACAATGAGACATGTGTTTCTGTAATATATATTATATCATGAAGTACAAAAGAAGGGACAAGAATGGAATTCTGATGTAGACTTGGAAATCTGTACTCAGCAGAGCCCCAGGAGGTAATGTGGAAAGAAAAGGCAGGAGGCTTTTTTGATCTGGTAGATCAGCCTCGGGCAGGGCCGGTCCTGCACACTAGGAGGAAAATGACTCTTTGGAACAGGCAATTGGAGGGAAGGTGAAGGCTCTCCCTGCCTATATGCACAAGGTTTACAGGGACCTGAACAATTAGAATGATGACAGAAACATTCAAATACAGCCAGTTACCCATGAGGGTCTTAGGATGAGGGGTCTGACTCACTGATTACTGTGCTCCTAGTCCCCATCCTGAGGCAGGGCAGGAGTTCGATCAGTGTCTCCTGAATGAACGAGGTTCTGCTATGTGACCTTGGGAGAGTTCTTTCACCTCCCTGAGTCTCAGTTTCCTCCATCACCAAATGAGGATATTAATGATCTTACAGAAACTGTTATGAGGTTAGAAAGAAAAATCTGTACAGAGTAGATACAGGAGCTTATTCACACTAAAGTGTAAATGACTGACAGTATTTTTTCCTAAAAAGCAGCTTTGTAGGGCAATAAAGGGAGAAGCCAGAAGAGATCTAGTATGTCAGTCAGACTAGGTGCTGAGTGCTGCTCTAGGCACTCTGCATGCATTTATCTTGTGTACTTTTCATGTGACACATACAGAAATTTAGTCACTTGAGATCAAGTGACTTACCTAAGGTCACACAGCAAGCAGGTAGCATAGCCAGGATTTAAGCCAAATATGATTCCAAAAGTCCTTGCCAAGGAGACCTGAATGTCAACATGGACAAAGGCATGAGGAGGGAAGACAGTCTGGGGAGGGGGAGTGGGGATCCTTCACAGTCAGACTTTGCACTCTGCATGGTGTGGAATTACCCCATCGGCAGACAAACACGTTCTCGGCACACTAGGAAAGTGGTCCCAATTCCCCTCCCTCTTGCCCCAGACTGCAAAACAATTCTACTTTGATATTTCAAAGGAAAGTACTGAGATAACCTCATGAAGAAAATAAGACCTGATTGGTTTGGTGAACATGTTGTTTTTTTGTTTGCATGTCCTGTGAGGAGGAAGAACCATAATCCGTATGTCTCAGGACATTAGGACTTAATTTCCCCTGGGTGGTAGGGCCCCTGCAGACCTTACCCAACTCGTGCTAGGCCAAGCCCCCAAGGAGGGAGGAAAGATAGGGACCCCCCACCCTCTACTTCCCTCTGGCTCCCAGGGTTGTATGTGAGTGCTCCCCAGAGCTGTGGCCTCAGCTCCCCTGACCCGTGGCTTCTCACAGACCAGCCTTTCAGACAAGGCACTGACTGTCCAGGCATGTTCCAAGCCACTGACTCGAGTCCCAGCCAGCCCAGGCCTGTTGCAATGAGTCAGCCTTTCACTGGGGAAAAACATGGTGACTGGCCTGCAAGTCACTTTTTCCAACTTGGCCCTTGTCCTGGGCTGGGTCTGGGGCGGCCTTCCTTTTTCCCTTTGGGATTCTACTGGCTATGAGGTGTTCCCCAGGGGTCCTGGGAACCCTGGGGGCTGGAATTGCTTTGCGGGTGGGTAGGTTGAGTGGTTCAACTGAGACAGATGAAGGTCTCTCGATGTAGCTACCTGGTCTCCCTACCCACACACAGGAGAGTAGAGGCTACAAAGGTTAAAGCTGCATTTCCTACACAGGTGAGTGCAGGACAGCTATGGGGGAAGGGTAGACCTGACAATGTCCATGCCGTCACCTTCACAGGCCGAGGCGGGACAGCAAACCCAGTACCTGGAGCCTGGACCACACTTGGCTCCTCACCAACCAGAGAGGTTTTCTGCAAGATGATGCTCCCTTAGGCCCCCTGAATTTTAAAGCAAACACTGTTACCTTCTGCAAACCCGCCACCCCTCAGCTCAATGCCAAGGGTCAGGTTTCAGAGCTGTTCAACTCACTGGCCTTTCTGACTCACCTCCAGCTTCCCCAAGGTTCCTGAGGCCTGTCCCTACAAAGCTACGCTGAGCGGATTCTCCCTCTGTGACAGGGTGGAAGGGAAAGCCATGACCATTAGTCAAGGAGTCAGGGGTGTGTGAGGGCAGGGGTTGGGTCCTTGGTGGATGCTGGAGCAAATCCTTTCTCTCCAGAAGGAATACTAATCTTTCTGCCCCTGAGACCCTTGCTTAGAATTGTCTCTTCACTTTTGTGATTAATGAAGATTAATCTGTCCTTCCCAGGTGGCTCAGTGGTAAAAGAACCCATCTGCCAGTGCAGGAGATGTGGGTTTGATCCTTGGGTCATGAAGATCCCCCAGAGAAGGAAATGGCAACCCACTCCAGTATTCTTGCCTGGGAAATCCCATGGACAGAGGAGCCTGGTGGGCTATAGTCCATGGGGTTACAAAGAGCCAGATATGACTGAGACATAATATTTCTCGCACATGAGGATTAACCTCTCAATCCTTCATTCATTCAGGCCACAGGCGTTTACTGATACTCTTTGTCAATAGTCCAGGGTTTTGGGCTTTGGGGTTGCAGAGAGAACAGTCACGCTTCTGCCCTTATGAAGGGGAGTCTCTGAAGGGGAAACAGGCACTGACCAGATCCTGACACAGCAGATACCAGCTATCCACAACAGATATGAGGGAAGAGCACTCGAGGGCAGACAGCAGGGCTGGGTGTGGTTTGGGATGTTCAGAGAAGGCTCACCTGAGCTGGGATGGATAAGGAGGATGTCTCTTAGGGGGCAGGAGGGGGTGAGAAATGGTGTTTGTTACGGGTGGAATTTGGAGAAGGAAATGGCAGTCCACTCCAGTACTCTTGCCTGGAAAATCCCATGGACAGAGGAGCCTGGCAGTCTGCAGTCTATGGGGTCGCAAAGAGTCAAACATATGACTGAGCAACGGAGCACATGGGTTGAACTGTGTCCTCCACAAAGAGATCTTGTGACCTTATTTGCAATCAGGGGGTCTTCACAGAAGTAATCAAGTTAACATGAGGTCATGAGGGTGGGCCCTTGTGCCTGGTGTCCTTATAAAAAGGGGACATTTGGACAAGGAGACAGACATGGCACAGGGAGGATGACACATGAGGGTAATGGCAGAGACTGGAGGGATGCAGCCACACGCCAAGGAATCAGAAATCGCTGGCAAACCACCCAAAGCTGGGGGAGAGGCCTGGGACAGACAGAACCAACCCTGAGACACCTTGATCTCAGACTTCCAGCCTCCAGAAATTGAGACCATAAATTTCTGTTGTTTCAGTCACCCAGTTTGTGATCCTTTGTTACAACAGCCATAGGCAAGTAATACTGTGTTCCAGGCAGAGGAAATTCCAAGTGCAGAAGCCTTGAAGGTAGGGGTAGGGGGCGGATTTGAGAAAGGAGTGTACCCTGGTCAGAATGCAGAGTCAAAAACTCCTTTATCTCTAATGAGAGGGAAGTGGATCAGTGCGGGTGCCTCCAGCGACGATAGGAATAGCAATAAAAATAATAACCACCTTGAAGACGTATAGAGTGCATAAGATAAGCCTGGGGAGGCAGGAAGTGACGGGGCTACACAGAGGCTTCCTTGTGAGGATGAGGATTGTAGCCTTTAACCCTAAGAGAAATTGCAGGGCAGGTGACCTGGTATCTGGTGTGAGCTGTGTGACCTTGGGCAATTGCTTTCCGTCTCTGTGCCTTAGTTCCATGACCACGTAACTAGCAGTGTGCTCAAGTTTGCCATCCTGTGTGTGATGCGCAGGGTGAAGGAGAAGAGAAAATGAAAGGAGTATCCAGTGTCCCTTTTTTGTTCTTTGGAGCTTATCATCTACATGGAGAAATGACAAACATTCGAGCCAGAGCACAGGAAAAGTATCAAGTGTGGTAAGAGGGCAGCCTCAGACATTCTCGCAGGCTGAAGTGGACACTCCCCTCCAGGGCCTTGATAGCTGCATAGGCCCCCTAGTGGCTGTGTCTGTGCTCTGGAACTCCATCTCCCGCTGCTGCCCTCCACCCACCCATAGCTGATTGATCCTGGGAATTAACATATGACCCAAGCTAAGCCAATCAGAATCTTTCCCTGAGATTTTTTTTTTTTTTTTTTATCTGGGGAAGAAAATTCAGTCTCCTTTCTAAGGAAACAGGATGCTGTTGATGGCCACGTTTCCTGCCACCGAGAGGGAGCTGGTTTGAGGGAATGGAGCTGACAGGCAAAAAAGGAGATAAGACAATAGAGAGAAACAGAGCAAGAGAGTGCATAAGTGAGCCCCTTAGCTGTCCTGAGGCCTCGGCCACACTGAGGCTTTTCCTGTGTGCACACCAGTTACCCCCAGAGTAATCATCTCACATTTCTATTTTTGCGTAGGCTGTTGGAGAGGAGTTTCTGCAGTTTGGAAGTTCTGACTCTCACTGAGTACTGTGTGGAGTGTCTGTTAAGGAAGTAACAGAGACCCTGCACTTGGCCCCAGTGTGTGCTATCCTGGCAGAGGCAAGCAGCTTGCCCTGCCTTCCAAGGAAGCTCTCAGTGGGATAGAGAGAGGCCACCCTCACCTTTATCCTATGCAAGGCATTAGGGGCTCCACAATGCCTTCATGAGCCTTGCCTCGTTTGTTTTGCTCTGCAAACCCTAAAAGGCAGAAGTGGCCACCTGCCTTCCCTTTTACTGTTGAGGAAACTGAGGCACAAGGGAAGAGAAATAACTTTGTATGTAAGTGGTAGAGCCCTTTGTAAGCCCTCTAGTCCTTAATACAATGCACACGAGACAAAAGTAACCCTGGGCAGTTCAAGCTCTCATCAGGGAAGGAATAATTGTCCTCCTTTGATGAATTTATCAGTAAACATTTTCCTGCAGATAAAGAAGGGAAATGACCAAAGGTTAGTGTGGGGTATAAAGTGTGAGTTCAGGAAGGCAAGTGGTATCTTTTATCTCCATGAGCTTAGTAATAGTTCTATACATAGCATTGTGAGATGTTTAATATATGTTTGCTGAAAAAAGAATGATATATTATTTATCGAGCACATACTATATGCTAGGCACTGTTCTGAATGCTTATGGGTAGTCATTCAGCTAACCATCACCAAGCCTGATGAGGTTGGCATTATTGTGCCCATTTTCTAGATGAGAAGGCTGAGGTAAAGAGAAAAAGTGGGTCACTTACCGAAGTCGCACAGGTGGTGATTGTCAGAGTGACCTCCAGCTAACTGGCTGCCATGTGCACTCTTAACCACTGGGCTATCCTGCCTATTCCTGAATGAATGAATGGAAGCACACAAGCTACTTTCAGACACACACATACACATGTGTTTAAGGAGAGCTTACAGTGGAACAGAGCAGATAGGGAGGAAAGCCATGCAGTAGTGAAGCTGGGAGAAACTTAAGCTCCAGAAAAGTCTCCAAGTAAGTGGACTGTGAATGAACGTTAAACATGGGTAGGGTTAGGGTTAGGAAACTGCCATACAACCCAGAAATCCCACTGCTGGGCATACACACTGAGGAAACCAGAAATGAAAGAGAAACGTGCACCCCAAAGTTCATTGCAGCACTGTTTACAATAGCCAGGACATGGAAGCAACCTAGATGTCCATTGGCAGACGAATGGATAAGAAAGTTGTGGTACATATACACAATGGAATATTACTCAGCCATTAAAAAGAATGCATTTGAATCAGTTCTAATGAGGTGGATGAAACTGGAGCCTATTATATAGAGCGAAGTAAGTCAGAAAGAAAAACACCAATACAGTATATTAACACATATATATGGAATCTAGAAAGATGGTAACGATGACCCTATATGCAAGACAGCAAAAGAGACACAGATGTAAAGAACAGACTATTGGACTCTGTGGCAGAAGGCAAGGGTGGGATGATTTGAGAGAATAGTATTGAAACATGTATATTATCATATGTGATATAGATTGCCAGTCCAGGTTTGATGTATGAGGCAGGGTGCTCAGGGCTGGTGCACTGGGATGACCCAGAGGGATGGGATGGGGAGGGAGGGTCAGGATGGGGAACACATGAACACCCATGGCTGATTCATGTGAATGTATGGCAAAACCCACCACAATATTGTAAAGTAATTAGCCTCCAATTAAAATTTTAAAGTAAATATTAAAAAGTAAATAAAATTTTAAAAATAAAAATTAAAAAGAAAACATGGGTAGGACTTGAATGTCAAAAGAAAGATATGGACACTTAGGTCTGGAATCCCTTATTTTCCAATCCACGTAATAATTGCCTTAATGAGTTGAGAGCTTTCTCTGTGCCCTGCACCCTACCTACCTCATCTTCTGTATCTTCCCAGCCCCTCTATGTCAGAAGCCTCCCTCATCACTCTTCTGTACTGCTCCCTCGCCCTTGCAGTTCAAAGAAAGATCAGTCTTATTGGTCATTCTTTCCAAAACCAAAGTTGATGATGACCACTTGTTGCTAAAGCAACAATTGACCTACACTTATGGCATCTACAGGCCCGAAGAGTTAAGGCCAGAAAGACTCTGTGTGGGTCAAGACCCAAATGTGGACTAGATCCACCGATGAGGGTGAAAGGGCCTCAGTGACGATGGCAGAGCCCAGGGTGCACTTTATCTGCAGCTGCCTTTGCTGGAGAACTAGATTTCACTCCCTATCTCTGCTGGAGATCTCGCAAGCACCCACTGCACCCTGGTGCAGAATGGCCTGCTGTGCGCTCTGAGGCCCCATCAACCATGAGACAAGAAAAGACACAGCCTAACTTCAAAGGGCTGCAGATGACTAGGGCGGCCCAGCAGAGCCCAGTGAGCCTGCAGTGGGTCCAGCTGCATCAGGATCCAGCCGGCACAAGACAGCTGGTGACAGGGAGTTGCCCTGAAGGCTTCAGGAGTCCTGGCATTGTCCATGGAGATTTGATAGGAATTTATTTTCCACGCAGCCTCACCTTTCAGGAGAACAACTTCTAGGCTCTTTTGGGGGATTCCCAGGGCTAAACAAGGGCTTCCCTTGTAGCTTAGTTGGTAAAGAATCTGCCTGCAGTACAGGAGACCCGGGTTCGATTCCTGGTTTGGGAAGATCCCCTGGAGAAGGAAATGGCAACCCACTCCAGTATTCTTGCCGGGAAAATCCCATGGACAGAGGAGCCTGTCAGGGTACAGTTCGTGGGGTCACAAGAGTCGGACACAACTTAGCGACTAAACCACCAGGAATAAAAGTCCTTTGGAGAAAAATGGCCTTAAAAAACTGCACCCTCAAAAACAGACTCATAGATACAGAGAACAAACAAGTGGTTGCCTGAAGGGAGGGGTGGAGGTAGGGGAAATAGGTGAAGGGGATTACAGAGCTACAAACCTCCAGTTACACAATAAGTAAGTCATGTGCAGTCCTTATAGGTGGAATCTAAAAAGAAACAATACAAACGAACTTGTCTACAAAACAGAAACAGACTCACAGACTTAGAAAATGAACTTATGATTGCCAGAGGGGAAGGATGGAAGGAAGGGATAGTTGGGAAGTTTGGGATGGACATGTACACAGTGCTATATTTAAAATGGATAACCAACAAGGAACTACTATATAGCACAGGGAACTCTGCTGAATGTTACGAAGCAGTCTGGGTGGGAGGGGAGTTTTGGGGAAGAGTGGACACTTGTATATGTATGGCTAAGTCCCTTTGCTGTCCACCTGAAATGGTTACAACATTGTTAACTGGTTATATTCCAATATAAAATAAAGTTTAAAATCATAGAGATTTAATATGCAACATAAGAAATATGGTCAATGATGTAATAACTTTGCATGAGGACAGATAGTTACTAGACTCATCACGATCATTTCAGAAAGCAAGTGAATGTCAAATCTTTATATAAAACACACAAAACTAACAAATGATTATATGTCAACTATATTTCGATTTTGAAGAATTTTAAAGTATTTTTTTTAAATGCACCGTCACTCTTAGGTTTCCCTGGTGGCTCAGACAGTAAAGAATCAGACTAAAGAATCTGCCTGCAGTGCTGGAGACCTGGGTCAGATCCCTGGGTTGGAAAGATCTCCTGGAGAAGGGAATGGCAACACTCCAGTATTCTTGCCTGGAGAATCCACATGGATAGAGGAGGCTGATGGGCTACAGTTCGTGGGGTCACAAAGAATCAGACACAATTGAGCAAGTAACACTTCACTTCACACTCTTAGAAACACAAGAACTTTTAAAACTTTGGAGCCTTTTCTTTGTTCCTGGAGCTATTCCAAGAACTTTGTTTGCACAACTTCACTTAGTCGTTGGGACATCTGGATGCAGAAACAATGACACCCCTTAGTATAGGTACTGGGGAAACTGAGGCTCAGCGACATCCTCCAGGTCATAGAAGTGGCAGAGCCAGATGTCCAACTCAGCTCTGGCTTCAAATCCCTTGCTTTTCACTCCAATGCTACACATTCACAGAAAACTAGATGTTTGACTCTCATCTGTTCACCCAGCAAATATTTCTTAAGCCCCTACTCTGAGACAGGCACTGTTTTAATAGATGCTGGGGACATCGTAGTGCATAAGTGAAACAGGAAAAAAAAAAACCCTGCCCTCAGGAAGTGTACAATGCATCACAAAATCAAAACAGCATCAAAAGGCAGAAATTAGTCTTCATTATCACTGGTAATGCAATTGAGATATTACTGTCTGTTTACTCCGCAGATCCATTCCTCCATGTTCTGTTATTGGACAAATAGTTGTTGAAAACATACTAGGGGTCAGGTGCTGTTCCAGGCACAGGGATCTCAGGGGTAACCCAAACAGATGCGGCCCCTGCCCTCAGTGGACATTCTGTTCCACTGTTCTTTCTAAGCTGTAGCTACTGCTCAAGGAACATGAGCTGTGCTGACTTGAGCCCCAGGGAAGCTGAGGCTGAAGTTGTGAGAACCAACCAAATCAGCACAAGTTTAAGGGATCATAGATGTCCTCTGCCCTCTCCTCCACAACACACAGTGACCCCTGACCCACAGGGTGTTAAGAGGAGCTTGAGGGCAGAAGTCAACAGCTCTGAGTCTTAACTAGCTGTGTGACTGAGCTAGTCATTTCAGCTTTCCCAGCTCCACCTTCCTCATTGTAAAGTGAAAACAGAAGCTCCTGACTTGCTGGCAGATTTGTAAGATGTGATGAATTCAAATGAAATAATGACTCTCTGAGCACTTCTGGATTTATCTTCTAAGTCCTATATTCTACTTCAGTCTTTCAGTTCTTCACTTCCCGTAACCATAATGCTTCAGAAAGGATCCCATAAACTCATTCACATGAAGGCATAAATAACAAATGAACTTTTAAAGTCTTGCTCGTCCCAGGCCTATAGGTTTTCTTGTAAAGAAAAACTGATTCTGGCCAAAATGGAGTAAGAGGTGCCAGATTTCCTCTCCCACCTGAAATAAAAAGCACCCTAACTGTGTCCTTAGGTAAAACCTGATAATATTCATGAGATTGAAAAAATTCCAGTGCCCAAGAAGGAAAAATTCCTGATGTCTGCCATACAATCCAAAGAAGTCCCAGCTAGAAATATCTTGGACTAGAATGTAAGCTTCCTTAGGGCAGGGGTTTTTGCCTGCTTTTTTCTCAGTATCCCCAGTTCTTACAAGAGTACCTGACACATAGTAGGTACTCAGTAAGTACTTGTTAAGTAATGAATGAATGACTGTGCCCGTCACACGTCAGTGAGGAAGAGGGGCAAGTCTGCACAGAGTCTCAGAAACCACCCCGTGCTCAACGCCTGCAGATGGATCAATTCCTCAAATCTTGGTGGGGGATGACAGTCTTGAGGGGAGGGAACCCCTAGGACGAGCCCTATTTTCACATAGGAAGGAAAAGGAAAGCTTGTACTCAGCGATAACCATCGCTGTGAACCACTGCTCCCCACAGCATCCCCTCCCTTCAGCCCGGCCTGTTTACTGGAAGGCGCGACCCTATTTTCTACATCCTGGACATGGAGAGCTTTCATCACTGGCTGAAGGCAAGGCCGCGGAAGGCTGGATGTCAGGGTCCTGGGTGAGAAGTCACGTGGGAGCTGCGTGAATGGAGGTAGGCAGCAGTCGATGTTACCCCATGGGTAAAAGCAACCTGCTCATTCGTTTGTTAATCCTCTCATTTCCCACAGAGTGATGTGGGTCAGGCCTCACACTTGCATGGGGTCTCTGGAGATGAAAACGAAAATGGTGGTGATTAAAATAATTGTAACAAGCCACCGTTTCCTGAGTGATGACTTCAAAAAGCAGTATGCTAGAGCGGCTCAGAGGACGGCTCTCAGCCAGTCTGCTTGGGCTCCTTGTCTTGGCTCTGCTCCTTACCAGCGATGTGACTAAGCCAGTTACCTAACCTCTCTGATCTCCATTTTCTTGACCCTAAAACAAGCTGCTGTAATGCATTAACACACCTAAAGCACTAAGAACCATATGGCTATTTCTGGAGTTGGTGTCCTGTTAAACACTTTCCAGCTTTAGGCTGAAAAGGAGAAGGTACTGTGGTTAAGAGCTCTGATTTGGATCTTGGGCATCCCTTTATTCACTGTGTGACATTGAGCAAATAATTTACCCTCTTTGAACCAAGTAATGCAAAGTAAACTCCATGGAGGTGAGGAATTCTGCTTTGTTCACTCCTCTCTCTCCAAGATCATATGCCATGACTGGCTCCGTAAATCTATCTTGAATGTATGAATGAATATATAATAATCAAGACCAGTTGCATCATTTGCAGAGCCCCAAGCAAAACGAAAATGCAGGGCCCCATGCTGAAAAAGTATCAGGAATTTCCAGACAGCAATGACTGAGTATAAAACCAAGTGTGGGGCCCTTGGAAGCGCGTGGTGGCTCTGCATGGCTTCATGGGCCACGTGCTCTCAAAGCTGGCCAGATAACCATCACTGCTCCATATCGTTCACATGACAGTAAGGTCAACTCCTGCACAGAAAGCCCTGAGTGCACCCTTGGCCCAGGGCAGGCCGAGTTCATTAACAGCCTCCCATCAGGTTTAATGTTCACTCACAGCCTGAGGCGAGCAGATAGGTTTTGGCCCATTTCGTAGGTCAGGGAAAAGGGGCCCAGAGGGCAATTAAAAGACTTGTTCTCCATCCTACTGGTTCTGATGGTGGGGTCTGAGCTCAAGTGGGGCTAGTGCTGACTCCATGGTAAGGGAACTGTGAGTGGAGGAAAGGAGGGGGCCCAGAAGTCTGGGGGTAGCTGGCAAGGCAGAGTCCCGGGCTAAAATGGGGCTCCTTTCTCAGGGCCGATTGTCTGATCCCCCAGGGTCTGTTCCTGTTGTTCACTGGGGAACCCACAGGCCGACAGGCTGTGGAGCTGGAAAATTAGCTCTGCCTGTCCTACGACATATCCTGAGCACAGAGGGGTCCCGGCCAGCCTCTCTTCCCGTCAAGTCTAGTTCAGAATCAAGGCTGAGGCAAAGAGGGCAGAGCCCGGGCTGAATTTACAGATTTAAATCCTGCCTTTTCCACTGAGACCCCTCATGCCTCCATTTCTTCCCGGGGGTCTAGAAACCTGCTGTGACCCAGGCCCGCCTGCTTTCCCAGCACACCCCCTCCCACGCTCCTCACTGCTCACCTCTCCCCGTCCTCGGAGCTCTGGTCAACTCACCAGGCCTTTCCCACCCCAGGGCCTTTGGTCTGGCTCCTTCTCGCCCATTCAACCCCAGCTCAAACGTCACCGTGAAGAAAAGCCTCCCCTCAGCATCTTTTCTAAAACACCCCTTCCTTGGCTTTCTAACGGTTAGGACTCAGGGCTTTCACTGTGGGGCCCTGTGTCCCATCCCTGATGAGGGAACTAATATACTGCCAGCCATGTGGCACAGCCAGAAAACACCACTATAGCCCCACTGACTCTGCATCTCCTTGCCCTGTGTGCTCCCGACCCCAACCTGCAGGCACTGTCCTTGCTGATGCACTTACGTGCTTACAGCCGGACTCCTCCACAAGAAGGTCTGCCTGTAAATGGGAGGCAGGGACTGTGCTCTGAGCTCCCTCTGCCGCATCCAGGACGGTGGCCGCTACACAGCGGGGACCCAATAAGTAACTGTTGAGTAAGTGGATGAACAAGTAGCTCAACAACCCTGGGAAAGTGACTTGTGGTCTCAAGCCTCAGTTTTCCCATCTGTAAAATGAGACTAATACCTGCTTCTTCAGGTGGATGTGTTAGAATAAAGCTGCCATTTGTGGGAAGGGATAGATTGGGAGTTTGGGATGGACGTATACACACTGCTATGTTTAAAATAGATAACCAAGAAGGATCTACTGTATAGTGCAGGGAACTCTACTCAATATTCTGTAATAACCTAAGTGGGAAAAGAATTTGAAAAAGAACAGATACAGGTATATGTATAGCTGAATCACTTTGCTGTACACCTGAAACTAATGTATTGTTAATCAACTATATTCCAATACAGTTCATCAGCTATGTGTGTGTGCTTAGTCGCTCAGTCATGTCTGACTCTTTGCAACCCCATGGGCTATAGCCTGCCAGGCTCCTTTGTCCGTGTGGATTCTCCAGGCAAGAATACTGGAGAGGGTTGCCAGCTATACTCCAATATGAAATAAAAATTGTGAAAACAAAAAATAAAGTTGCGATCAACTGAGGGCTTACTGTGTGCTGGGGACTCTACTACATACAGAATTTGCCATCTACAAAAGACTTGATTAATGACAACTCTTACTTACATTCTTACCATTGCTACTACTACTCAACCACAGAAGTTGCAGTCCCTGAATTGAGGGGCTGGACTCTGAATCCTGAGATGTTCCCCAAGAGGCTCCATGAAGACCCAATGCAGGGAGACAGACCTGGGGCTGGAAGCAAAGGCCACTTCAGGAAAGAAAACTGGCCGGAAACTGTCGGAGGGGTTCCTTCTTTTGGGATTCCGCTGCTCTCTCCTGACCATCCCTTGCCACTCCACCCCCACACTGCCCCACCCTCCCAACCACACACCAAGAAGAAACCTCATACCCTGGGAGCCTGGCTGTCAGTTTCCTGCTGCTACGATCATGGGCTGCTAGGCGGGCTCCAAGGGATTTTCCAGCTCAGAGCAATGCTTAGTGGGACCTGAAGCAATGTGACATAAGAGGGGCTGTGATGCAGACCCAGAGGCAGGAAAACCCCAAGCCGGCACCAACTGGGAACTGGAGTGGGGCCCTCAGAGGGCACCTGGGCCGCAAGCCCCAGGGAGAGGAACCAGGCCTTCTCTCTGACCTTGCCTGGTGGCCATTCACAGCGGCTTGGTGACAGTGAACACTGTCCTGGCCATCGGCCTGGAACAAGAAAGTCAACTTCGTGTCTGAAAAGTCTACGGCCAGTAGGTTCTCACTAGTTATCTGTTTTGTGTTTAGTAGTGTATATATGTCAATCCCAGTCACCCAATTCCTACCCACCACCCCCCCATAAATGATTCACTTTGCTGTGCACAACATCATAAAGCAACTATATACTACAATAAAACATTTCAGCTCGGTCCTCTGTGATAACCTAGAGGGGTGGGATGTGGGGGGTGGGAGGGAGGCTTTAGAGGGAGGAGATATATGTATGCTGCTGCTAAGTCCCTTCAGTCATGTCCGACTCTGTGCGACCCCACAGACGGCAGCCCACCAGGCTCCTCTGTCCCTGGGATTCTCCAGGCAAGAATACTGGATATATGTATACTTACGGCTGATTCACATTGCCGTACAGCAGAAACTAACACAACATTAAAGCGATTATCCTTCAATTTAGAAAAAATTCAAAGAAAAAAACTTTAAAAGAAAGTCTATGGCCAGGCTGGATCCAAATGAATTCCAGTTTAGAGACCTGCTTAAGTCCTTGAGGAAGTTCCGTTTCTTCCGCCTGCTCTTCCCTTTCACACAGTCACCTACGACTCTGTTGTCCTGAGCTAACCCTGGGCCGCCTCACTGATACCCATCGCAGTCAGATACCGTCCCTAGAGAGTGATCACTCCCTTGGTCTCTCTCTTCTAATCTCCACTTCTGATATCTATCTTTTTCTTCCAAACCTGTTAAGGGACCTGGTTCCTAGTTCTGCTCTGGCTCTGACTTAACTCAATGACATTTGAACAATTTCCAGCCCTTCTCTGGGGGATCAGGGGCCCATCTGTAACACGAGGCCCCAAGGGGTCCCTTTCAACTCTGACATTCTAAGATTCAAGGTTTAGAGATTCAACTGTAGACTCCTTATTAGAAGGCATGCCACCACCCCCTGTTGCCACCTGCCCCCAAGACTTGATAGATTCATACACAGCACAACGAGCCTGTCAAGGATTTAGAAATATCCCTGTTCACCTTCCCTAGCCATGTGACCCTGGCCTGGTCTCTGTCAAATGGACAGAGGATAAGATGTTTAGAGGACTAAAACGGTCAAGTGCCTAACAGTGCCTCCTAACACCCAGCAGGTGTGTGTGAACAGGAAGCCACTATGAATTTAGAAGAAGAGAACAAGATGACAAAGTCTAAAGGAAAAAAAAAAAAAAAGAAGGCCACAGAAGAATTCATTTAGCAAACATTTGGAGCATCTCCTACGTGCACCGGGGTTACAAACATGAATTCTGAGCTCAAGAACTCAGAATTCCAGGTGCTCGAAGAGGACGAGGCAGATTTGTCAGCAAATGTTCTACCGTCTTCTGATTTCTCTGTTCTCAGAGTCCATCCATGGCCATTGTATACATTTGTACAAGTGGTTCACTGCACAAGGGTTCTGACTCAGAGTTAGTGGGCACCGAAATTCAGACCAGGTTCCATTCTGTAAGCATGTGTCTATAGACCTGTGTCTTTCTTGTGGGGGTGGATATTTTCTCCTAATTCTCACAAATGTGACACATGAGCTGGCCCAGGCCTGCAGCTTTTGCATTTCCCCTGCTCTGATCTACTCAGCGCCCCACAGTAACCAGAGTGATCATTTTAGGTTCAAAAGGACATCACCTCCCCTGCTCAAAGACACATTCTTATGAGTTCTTCATCATCCTTGACTTACCCTTCATAATCTACCACCATCTCCTTCCCCCTCATACTCACATACTCCACAGACAGAACACTGTCCCTCCATTTCCTTCAACAAGTCATGCCTGCCTAGCCTTTGAACACACTGTTCTCTCTGTCTGGAATAATCCCCTTTCCCTGTTTGGACATCAAATACCTCCTATCTCTAGATCTCAGTTTAGACATGATTCTCTCCAAACAGCCTTCTTTGAATCCTGAGTGCTCCCACTTCATCAAATCATGTTCTTTCTCATCTGCCCTCAAAGCCCCAAAGCTTCTCCACAACACTTGTCAGAATTGTAATTAAATGATTAGTAGTATTAACAGCAGATGACTGCCTTCCTCCCCCTGCGCAACTAGAAGCTCTTGGAGCGTGAGTACCATGGGTGTTATAGGCAGCACACACCAGTCATGCTATCTATTTGCTCTATGCTGTAGCCCCAGTACATACAGTTGGTGTTCAATAAATCATTACTGAATAAATAAGTGGCATTTGCTCAATATAATGAAGGCCAATGGATAGCTGGTGCCACTTGTCTGAGAAAGGAACAGTTACAAACAGAGAAGGGTGTCAACAGAGAAGGTCTCCTTGTTTCAGCGGGAATCTAGTAGGAAAGTGGAGCTCCCAGGGCACAGTGGACAAAGGAAGGAGCACTGGGCCCCCAGGGACATGCAGAGAGGGGCTACTTCCAAACATGTGGCCATCAAGTGAACGTCAGAGGTCTCATCTTTTCCAATTTTCTGGGTGGCCCCGGACACAGGCAGCCACTGTGCCTTTGCTGGTAACATTTATAAAAGATTCCTCAAATCTCCTGACTGGCTGAACGTGAACCATATTCAGTGCCAGATTTCATCATAAAACCGCAGTGTGGCTGCGGGAACCCCAACATGCCATCTTCACTTGGCTGCCCATTTGGGGGCAGACTGTTCTCTTGGATGCAAAGAGGGACCTTGTGGTCCAGGGAGAGCAGACCCAGGAGGCTGTAATGAATGCCTTCTCCAAGTGACCTTAAAATGCTTTCAGCTGTGGGGCAGGCAACGTGCCCCCATGCCTCTGAGCACACAGCCTGTCCCAGGCCAGTTCATTTATCCCGAATTCACTACTTTGCAAGCATTAAATTTAAACTAGATTTTTACCTGATCACGGACATTTTCAAACACGTTCACAATGGGAGAGAAAGTCTAGAGAACCTCAACTCAGCTTCTAGAACAATCAGTTCATGGACAATTTTGTTTTATTTCTAGCCCTCCCCAAACTGGATTAGTTTAAATCAAATTCTAGATGACAGAGCAAATTATCTGTAAATGCTTCCATTGGCTACTCCCTTTCAAAACGCCAAGCAATCCATATTCATTACAGGGGAAAAATATTTTTAATTAAAAAAGAAAGAAAATGACACTTAATCCATTTACTCGGGTGTTGATTTAAATGGAGCAGCTCTATCCAGAGAAGTCATTGAGAGTGGGTTGGGATCTCTGCTTTTGAATGACCCTGGACAAGGTGCCTCTCTGAGCCCCAGCTTTCCATGGGTGTAGTATGGGTATAAGAACTGTTTGCCTCATCGAGGGCTGTTGCACGGGGGGTGGTTACTGTTGAGTGCAGCCTGGCCCATGGAAGGTGCCTATTACAGGCTGGGACAGTAATCCCTGACGGAGGATCCTGCCTGGTCTAAGACGTGCAAGGAGCTTGGCATTGGAGCACTGCAGAAAGCACAGCTGCTTCACCCACGAAATCAGAGCAGAATTGCTCAGGAAGGGAGGCAGCCTCGTGTGGGAGGGAATACTTCTGCTTGCTTGTGGGGGTGTGGAGTCTCAGATCCCTGGGCCATCTTAAATTGCTTCCAGAGGCTGACCTCAGGGCTGGGTTGTTGGCTAATCCACACCACTTAATTAGGTGACTTTTCTCCTTAGAATTCCACACCCTTTCCTTAGGAGGGACGGAAGGACAGAAAGGAAGATAAGGCCTAAACACCCCTGCCTTTTACGAATGGGAAACCAGGTCCGGCTGTGAGCCACTGGGACCCAAGAGATAGTAATGGCAGTGCTAGGACCTGAGGCCAGGTTTAAATCTTAGTTTTCTTGTCTGTAAAATGGGTAAAGTGAAAGCATAGGCATGCCAACTCTCAGAGGCTGAAGGTCTACCAGGCGGAAGGTCAAGCCCTGGGTGCTGGTCAGAAAGTCAGAAAGCTGCTAAGTTGTTTATTGCGTTGGGATGAGGGCAATTTCTAAGAATCGGGGCCATAAGTTTTCTCCCAAGAGAGTTTTGAAAGCGGAGCTTGCAGGGACCCTCTCTTTAAAGACAGAAGGTCACAGCTGAGGTATCTGGCCAGATGCAAACAACTTCCCTCTCTGTTCTTGTGAATGCTGATAAAAGGGCTTCCTTCCGCATTCTTGGGACCAGCACTTCACCCCTCGCTGACGGCCAGCTCAGCCACCAGACCCCTCTTGTCACACAATCCTCCCACTGCCTCCACCCTCTCACCGACCTGGACCTGACCTTGCCCCAGACTGTCCTTCTGACAGGATTCGGGGCCACTGGCCAGTCCTCACCTCAGCTGGTTCCTTCTCCTCTTACCCTGGTGCGTTCGTGTTTCACTTCTCCCCCGGGGCAGCGGGTGGAGGCAGGGGTGGCCATACTTCACCTTATTTCTGGCAACTGTGGTGGGCCTTGGGAGCAGGGGGGTATCTAGTTAGGGTTCTGCCGACAGGCGCGCCTCCCCACCTGGCCGGCTCTGGTTTCCTCTTTTGCACCCTGGGGAGAGTCCTTTCTGCTTCAAGGGGTTGAGGGATGGAAACTAGTGATCACAGTTTACATACATTGAGGGTTTCCTCTGTACCAGGGTCAGCCTGGGATGGATCTCCTTGAAACCTCATGATATCACTCTATTTTACACACAGAAAAACAGGCTCAGAGAGGCCAAGTAACTTGCCCAGAACCACACAGGAAGTAAGGGGTGGAGGCAGGATTTGAACCCAGATATGGCGCCTCCAGAACAAGCACCCTTAAGCACATAACCACACCGTCTTCCTAAAAAGTAACATCTGTACGACGCACCTGGAACTACCCGCCACAGAAGCTGTAGACTTTCCGAACATGAAAGTATCTCCTCCGTGTGCACTTCCCCCATATTTGAGTGACAGCTACAGACTGGATGCCCCCCACCTCCACCCCCAGACAGCTATCCTGTTTCACGGCAGGAGGGCGATGGTATCCCGAGTTTATACTTTTACTGGCTTTCTCCCATTGTACTGATGGAAGCGGCAGCTCAGACAGGTTAAGGGACTTGGGCAGGGTCACACAGTCAGTCAGGGGCAGCAGGGAGATCTGAAGGCACAGCTGATTCATTCCATTATGGAGGATCTACTGGATCCCAGACTTTGTGTCAAGCGCTGCGGATGCAGTGGGGTCCACAACAGGACTCCCGCCCTCTCAGGGCTTACAACTGAAGGGAGCTGGGTAATAAACTGTTAGGTGACAGTCCTTTCCAGCTAGGCTGATCACCCTACAAGGCACTGTTGACCTTGAAATTGCAAACACTTAGCAGATGGCCAGATCAAATGGAGCCAGCAGAACCACAGGGCTCTGGAGCTGGACTCCATGGCCACAGGTCATCTGGAGGAAATCTGAATGGCCTGTCAGGCTCCTGCTGCCCCGTTGCTCCTGATAACACCCAGCAGCTGCTGCCAGGCCTGTAGGCGAGAGGCCCCCCCCTGGGGCTGCCCGGGCCCTGGGTGGGGCCCTGACTCACCGCCACCAGCCAACTCTGTCTGAACACTTCCCCTCCAGTGGCCGGAACACCCACTTGGAAACCAAGGTGAAAAGAGGGTGGGGCCCAGGCTGGGATTTGAGCGTGGCATCTGCAATTCTCTCCAGGTCACCCCCTCCTGCTCTCCTCAATAAAGGCACAATCCTTTGAGCACAGCCAACCAGGTGGCTGCCTAAGCCTGAAGCTGCTGAAGTCTCACTGGGAATTTTGAAAAATCTGTCACCCCTTGGCTTCTGGGTCCCTTTCTCAGCACGTCCTCCTGGGGCTGCCAAGGCCCCTGTTCAGTTTCCCTTCTCCTCTCCCTCCCCTTCTGCTGTGCTTTTCCCACAGTTCTTCACCCACTTTGCTTGAGAGGAACATCACTCTCTCCCACCCTCTTAAGAAACAGTTGCCCTCTTCCTTGCCTTTAAAACAATATTCCCAGACTGCCTTCTCCTTTCAACAGACACTCATTTCATGTGGGGTGATCATCACCCAATTAGAGGCATGACTTATTGTGACCCATGTGCTCCAATTACCATCCTCTGGCCAAACACAAAGATGTACCATTAACCTTCCCTATTGTCCATCTCCTGTAATGGAAGGGTGAGCCCAGCCCAGCTTCCCTATCCCAGGCATGTCCACTGAAAACCGTCAAATGGTCCAGCCGGTTGTCTGTACCACAACAGAGGCTGGAGCTGGGGTGTGAAGGGGGCGGCCCAACCGCTGGATTCTGATCTCACGGTGGGTGCCTTTGTACCTCTGTCCACAATGAGAGAGTATAACAAGACTGAGAGAAAGACAGAGACAGTTCAAAAGCAAGCCATGGAGATACACAAAGATGGAGAACCAGCAAGAGGTAGTGTGACAGACAGTGAGGAGTGGGTGGGAGTCAGAAGGAAGAGAGAGAGAAGGAAACACTACTCAGAGAAAGAAGAACAAGAGAAGAGGAGGGAGAGACTTGGGAGAGGAAGGAGAAGACAAAGGGAGGGGAAAGGAAAGGAAAAGAACCACCGATTTTTTTAAATAAGCATTCCCAATACAGGGGGCCCAGGTTAGATCCCTGGTCGGGGACCCCACATGAGACCCCTAAAGATGCCGCATACCACAGCCAAGATCAAAGATCTGCAACTGAGACCTGACACAGCCAAACAAATCCATACAGATAATTAAAAAAGAAAAAGAAAAGAACCACAGATTTTCGGAGCTGGGACAACTCTTACGAGGATGTGATTTAGCCAACACATAGGCTTCTTGACTCAGACTGCCTGGGTTCCCCCTTCCCACCTGTGTTGGGGGAAGACAGGCTACTAATACATCCTGCCTCAGCGTCCCCACCTCAGATGGTTCTTAGGAGGCCTGCGTGAGTGAACATGTGAAACAACCCCTCCAGAAATACTAGTTGTGTGTACTGTCACTTATTGGGCATTTCTATGGCAGGAAATGTGTGATGTGAGAGGCGAAGGTGCCAGGACCCCTCCCTTACAGTGAAGGGGTGTGTGCCGCTTATTGCCCCTGGGCTGTCTACCTCATTTGTGGTTAAAAATAGCACCCCCCGTTTACTCCCCAAAGTTTCCTAATTTAGATGATAGGCTTGTATCACCACCTTATTTCTGGGGCAGAGTGTGTGAGCTGATCAGGGTGGGTCAGGCCTGCAGGTGCCTGCCTGAAAATGACATTCCTGCAGGTGTAGGCAATGCCGGTGACTGCGTCAGCAGCGTTTCTGACTGTCCAAGGCAATCCAGGTTTTTGTGTGAAAATCATTTTTATTTTTTAAAGGAGCTTTCTTAGATGCTTCTCCTAGACGTAATTTTTGAATCATCCCTCTTTTCAGAGTTCAGCATCGTGTGACAATGTTGCCAGAGTCCCCGCTACACCAGCTCATGCACACCTGTGTTTTAGAGCAGCAGGTGATCTGTTTCCAACCTCTCAACGCGAGGAAGTGACAGTGTGTGGGGGGGAGCAAGCCAGACAAATAGGAGTCACCACTCAGGTGATAGGGTGGAGGCACTGCTGAGGCCAGCGTGAGTCACAACGCCCAGGAGGGGCAGCGGCCGCAGCTGACAGGTGGGCAGTCAAGGAAGGCTCCCTGAAGAGGGTGACAGATGAGCTGATTCCAGAGACACGAGTGAGAACGGGTTCTAGACGTGATACAAACGGCAGCAGGAACTGTTTTCTTTGTTGCTTTCTAGGTCTGGGGCAGTGTTGTTAACAAGCATTAGCTCATTTAACGGGCACAGTGACCTTAGAAATCAGGTGCCAGTGTTATCGTCATTGGCCAAAAGAGGAGAAAGAGGCACAGAGAGGGTGAGAAACTTCTCCAAGGGCACACAGCCTGTGCCATGGGATCCACCAAGCATGCTTTTAAGCTCTACACTAGAACACTCCACAGAAGGGCAGGACGAACGACATGTGCCGAGACCAGAAAACAAGAGATAGCAAGACGCACTAACAAAGCCAAAGGCAGGTCACCTAGGCCGAAGCTTGGGATGTATTTCCCACCACATGAGGCAAGAAATTGGACTGCAGGTCAAGAGGCAGGAAGGTGACAGTAAAGCCAGGCTATGCTCAGGAGCTGGGGCTTTCTCTTGCAAACTATGGGGAAGCATCAAAAGATCTAAAGACCACACGACTCACACTCCTCCCTCCTCTCTCCCCTCTGCCCTCTTAGAGGGGAGAAGACAGAGGCCCAGGACGCTGGCCTCACTTCCCCAGGTCACACAGCCCACCTCTGGGGCCAAGCCTGGACTCCAGGCTTCTACCAGGACTGGGCCCCACCCCAGGGAGTGACAAGTGAGAAAGGCAAAAGGCCCAGAACCAGCTTGCAAGACTTTACATCAAAGATTAAAGAGTTATCTGAACAAGAGAAATTAATCTATCCCGATTCTGTTCCCTTGCACGCCCTGGGTGGACCCGAGTTGCTTTTTATTGCCTCGCCCTCCCCACCCGCCAGCCTCTTGCGAAGGGAGACAGCTGGGAGATGACTCTTCCTCAAAAATCCTGGGTCTGGGCTTCCACAGCCTCGGCAACTAAGAAAAGGCATCCAATCAGATGGCCTGAGTCAGGCCTTTGAAACCACTGGGTAGTAAATAAAGTCACTGGAAACCAAAGCAGCCTGTGCTGTGAAAGGCCTGTCAGGGTGGGGTGGCAGCCTTGCACAGACAATTCCTACCTCTGCTCCCAGGGCTAGTACCTGCCACCGATCGATTGATGACTATACACACAGTCAAGTAACAGTGCCAATCAGCCGAGACATTTAGAATGTGCACTTCCTAGCGCGATTTCAGGGCAGAGTGGTCTCACTGCCCTCTGAGGCCCATCCCTGGCTGGTGGGCCTGTGTTCACTTCGATGGATGAATTCAAACCACTTGTTTGGCTCAGGTGCTTAGAGAGACGCTGTGTTGTTAATACACTCTATTAATATGAACGAGGATTACAGGATACCGTTCATACCTCATGCCAGGCGCTGGTCCCAGAGACTCGGGCAGGCAACGTCCCTAATTTCATGAGACTCGTACACTGGTAGAGGGGAAAAAAGCGATGCATAAGTCATAAAATAAATCATTTCGGAGATACCAGGGATGACTCGAAACCAGATTTCCCAATCTTGGCACGATGGACATTTGGGGCTGGACAAGTCTTGGCTGTAAGGGGCTGAACTGTGCACTGCGGGACATACAGCAACATCCCTGGCCTCTGCTCATCGGATGCCAGCAGCCACCCCTGCCTCCCCATCCCTCCCACCCTCCAGGTATGACAACCAAACCTATCTCCAGACATTGCCAAATATTCCCTGGGGAGGGGGTACTCGCTGAGAAGGCAGGCAAAATCACCCCTGCCTGGTCGAGAGATCTAGAGAGGAGCTCTTTAGTGAAAATATAACATAATCCCTGTGCACAATGTAAAATTTTCTAGTACTCATACTAAAAAAGTAAAGAGGTGCAGGTGAAATAAATTTTAAAATAGCTTTATTTTTACCCAGGATAGCTAGCATTGTATCATTTTGACATGCAATGAAGAGATCTCTTGTTATTCAAGAGATGTTGTACATCATTTTACTCTACGTCTGCAAAACCGGGTGGATATTTTATACTCACAGCACATCTCAAGCTGGCCTCCTCTCCACGCCGCTGGAGCTGTGAGTTGAAGCTCACCCTGCTGGGAGCTCCGCGGAAAGACTGCCTGAAACTGAGGCCTCGCTCTTCACGTGGCCCTAAACCTGCGAGCTCTCAGGTGCTGGATGGATCAGACTCTGCATCTTAACAAGCTCCCCCAGGTGACACGTAAGCACATTCAAGGGTGAGAAGCCCAGAGTGAGGAACTCAGGGTGCCCAGGTGCCTAGTCCTGTCAGGGTGACTGAAACCTGTGAAATGAAACCACTCAGGGAGTGGATTCCTTCCTGAACTCCCAGTTTCCTCATCTACAAAACGGGGGTTGGTGAGTACTCTGTTTCTAGGGGTCAGGCTGGTACTTAATGAGCAGGAGCTTTGCCACGCTTGCCCCCTTTGCTGCCTACGCCACCCCTCTGCTCTTCAGAGCCTCCCTTCTAGGTGAACTAGTGCTGCCAGTATGCTGCCCCTAAACAGAGGCCCTCAATCCTACTGCAGGGCCCACCTCAGGGCAGAACCCCCAGGGAGTGGCCAGAGGGGCTTGGGCAGGGGGTGAGGCCCTCAAAGAGCACACACGGGTGCATGCAGAATGACTCACACACTCTCAAACACCTTCAGTGAGCTTTCAGGAGGGAGTGTGGGGATTGCAAAGAGGGGGACAAAACCCTCTCAGCTTGGTCACCTATGCAGACTTCCTATCTCTAAGGCCAGAACATTACAGGACCTGGTCATTAAGAAGCTAAAGGTTCAGTGTTTTCCAAGCCCCCTTCCTCAAGAAAGCAGTCTTCCAGATCTCACCCCTGAGTCTGCCCAGGAGGGTGGGGCGCGGGGGGCAGCCCCACCCCCGCCCCAGCCTAGGATCAGAGTAGAGCCCAGCTCCCCATTCTGAGTGTCAACTCCTCCTGATTTCTAGTTACGACAAGTCCAAATTAAAGGAGCTTATCGCAAAACCCTAAGGCTGTCTTGCCTGGTGCTCAGTTCCTTTCTCTTTCATCAAGCCTCTGAGCGGGCTCCCTAGGCAAGCAGGAGGGGGTGACGGGGAGGTCAGGCAAGGGTCCCGGGGAGAGAAGATGCCCTGCACCTGTGCCACCCTGGCCAGAGGGGAGATTCAGATTAAACAAATCAGTAGGGCTTTCAAGCAGAGATCAGTGAGCACGTAAGCACGCGGGCTTGAGGTGGGGGATTGAAAGAATCCCATTTGCCTTGATTTCTGCGTCCTGAGTGAAATTAGAACCTGATCTTGGCCAGGCCCGGGTGCTACACTGGAGTTCACGGGTGTGGGTTCTGCTAGGGGTGAGGACACAGGTAGGCTGGTGAGTGCTGCAAAAATGAAGAAAGCCCTAGCGTCTATCCTGCCCCCCTTGGTGATGCAGAAATGTCACCCTGGACCAGGTGAGGACTTTAAAATTAAAAAGAAAAATGGACGGAAGGAAGGGAGAGGGTCAAAGAAGGAAGGAAAAATGTGTTTGTGGAGGGGGAAATCCAGGACCCTAATACGGGATCAAAAAAAAAAAAAAGAGAAAGGAAGTAAGGAAGAGATAGAGGCGGTGGGGGGACAGCTGCAGAGAACTAGATTTACTGCATATGTAATATGTTGTTGGCATTTTATTATTCCGACTCCTCTTTTTCTTCCACCTCCTTCTCTTCCTCCGTCTCAAGCCCAGAAAGACCATGTGGAATCAGAGTGCTCTTGGCTGTATTGCCCACGACCAGCTTAGTGACCACAGGTAGACCACTTCTTGCCTCCGGCCCTCAGCTTCCTCATCTGTAAGATGGGGCAATGTTAACTCCTCTGCGGAGTCGCTGAGCTAATAGACCAAATGCCTAGCATATGTCTCACCTTCAAAACATGGTAATTATTAGCATGATTACTGCAAAGTGAGTTGCTGGAGACCACACAGCGAGTGAAGAGCCAGTTTCGACTCCGGTCCGCTGAGTCCAGAGCACACACGTTTCGCCACCCAGGGCTGACTCATGGACAAGCCCGGGGAAAGCGGCACCTGCACTGCAACCCCTCTCTCCCGCAGGCAGACGTTTACACACAGGGAGCGGACACCTATTGTCTTTGCCTGCCCAGCAACCATTCCCTTTGATTATGGAAACAGCTTCCACCTCTTTCTCAGACTGTAAGGTTCTCAGCCTGTGAGACATTTATGATGGGAGAGAAGATATACTAGGCAAATGTAAGCCCAGAGCTCCTGGGAAGATTCTTCGGTACCTCACAGGCCCATGAAGGCAGAGTTGAGAGATATAGAATAACAGATCCCCGACATTATCATCTGGGCTCTTGGATACAGCTGTGCCTGAAGTCACCCCCTGAATTTCTCCCCTTCCAGCTGATTTGAACCTAGTTCAACCAACAGTCTCTGACTGACTAATACAGGGCTTGTCTGATGCTAACACCCATGTGCCTTCAACCATACTGGATTGACTCAACAGCACACAGACGAAAGAGAAAAAAGGCAAATAAATCAAAAACTTTCTCTTTCTCTCTCTCTTTCACCTTAAATACATACAAGGCACCTCTGCTAATGGTTGCTAGATGAGTGTACAAATATGTCCAAGAAAGTCCTTTCTTATTACCACTTCTTAATAACCTAGTTACCTGCCTAAATATTATTTTTTGTGTTAACACCATAGTTGTCTGCATGAAACCTCTGTCATTGGCAGGAAAATATATCAAGCCCCCATTCTGGAGCCCCCTGTGAGAAAATCAAGGTTGGTGGAAAGTAAGTATTATAAGAATATCTATTTTTCTACTTGTAGTTTGGGATTGTCTTTGCAGTTGAACTCCTCCAAAGTAAGAATCATTCAGCAAATATTTACTGTCCCTTTCCCTGTGCCACTTTCCTAAGTTGTCTTAATCAGGATAATCAAGATAAGTAGAACCATTCCAACATTTCTTAGATAGTTAGCATTCCACCAAACAGAAAATAAGCTCTTTCCTTTCCCTTCCCAAGGATGTACGTCTGCCCTCTTTTACTTATAGAGTGTGACTTGGCAGTCTGGGGTCTTGACCTCGGAGCTGGCTTTGGTTACCGGAGGCTTTATGAGCCCATCTGCTGGGGTGTTGAATCACTGAGTCATAAAGAGGAATGTCTCCCGGTGCACATCACACTGGAGCAGCTCGACTTCCAGCTAAGCTGGCTGGTGACCTGGCCGCCCCTGAGGGGAGAAGACGGGAGAAGTGGGAGGTGAGGAGCCCGCCTGACGCAGACGGTCACCCCACGATGACCTCACCTGCCAAACCAGTGACTCACTCCTGCTTCAGCCCCCTCCCGGACAGATCTTGCTCATGTGGAATACCTGAGGGGAATACCGGGCTCCTGTAGTTAGCAAAAACGCACGATTGTGAGCTATTTTTAAAGGTGTGATGTTTTCTTACTTTCAAGCGGTGGCAGCAGTCCCTGTGAAGCTAAGACACGGGTCTGGGTTTAAGCCACTTCTGCTTTAATAAGCACGTGAGAATTCCCTTCTGAAAAGAAAAGGTCACATAAGAATGGGGAGTGCTAAGGCAGTTTCCTCTTTTTAAGCAATTTTTTTCATTGTGATAAAACATACAAAGTTGACCATTTTTATCATTTTTAAGCATACAGTTCAAGGGCAGTAAGTATATTCACAGTGATGTACCATTATCATCATCATCCATTTCTAGAACTTGTTCACTCTTCCAAACAAAAGCTCTGTACCCTTGAAATAATAACTCCCTTTTTCCTCCTCCACTCAGCCCCTGATAACCTCTATATCTTTGCATCTCTATTAGTTTGTCTACCATACATCATTTAAGTGGAATCACACACAATTTGTCCTTTGTGATTGGTTTATAAATCACAAAGCATAATGTCCTCAGGGTTCACCCATGATATAGCCTGTGTCAGACATTCGTTCCTATTTAAGATTAAATAAGTCCATTGTATGTATACACTACATTTTATCTATCCATCTATTTGTTAATGGACATTTGGATTGCTTCCACTTTTTATCTCTTGTGGGTGGTTTACTTTTGCAACCTTAAAGATTACTTGTTTTCTTTAACAGTTAAAAAGTTTTCTCTGCAAAGCCTCTTGCAGTTCACCTGTAATCTGGGACTAAAGTGACTGGTTCGGACTACTTCTCAGGAGTGTCGTAAAGATGGGTACAAAGTGCATTCTAAATTCTAAAATGTCCCACAGAAATATTCTCAGTATGTTTATATTACTTGCTTAGCAATGCTTTTTCCCCCCAGGGGAATAAAAGGAACCCTACCCTGGCCTGCTTTCAAATTTAATATATCTTAGATGGAAATGGTCTGAATGAATGAGGTTTTCTTGACGTGTTTGTGTTTTCTGTCCTCCATTCTCTCCCAAGCAGAGTGTGATTTTACCGAATGCCTACCTTAGATCAACACCCGATTCTGTTAATTACTAAATATTAATCTACCAGATGTACAAGGACAAGTCACTTCATTTCTTTGTGACTCAGTTTCCTTGTCTGCAAAGTGGGGACCCAAGTAACAGAACTGACTTTAAAGAGTTCTATCAAATGTAATGATTGTAGAGGGTTCCTGGCATACTGGGTATTCAGCCAATGTTAGCTGCATTTATTGGAGAAGCAAATGGCAACCCACTCCAGTGCTCTTGCCTGGAGAATCCCAGGGACAGAGGAGCCAGGTGGGCTGCCGTCTATGGGGTCGCACAGAGTCGGACACGCCTGAAGCAACTCAGCAGCAGCAGCAGAGGCATTTATATTATGATTATAGAATTCTTATTCATTCTTTAGGTTTATTTTTGTCCTGACCTTCCCAGTTGTTATATATTTACACACAAAAATTAAATGCATGGTCTCAGTGCAGTAAAAATGCATTAATCCCAGAGAGTAAAGGTCATAGCCACCATTTTAACTGATGCTTTGAGAGGCTGCTTGATAATGGTTAAGATCCTTGGTTTAGGATTCAGATCTGATTTGGCTTCCAAGCTGGTCTCCGATTCATTGGATAATCTGAATTCCCTTTTCTAGAATTGGACAAGACCTACCTCCTATGCTTGTAGGGAAGGTTAAGTGAGTTTACCTCTCTGCGTGGTTGAAAGTGTTAAAGGCATGCTGGCTAGTACTATTTGTAGAATCACCCCCTATTCTCTCTGCCTGGCACATTCTAAGTGGCACAAGCTTGCCAAAGCGAATTAAAACAAACATTGCTTCACTCAAAGTGAAGCTGTAGCCAGAGAATCTTTTGAAGAGAATCATAAGAAAATGCTCTCTGGAAAGAAAAGTAAGGAAAAAGCAAAATCTTAGAGGATTCATTCTAAGGTCTGTCTGGTATGTGCTGTTTTCGGGCTCTTCTTTGGGCTTCGATTTTTTTTTTTTTTTTTTTTTAGGGTTGTTTCTAAGACCCTTGGCGAGAGTGCTTTGAGATCTTGATAATCCTTTGGAATTAGGAAGGTGGCCCAACAGGGCGCCCCCAGGGGAGAATCCGGGACGCGCAGCCCCATGTCCTAGGGCGGGCATCCTCGAGCCAGTGGTTTCCTGAGTGGGCCGAGCTCCGGGTCACTTCTCGAGGTCGGGTTGGCCTTGCCAAGGCTACCAGGATGCCGTCATCTCCATGACAACAGAGTGCAGGCGAGGAGACGCAGCGAGAGAGTGGTGTCATCCTCTGAAACCAAAAGCCCCCGCCCCCACAGAGGCCGGGCCCCTGGCCACAGGCGGTGGAATTCTTCTGGGAAGGCGGCTGACATCGCGGGCGGCCCCTGCCCGGGTCTTGGCAGCGCTGATGCAAGTGCGCCCCGCGCCTGCAGGCAGGCAGCCCTGGGGGAGAACTGGCGCGGTGCTCCGTCTTGTTCCCTTCCGGCCACCCCGCCCGGTTTTCCCAGCGAGGAGTCAACAGCTCCTGGGTGGTTCCTCATCGACCAGCCCAGTAGGGGGGTGGGGGTGGGGTGGGGAATGTGTCTGCCCAAACCAGTTCTTTCCCTCTGCTCTTCCCAGACATACTTCTAGGGAGAATCCGAGCATCCCAACCTGGCCACGTTTGGAGCAATGTGAAGGGCTCTAGCGGCTCGCAGTCATCCCCTGGGGACAGCCCAGGTTGCCCAAGATACCTGGTGCCAGCTGGTGCCAAGGAAACCGCCCCGATCACGAGGGAACCTTCTGTCTGGGTGGTGAAGGCAGTGAAGGGCCTCCGGGGTGGAGGTGATCCAGCCAGGGATGGTCTCCATCGCCCTCTGCTGGGCAAATGAGAGGGTTGCTCTAATGTTCCCGCTGGGACCTCCTAGAAGCTTGGAGGGTGGGGTGGGGACTGTAACATTAGAGATCACCCTCCTCATACAACAGACCAGAAAACTGAGGCTCAGAGAGGATAAGGGAACTGTCATTACTTTTGCAGCTACTCTAGGACCAGGTAAGGACCAGAGTAGAAATAGACCAGCATAGAGATCTCACTGCACGATCTGATCTCTATGCTGTTGAAAGTGGGGTCTTCCCATAAGGACTCTTTCATTCAGAGCACCCTTTTAAACGCCACCCCACTGGGAGGCCTTTCTCCACTGCTAGATCACTTTGCATCTCCAGTTCTAAGTGTGGTCTGCGTCGGACCCTCTGTGTGTGTTGGGGGGTGGGGCGGGACCGGCGATAGGCAAAGTCAAAACTATCTTTGTTAATATGTGGGGGGTATTTGTCTTTTTCACTATTTCTTTCCCATATATGCGGTGGAGTTTTCCAAAGTCCACATGACATGTGATGTTGCAAAAGACTGAATGTAGAAGCAGATATGAAATCCAGACATCTTCTCTTAAGGTAAATATTTAAAGAGATCAGCAAACGTGAAAATATGCCACTCATTAATTCATTTGGTTTTAGGAAATATAGCTACTTTAATAAAATACATGTTAATAGGTAATGTCTACTGTTTTAAAATCAATTACAATATTTAAAAATAGTTTTAGTTTTAGTTTCTAATATGGCAAATACTAACAGATATAACCCACATTAAGACTTCCCTGGTGGCTCAGTGGTAGAGAATCCACCTGCAATGCAAGAGACGTGGGCTCTCTCCCTGGGTGGAGAAGATGCCCCTGGAGGAGGAAATGGCAACCTACTCCAGTATTCTTGCCTGGGAAATCCCATGGACGGAGGAGCCTAGCAGGCTACAGTCCATGGTGTCACAAAGAGTCGGACATGCCTTAGTATCTGAGCACACATGCCCATAACCCACATAAAACAAAACAAATCAAAAAACTCAGCACTCTTTAAGAGCATAGGTGAATCCTGATACCAAAAGATTTGAGAACAGCTGATCTTTGTCGTCTATTCCCAGTCACTCTCATATCACTCTTTCTTCAAGGTCCTTTTCACTGAAGAACCAGGTCTTTTTCACCTGGTTTTATTGGGTTGGCCAAAATGTTCCACCTTATGGAACAACCGAAAAAATTTTTTGGTCAACCCAATATTTATCAGTGAGTCAACTGGAGATTTTATTCAAATGCAGATTGGGATTCCACAGGTCTAGGCTGGAGTCCAGAGTATGCATTTCTAACAAGCTCCCACATGTGTGATGCTAGCTGATGCTACTGGCCCAGGGACCACACTTTGAGCTACACTTCACTAGGGTTTGCTCTGTTCTTTCAGATGGTGCTTGTTGGGGACTCCTTAAGTGAAAACAGATCAGGTGGCTGGTCCCTGTGCAGTGAGAGAGAAAGTTTACACAGTGAGGACCACCCCCTCTTTGCTCGGTGCTCAGGGCCCTTGGAAGAAATTGAGGGTCATCTAATTTGCAAAGTGGGGGAGGCAGAAAAAATGGTGTCAAGAGTTTAAGAGGAACTTAACTGCCTTTGAAAATATGCACTGAACTTCAAACAATAAACTAAAGAGCAATTCAACTAATGAGCATTAAAGCAGATGACACTAGGGGCTACATTGCTGAAAGTTAGGCTTCTTCAGTTCCAGTTTTGGAATCAGCTAGAATCACCTCCAAATCTTTAAGCACATGGTAGGTAGTTGAATAATGGGAATTTCAGTTGTCATGAAAAAAGACCTTTACTGTGAGATGGGGAAAGATTCTAAATATGCCATATAACATTTTTGCATTGGGGTGGAAAATATGTTGAAAACCAAACTGAATGTAACTGCTTCTGCTATCTAATTTGGGGTGGTAGTATAATTTACATCAGTGGAAAATGAATCTCTAAAACTGGGTCTTTCCACTTAGAGAAGGGAAGAAAGAAGACTGACGTAAAACCTCTGCCAGTTGGGTTACATGGCCAGAGCAGGGATTACAACCTCAAATCCTCCCAGAGGACAGACAAGTCACGCAAACTTGGGAGCCTGGTGGATTCTGGCGCAGAGTAACAGTCTGAGCTGGCTACCGGGCAGCCGTGTCTCTACTTGGGCTTCTTGCTACTGTGTTTGACCCAGGAGCCTTTGTTGCCCCATCTTCCCCATTTTTTTTTTCTGAGAGAACCCAGAAACCAGGGTTTTAGTGAAATTTATTTTTTATTTGAATTTAAGGAAGAAAATAAAATTAAGCACACCATTGAACAATTTTTGTGCTGGGCAAACACAGCAAATCTTCCCAGCTCTGAGCTAAATGAGGCGAGAGACAGGTTAGGGGGGTCTTTATCTGAGAACTGGTCTCTAGGTCCTATTGAGCAGGGTGGAGGTGGTGGAGGGTCAAGTGCTTTGCTTAATCAAATGATATTTCAGTATTTTTGTGGGAAAGGATCAGCTCAGAGGGAGGGGCATCTTGGGAAATAGAGGAGCAGAAAGTGTGAGAGAGAGAAAAAGGGTGCAGTTGTGTGTGCGTGCGCGTGCACACGCAGGGGTGAGGGGAGAGGGGAGGATCGTACCTCTGTGCAGGAGATTTGACTTGGGGGGCAGGGATGGGAACTGGAGAGGAGGCTGGGTTCCACCTGGCAGGGGCCTTCAGTCACTTTCATATCCAAGGAGCAGGCAAGACCCTAGCAAGTACCCTTTGTGGGGTGCTGAACCGTTTCAGGTTTGACCCCTGGTGCCACTGTTTGCCTTCTCTGCAATTTGGGTGAGATCATTTAGCTTCTCTGGACTTCAGCTTCCTTTTAAAATGGGTAATAATAATATCTGTTTCACTTCCCGCATGGTTCCTGCAAAGAGCCGCTAAGGTACTTATTATATGAGCGATGCTTGGCAAGAAGAGGAGAACCAGATAAATGTGAGGTTTTGGCTGATAGCTGATATTCAACCAATCTGAATGACAATGCCAGTCCAATAATAATAATAAAGCTGATAATAATAGTGACACACCTGCTGTGTGCTAGTTCCATACTGAGCACACCCCATCCTTTATCTGATTAACACTTCATAACAATGACCCAATACCATCACCTCCATTATAGGGAGAAGAAAACGGAGGTTCAGAGAGATAACATAACCTGCCCAAGGTTACTTAGCTGGCAACTGGTAGAACCAGGTCAGAATGGCTGTAAACATTATATCCTTAACTGCTTATGTGACATGCTATTTCAATAATCACTCTTAACATTATAGTTGCCTGTATATTGGAAAATATTAATTATATGTGGAGTTTTTTCCTTAATAAAGTATTAGTATAGAAGTAGTGCTTGTTCAGTAGTTTTTAAAATATCATTTTGGTCCTTCATTCAAACTCATATCTAGTGAATACCTACCACGTGCCAGACTTGGGACTCCAGATTAGGACTGCCTTCAGCTGTAGAAGACATAGGGCCTCTTGCCTTCATGAAATTTACAAGGTAAGAGTAGAGAAAACGTATTAAACAATTACAATATCGGGTGCCAACGGGAAACCCCTTGGTTTGAAGAAGGAGGGGACATCTTAGCCAAAAGAATCAAGAGGAGTCAGACCAGAAGAGAAGGTGAAGGGTGAGACAGCTTTCCTCCAGGTGGAGGAAACACAGAGCAAGTGAGAAAGCCAAGGGGTGAGAGACGGCACGAGGCCAGGGAGGAAACGAGAGTAGTGACACTCTGTGCCCAACCGGGAGGGTAAAGGGTGGGTGGTGAGAAATGATGCTGGGCAGAAGGTCATGGATCAGATCACACAGGACCTTGTGAGTCACGTTGTCATGCATATATCTGTTTGCTAAAGTGTTAGTTGCTCAATCATGTCTGATTCTTTGCGACCCCACAGACTGTAACCTGCCAGGCTCCTCTGTCCAATAGATTCTCAAAGCAAGAATACTGAAGTGGGTAGCCATTCCCTTTTCCAGAGGATCTCTCTGACAAAGTAATCGAACCCAGCTCTCCTGCATTGCAGGAGAGCAATTTACTGTCTGAGCCACGAGGGAAACCCCATGTATCTGATTACGTATATATGTGTATGTGTGTTTAAAATGTTTTCCTTAAAAACCAGACCAGAATCATGCCCAATCCTGCTTTTTAGGCTTTATTAAGATATAATTGATGCACAATAGACTACACACATTTAAAGTATATAGCTTGATGAGTTTTTTACATTCATATACACCTAGAAAACCATCACCAGAATCAAGAGACTGAATTCTATCATCCTCCCAGGTCCTCATGCCCTTATAATCCCTCCCTTCTGCCACTCACGACCACTGACCTGCTTTCTGTTACTGTCAGTTTGTATTTTCTAGAATTTAATCAATTCCAGGTATCACATCAATGAAATCATACAGCATATATACTTTTATCTGATTTATTTTACTCACATTATTATCACGAGATTCATCCACATAACTTGGCTTGGTTCCTTTTCATTGCTAAATAGTATCTTATACTGTTTTCAGATCTGCCTTTATCACTTAATATATTAGGACAGCTGGCTCTAGGTCAGATTGCCAGAGTTCAAATATCAACTGTGCCATTTACAAATAAACCTCAGTATGTTACCCCTCAGACCCCAGTGACCACATCTGTAAAACTGAGATCACTGTAGTGGCTGCTTGGTAGGCATGCTGTGGGTGTTGAAGGAGATGTTCTATGTGCCTGTGTCTAGCAATTGCTCTATGAAAGTCGTCAGGGATGTTATTACTGTTAAGTTCACAGCTGGTACAGTTTAAGAAAGCATCAGGTGCAGCTGTGGAACACCGACACTGAAGCTAGAAGCAGGAAACGGAGGCCAAATGCCCTTTGTGGTGACACCACACGCTCCAGAGCGGACCAAGCCCATTCCTGCACCTCTTTGCTCCCCGGACCCTCTCCCTTGAGCCCACAGTGACCCAAAATGGGAAAGAGCTTAAAGGGACTCGATGGGCAAGAGAAAAGGGAAGCTGGGTTAACTGTCATCAATTTGGTCACACAAACAGTTATGCTTCATCATCCCAGCCCCAGAGACCCACGTCCTCCTTGGTGGCTTGCTCTAAATAACAGATTAAATCATCTCCAACTCACAATGAGCGTGTTATACTTAAAAAGAGGTTTCTCTAAGGCTTGCCTCCAAAGAAGTGTCTGCCATGTGTCCTGACCACAGTGATATAAAGTCTGCAAAAAATTATCTACATCAGGACTTGCCTGGTGGTCCAGTGGTTAAGACTCCACCCTTCCACACAGGGGTTGCAGGTTCCACCCCTGGTCAGGAAACAGATCCCACCTGTTGCATGGCCAAAGGAAAAAAAAAAAAACAAACTACACTGATGTATTCCTTCCAGTGCTACATCATATCATCTTCCAGAACTTGCTGGTCAGTAGCAAAGAGGGCTACGTATCCTACTAGAAATATACCTAAAAGGCCCAGCTTTAGAGTCAAGTTGAGATCTGAGTTCAAATCCCAGTCCTACCAAATATTAGCTCTTGAGTTTGAGCCAGTTATTTTAATTCCTTTGGTCTTCATCTTGTAAATGGGGGTACAAATTATCCCTAAATTCATGTGTGGGTTGTAAGGGCCAAAGGGGAAAGAAGAAGGGGTGTGTATAGGCCCAAGCACAATGCCCTGACCTGGGGAAAAATTGTACCCGTGGCAAGTAATGGGGCTGTCAGAAACCTCTGTGTGTTTGTTTTTCTTTCCTTTTCTTCTTCTCCTTATTTTTTTTTAAAGAATAAAATAAATACCTTCTTTAACTGTAAGCCTTCTGTCTTTCTGTCCCAGCTTAAATCACACCTTGTACAGAAGTCTGCCTACTTTAGGCATCTCATCAGCTGGACATGAGGTCCCACAAGGAAGAAACTGAGGATGCTTTAGAAGGGAAGTTAAGTGGGACAGGAAAATTGTCTTCAGGAAGGGCTGCCCATCAGAAAGGTGTATTTATTTAGCTCTGTTTCACCCCCGGGGACTCGGACCCATGGGTGGGTGTGGGTGTTACCATGAGGCTGATGAGGAACTATGTTGGTATCAGAAGAGTCTGCAAAAGGAAGTGGACTGCCTCGTGTCTCCATCAGCTGCCTGTTGTAAATGTGTCTGAGGCTCGATGATCAAGTATCAGAGATGTGATCAAGGTGATTTCTGATGTAGGAAGCTGGACCAGACATTGACTCTGAGATGGATGCAGGGGAGGTAGATAGAATCAGGAGGGGGTGGGCAGGGTTGGAGGGTCTCCCACACTTTCACAGCAACAAGGGCACTTCCTCTTTTGTCTGTGTTATATATTTGGGTTTCTGAAGATGTGAAAAGAATGCTTTGGCTTCTTCAAAGTTTCTTATTGTTGCCTTTTTTTAAGCCACTGTCTTGGATGACCTTTGAGGCCTCTTTGAGCTTCGGGGCTCTAAGATGTTGATTCAGAACTGCCTGTGACACCGACAGCTAGATAATTTGTCAGAACTCTTGGTTGCAAGTGTCAAAACTCCTCTCAACTTGGCTAAAGCGAGTTGGGGAATGAGTGACTAGAGAAATTTGTTGCAGGGCAATGGAGGTATTTCGCAGAATTGTAAAAAATAAAGGCACCTGTGGACAACCATGGCCTCAGGGACCGGGACCTGCCACTCTTTGCTGCCCAGATGCTGGCAAGTTCATCTGACTCTCAGGTCTCATTGCTTCCTGAGTGCCAGCCTTCTCTGTGAGCATGGCTGGCAGTAGCATGAGCCATGGGAGAGAGAAAACGCCTTGCTCAGAGCATCTTTGTATTGATCTCAGGCAAGGATTATGAATCGTCCCTTCAAATCAATAGCCCACCCCTTGACGGGGATGGAGAGCTAGGATTGGCCAGGCCTGGGTCACCTGGCCCTTTCTATAGCGAGGGCAAGGACCAGCCTTACCAGACTGAAAGTACAGAAAGCAGTGGCTCCTTCCATCTTGGAAAACCTTAAGAGAATGTGTAAAAAAAAAAACAAAAAAAAACCCACAAAAAACCATGTAGGGAAAACTTCAGCAAAACTCTTTGGCAACCCCTTGGAGAGGGGAATTCCAATGAAAAGATTTCCTATTTACTGGGTATTGGTTTCAGGTCATAGGTCAAACACAGTGCATTGCAGGCAATATAATGCATTGCATACATTATCTTTTAAATCTGTCACAACCTTGATCTGAGATGGACTTTTTTATGTATTAGTTCTTGCCATTTACTTATTTTTAATAGAAGGATAACTGCTTTACAATATTGTGTTGGTTTCTGCCATACATCAACATGAATCAGCCATAGGTTCGCTTCTTCTTGAACCTCCCTCCCACCTCCCACTCCTTCCCACCTCTCTAGGTTGTTACAGAGCCCCAGTTTGAGTTCCCTGAGTCATACAGCAAATTTCCATTGGTTATCTATTTTACATATGGTAGTGTTTATGCTTCCATGCTGCTCTCTCCATTCGTCTTGAGGTAGACTTTTATTATCGTTTTGCTGATGAAAAACTGATGCCCAGAGATGTTTATCAGCTTTCCCAAGAGAAAGTAAGAAGTAAGAAGCTAGAAGTAAGAGCTGGGGACTGGCTCAGGCCATCCCGTGGGGCTGCATTTTGAGCTCTCTTTCACCTCAAATGATGCAGAAGATGAGGAAGTGGGTAACTGGGTTTGGACACACATGGAAGAGGATTCCTTAAACACAAATGCTGAGAGCAGGGCTCACGTGCTGAGACTGACGAAGAAGAAACAGACAAAGAAAAAATAGACAAGCGACCTGAAATAGAGGCCTAACTCTGACTCTGCTACTGATTAGCTGGAGCTGGAAGAATCTTTTCAAAAGGCAGTTCCAACTGTGTCATTCTGCTGCTTAAAATGCTTCCCTGTTCTCCAGAGAACACCCAAATCTTTCACTAAGGCCGACAAGCTCCGGCGTGTCTGCCTCCCCCTGGAGCAGCTCTGCACCTCTGCGCCCTCATGACTGACAGTTTCTTACAGGTTTGACGGGTTATTTTTTTGCTGTTGTTGTTGCTGTAAATGCGTCCCCTGTGCTTGTAATATCTCCTCCCTGCCGGCATTCTGAAGCAGCACCGGTTTTTTTCTTCTGCTTGCAGGTTTCACACATCACCTCTTGGATAGAGGCCTCCCTGCTTGCCAGCAGGTCACAGTCCTCTGATAAACACCCAGCTTACTGTTTATACTTCTTTTCTTTCTTTCTTTCTGGTCACACTGGAAGGAATGTGGGATCTTAGTTCCCAGACCAAAGATAGAACCTGTGCTCCCTGCATTAGGAGCACAGAGTTTTAACAACTGGACCACTAGGGAAATCCCTCTTTATTTTTTTTAATGTATTTTAAAATTTTTTAGATTGAAGCATGGTTGCTTTACAATGTTGGGCTTCAGTTCAGTCAGTTCAGTCTCTCAGTCGTGTCCAATTCTTTGCGACCGCATGAACCGCAGCATGCCAGGCCTCCCTGTCCACACCAACTCCCAGAGTCCACCCAAACCCATGTCCATCAAGTCGGTGATGCCATCCAACCATCTCATCCTCTGTCATCCCCTTCTCCGCCTGCCGTCAATCTTTCCCAGCATCAAGGTCTTTCCAAATAAGTCAGCTCTTCGCATCAGGTGGCCAAAATATTGGAGTTTCAGCTTTAACATCAGTCCTTCCAATGAACACCCAGGACTGATGTCCTTTAGGATGGACTGGTTGGATCTCCTTGTAGTCCAAGGGACTCTCAAGAGTCTTCTCCAACACCACAGTTCATTTACTGCTAAATAGCAGAGTGATTCAGTTATTCATATATATATATACATTATTTTAAAATAATTTTCCATTATGCTTTATCATAGCATACTGAATATGGTTCTCTGTGCCATACAGTAAGGCCTTGCTCCTTATCCAACCCACATATAAAAACCCACACCTGCTAACCCCAATCTCCAACTCCACCCCTCTCTCACCCCCCACCTCTTGGCAACCACAGGTCTGTTCTCTATGCTTGTGATTCTGTTTCTGTTTCATAGATAGGTTCGTTTGTGTCATATTTTAGATTCCACATACAAGTGATAACAGGGCTTCCCTTGAAGTTGGTAAAGAATCTGCCTGCAATGCAGGAGACCCTGGTTCGATTCCTGGGTCGGGAAGATCCACTAGAGAAGGGTTGGCTATCCACTCCAGTGATTCTTAGGCTTCCCTTGTGGCTCAGCAGGTAAGAATCTGCCTGTGATGCGAGAGACCTGAGTTCGATCCGTGTGTTGGGGAGATCCCCTGGAGAAGGGAAAGGCTACCCACTCCAGTATTCTGGCCTGGAGAATTCCATGGACTGTATAGTCTATGGGGTCGCAAAGAGTCAGACACAACTGAGCGACTTTCACTTTCACAAGTGATATCATATGGTACTTGTCTTTCTCTTCCTGACTTCACTTAGTATGATCATCGTTATTTGCTTGCTTACACTTAACTCCTGAACACTTACACTGAGGGCACCTCTCTCAATGGCAATAAATGATCCTCCTCTGGCTGGTCCCTGGACTGCAAGCTCCATGAAGGGGTGGCTGCCATTGCTGCCTCATCCATGTGTATCTGCAAACCTAGCATGATGCTTGGTACATGGTGAGAGCCCACTCAAGATTTATTGAAAGGCTCATCGGAAGTCAGAGCACCCACTCCAGGCCTCCTCTTCCAAGTCGTAAATGTCAGATTGTGTAGGTGTCAAATTCCAAGACTTCAAGAGCACCTGGGCAGAGAGGGAGCTCGTGTCAGTGGGTGGAATTCACTTACATCTCACAGGGTGTTGCAGTTTATTTGAAGCCTATGAGAGAAAAGGCTAGCTGGGGCCATCTGCCCTGGTAACAGGTGGACTCAGAAATGAAGAGGAGAAGTTCACTGAGAAAGCAGCCCTGCCTGTAAAAGAAAAACTCACACTCCTTCCCGGAAGAAAGGCTGTCGCTTGGTTTCTCTCTCTGCTTTGACATATGCTTCAAGCCCTCACTCCTAAATTGTGGTTGGTATTCAGAGTTTGCTGCCATGTGAGGATAGCTGCTGTGAGAACTGAAAATGGCTTCTGGGAGGACAATTAGTGGAAGGAAGGACTTGGTGTCGCCTTCAGGCCCGATCCCTTTGCATAAGGTGGCAGTGGTTCAACTCTGGACCCTGGGGGCTCAGAGCAAGGCAGTGGGGCCTGTTCTGTGCAGAGGAATGAGGTCTTCTGAGGCTTTGGCCTTTACAAATAGTCGGGGTCTGCTGCATGGAAACATTTGTCTCGGCTTCCCAGGTGCACAGACTCTGGAGCTAAGCTAAGTTCAAATCCCACCCCCTACCCCCTCACTAGCTATGTAATCATGGACAAGTTGCTCAATCTCTTTGGGCCTAAGTTTCCTCATCTGTGAAATGGGGGTAGTGATAGCATCCCCATTAGTATTATCTTGAGGATTAAACAAGTTAATTTGCGTAAAATTCTCCTAGCCCATAAATGTTTCTAGTATTATGTTTTGAAAATCTTCCCAATGCTTCATGTGGTGTCAGACCACTGGACTAGTGTTTCTCAAAGAATGGCCTGTGGGCCACCTGCATCAGAATCACTGGAGCCAGAGGTGATGTTCAAAATGTTTAACCATAGAAAAGGTGAGGACCTCTACAGGTCAGAACTGAGAGTAGTTATGATCAGAGAGGCCCATCCTATGTCAGGCATCTTGGACCCACTGACTCATGCCAGTTTGGGAAAGATCAGGGTAACTGGGGTGGCAGGGGACACTCTACTCCATCGATGTGGTCGACGACCCTCCTGCTTTTCCCAGGATGTGGCATTTTCATTGTTGAAACTAGGACATTCCCACGAAAACCTAGGACAGTTGGTCATATACACTCAGGTCCTTTGGGGGCAATGTCTGTTGACCACCTAGTTTAGAAATACATCAGTGTTTTAACAACCAGTGGGGCCACATCAGTGCCTACTGGTGGAATGTCAGCCCTGCCTGGGGCCGTATGAAAATGCAGATTCTGAGCCCAACTCCAGACAGGTTGAATCAGAATTTCCAGAGCCAGGAAATCAGCATTTTCAACATGCCCACCAGGTGAGTCTGATGCTTGTGTGTGTGTTGCTTTATATCCAGGACTAACTCAACTGGTACTCAGCAAATATTTGTTCCAAGAATGGATACAGCTCATAGTGTTGTGAAAAGACTCCAATGTGACCAAGGCTTGGGTTTTCTAGCCAGACTAAATTCAAATCCTAGTTCTTTTCTTTATCAGCTGGCCAACCTTAGGTGAGTTAATTGACCTCTCAGAGGTCCAGTTTCCTCACCCAGAAAAGGAGACAGTAATAGTACTGTCTTACACAGATGCGTCTTAACTAAAATATACATAACACAGTTAGCCACAGTGCCTGGAATAGAGTAGATGCTGAACAGAAAGTAGCTATCACTATTGCTGTTGTTATTAATACTTCAATTTTCTTTAATTCAGCATACAATTGCTGAGCTAGGTACTAGGCACAGGGCTGGGTACTGGGGTTTCCAAGATAAGTAAGAAATGGAAATTCCCTGGCACTCCAGCGGTTAGGACTCCATGCTTCACTTCAAAGGGCCGGGGTTTGATCCCTGGCCTGGAAACTAAAATCCCATAAGTCACACGACAAGGCCAAAAACAGAAAATAAATGTTTTGTGTCTTAGAAACACAGGTAACGAATGTAGCAGTGATATGGCCTCTCTTGTGCATTGTTGGTGCCCTAAGTGGCAAGCCACCCAGCAAGGAATCAGGAAAAGGGTCAGGTGACATTTGAGGACTGAGAATTTCTGCAATTTGAATAATGGGAGACTTAAAGTAAAGATGTAGCCATGGGGAAAGATACGTCTTTCAGAAAAGGGCCTGCCATTCAGAGTGCCTAGAAGTGACAACTCCTGGTGTTGAGACAGGCGAGTGGCATGGTGTTCACAGAAAGGGCCTAGCCAGTTCTGGCCTATGGGCACCATGGCTGTGGGAAAATGAAAACCAGCCTAAATGTCTTTGTGAGCATTTGGTCGAATGACTCGGAGTTCAATCATGTCTTAGAATGCACTGCAGTGCTTTAAAATGAAGTGATAGTTTTATTACATGGAAAGATCTTCAAGATACATCTTTGAGTAAAGAAAGCAAGATACAAAACAAGTATGACCCATTTTTTTTGTATTCAAATAATGAAAAAGACTACTTTCATTCAATTCTAGCCCCACCATTTATCAGCTGGGTAATCTTGTACAAGTTTCCTAACTTTGCTGTGTCTCAGTTTCCCAAACTATAAAATCAGGATATTGAATTATTGTGAGGATAAAAGAAATAATAACCCACATAAAGTATTGAGCCTAATTCTTAGCATGGATGAGGCTCTCAATAAATAATAGCTATTATTATTTTATGTGCAGAGAAAAGAGTCTGGATTTGTATACATCAAAATAGTAATAATAACTCTCTCTAGGTGATTGAATTATAAATGATTTTAGTTTACTTTCTGCCTTCCTGTATATTCTAAATTGCCACAGTGAACATAAATTACAAACAAGAAAGGAAATGAGCCTTTATGGTGAGTGTGTGCAAAATGTAAGTGCATAGTAAATACAGATTCAGAGACTTTTTTCACATCAAAATACAGTTCCTTACTCTTCAAATACTTCAACAAGGTGGGGAAAAATGTAGGACATAGATGCAGTAAGATTGGCCAGATGCTGAGGCTCACTGAATATGGGGAACATGAGTTTTCATGATACAATTATATTTTTGTGTATATTTGAAATTTCTCATAATGAAAATTAGAGAAAAAGATATAGTTCTTGGATTTACCAGGAATTATCACACTTCAAGTTTTAAAAATAAATGATTTTCCCTAAATTCTTTTGGTATTGTTTCATAAATCACTTACTAAGAACTGAAACTTTCAAATTTATAAGCCATTTCTATTAATGATTCAAAGAAAATGATAAGGTTTTATATTGTTACCAGTTGTATTGGTGAGGACTCATTTAGAACCAATGTGCAGATATTCAAGTGAAACTGGTTTAAGAAAAATAAGATTTGTTTTAACTCATAAATAAGAGTCTTTTGGGTTTTTGAGGGGCCCAGATGATTTCATCATGCTCTCTTTATACATGGTAAATGCGATGACTGCCAATGGCCCCAAGCTTGCAATCTGAAAGAAAGAGATCTTTTCCCAATGGCTCTGGCAAGAATCCCAAGCAAGCTTCTGACTGGTTAGGTCTGGGTCATGGGGGCACCCTTGGGAGGAGGTTGAAGGCAATGAACTGAGTGTGTTTATCATGGAATAGAATGAAGAATGGAACCCAAAGCAAAAATGTCCAATCAGACCAAAAAAAAAACAAATAGTCATTATTCATGAACAGCCAGGTCCCTTATTCATAGAGGAAAGTATTAGTCATTCAGTCATGTCTGACTCTTTGCAACCCCATGGACTGTAGCCCACCAGGATTCTCTGTCAATGGGATTCTCCAGGAAAGAATACTGAAGTGGATAGCCATTTCCTTCTCCAGGGGACCTTCCCAACCTGGGGATTGAACCTGGGTCTCCTGCATTGTGGACAGATTCTTTATTGTCTGATCCACCAGGAAAGCCCTTCATAGAGGAAGGTTCTGCATAAAATTCTTTGACTTCACTGGGAGAATAATGCTACATAAATGCAAGAAATTACAATTTTGCTGACAGATCTAAACTGCCATCCAGGTTTCAGTCTTCCTGGATTATGAAGAGAAAAGAAGCAGAAGATGACTATTTAAATATTGCCTAGTGATAAGACATTAAATTTGTGCGTCATACAGTAAATCTAGCTGTGACTTCTTGTTCTGCCACTTATAATTTTCAGGCCCCAGTTAACTTTTTGGTAAAATTAGAGAACTGGCTTTGATGACTTATAGCATCTCTTTCTGCTCAAAGATGCTATGATCCTGGACACCTCTACACCTAAACAAATTCTGCCAGAATTTCAAAGTAACTTTCATTTGCACAGGCCCATAGTTTCCAAAATACTGATCTTCAGTGAAGAGCTTTATAGAATGAGTTCTTAGGAAAAAAAGAACATTGTTTATCTTTTAAAGTATTTTATTTTTCTATTTTTTTTTCCTTCTGAGTTATACAGGTATATGTTAAGTGGGCCAAGATTTTGTTTGCTTGTTTTGACTGCATTGTACGGCATTATGGTATCTCAGTTCCCTGACCAGGGATCGAACCCGTGTACCCCACAGTGGAACCACAGAGTCTTAACCACTGGACCTCCAGAGAAGTCCTGAATATTGTTTATTGATTACCCACTGTACCAAACCCTTTCCATAGATTACTTCATTTGGCTTTCACAATAATTCTTAGAGGTAGGCAAAATAATGGCCTCCCAATACTGTCCACTTCCTACTCCCTGGAACCTCTGTATATGTTAGGTTACACATTGAAGAGGTATTCAGGTTGCAAGTGGAATTAAGATTGCTAATCAGCTGATCTTGAGAATTTATCTTGAGTTATCCCACAGTAATCACAAAGGACTTTATACGTCAATGAGTGAGACAGAAGAGTCAGAATCAGAGGAGAAGATGTGATCACAGAAGCAAAGATTCGAGTGACACAATCGCTGGACTGAAAGACATAACAGGGTCATAAACCAAGGAATGCAGGTAGCCTCTAGACAAGAAATGGATTCTCTCCACAAACCCCCAGAGGGAGCACAGCCCTGCAGACACCCAGATTTTAGCCCAGCGAGACTGATTTTGGACATCTGACCTTTACCACTGTAAGGTAATATCATTTGTGTTGTTTTAAACCCCTCACTTGTGGTAATCTGTTGCAGCAGCCCTGGGAGATGAATACAAGTGGGTGCGTAAGTAAAGTCACTCAGTCATGTCCGACTCTTTGTGACCCCATAGACTGCAGCCTACCAGGCTCCTCCCTCCATGGGATTCTCCAGGCAAGAATATTGGAGTGGGTTGCCATTTCCTTCTCCAGGGGATCTTCCCGACCCAGGGATCGAACCCGGGTCTCCCGCATTGGAGGCAGACGCTTTACCCTCTGAGCCACCAGGGAAGCCCACAGGTAGGTGCAACAAGCCTAATGAACTGAGGAGGACACAGTCATAGAATATTTCAGTGACTTGCCCAGGGCTACCCAACCACTAAATGGCAGAGTCAGAATTTGAGCTTGAGTGTATTTGGCTTTGAAGCCCATGCTCTTAACCACCATGATAATCTCTGACTGCCGTGTCTATGATGCAGCTTTGGGCTGTGCAGGCTACAAAGAAGCACAAGAACATAGTGCTTAACCTTGGAGAATTTATGAACCTGCAAAGGGTCAAACAACCCGACAGAATGAATAATTACCTTTCACTGGAACAACTGAACGCCAGGCACTTTACCTATATACTCTTGGCACTGCCACCCCCATTGTGAGCAGGAAGGATGTTACCATCTCTAATGGGCTAAATTGTGTCCCACCTTCCCTGCCCCCACTTCCCAAATTCATAAGGTGAAGTCCCAAACCCCAGTACCTTAGAATGTGTCAGCATTTGGACAGGGACCTTGAAAGAAGTGAGTAAGGTAAAATGAGGTCATTTGGGTGGGGCCCAATGCAAAATGACTGATGTCCTTAGAAGAAGAGGGGATTAGCATCCAGACTCACACACAGAGGGAAGACCAAAGCCCTGCAGAGAGAAAGTGGCTGCCTGCAAGCCAAGCAGGGAGGCCTCAGAAGAAGCCAACCCTGCTGGACAGGTTGATCTTGGACTTCCAACCTCCAGGACTCAGAGAAATGAAAATGCTGGGTTGTTTTTCAGCCACCAGCCCTAGGAAATTAACATACCACTCATAAGTACATGGATCTCCTCTTACCCAAACTGCATACCCCATAACTAGAAGACTTGTTTTACTCCAGATTTGAGGGCCTAGTTCTAAATCAGGACAGAGGAACCCAGGAACAACCTCTCTCCTCTAGCCAATCTACTTCCAGCTACTTGAGCAGGTGCAAGACCTGAGTCTCAACACTCCAGGAGGGCGGTGTGACTTCCCTTCCTGTCACCTGAGCTTCTCTTTACCCCTCTGCCTCTTCCAGGCTCCCTGGGTTCATTCAGTCTCTTTAGTCCCTTCCTTCCATTGAAAATCTGGTCCTTTCTTTCACTGAATCTCAGTGTGGCTTCTCTGTCTAGTTCTACTGATGAATGGAGCGTGAATCTTAAAGGCAATGTGGGCAGGGGATAAGAATTCTTTACAGTAGTCTGGACTTAGAGTGAGTTATCTAAAAAGGAAGCAGATTTTTCACATCACATGCATGCTGAATCACTTCAGTAATGTCTGACTGTGACCCTGTAGGCCATAGCCTGCCAGCTCTTCTGTCCATGGGTTTCCCCAGGCAAGAATACTGGAGTGGTTTGCCATGCCCGCCTCCGGGGGATCTTCCCACCCAAGGAAGGAACTCGCATCTCTTATGTCTCCTGCATTGGCAGGTGGATTCTTTACTACTAGCACCACCTGGGAAGCCCTTTCATATCACATCCATTAGTAAATCCCTTATACCTCCCCCTGCCAGAGTTCCTGTCCTATTATCTGAATGCATCAATTGGATGCACTTAAGTTAGGAAAGGCTAGGTTGTGCTGCAGTAACCAACACCCAACCCAACCTCACTGGTTTAACACAACCAAGTTTATTTCTTACTCATGTCACATGTACACTGTTTATCATAGTCTCTGGGGATTTCAAGCTGATGGAGGCTCTATTTCCTTGATGGCTCAGGCAGAGAAAGAGGATGTGGAGAATCATCCTGGCACATACAAACCTTTACTTGGAAATGACACACAGTACTTCCCCTCACATATCATTGGATGAAGCAAGCGAAATATTTACTCCCTATGTTAAAGGAGGTAGACAAATGTGATTTTATCATGTGCCCAGAGAGAGAGAGAATACAAACAATTGCAAACAGGCTTGATAACCACCTTGAGTTATCAGGGGGTCCACATGGGCATACTTTTGACTGCGTGTAACAAGACACCTGCCAGAAGTGGCTAAAACCAGGGGGAGATTAATTTATTTGGATTTTGGAGCAAAGAAAGGTTTATTGTGAGGCGACTAGGGACGAGGTGGCTTATGCCTTGAAAAACCTTGAGCTTCCTGAAGGGTTTTGGCAAAGCATTTTTAAAGGGCAGTTTTGGAGGGTGGGAGTGGTCCGCAGAGCGCAGAATCAGTTGTACAGTTCTCAGACTGGCTGATGGTGAGGCAACAGGGTGGTATCGCAGAGGTTAATATTATCAGTCCCTAAACTCCAGGAGTTAAATATATACCCTTGATGTATTCCTTTTCCTATTTGGAACCAGTCTGTTTCATGTCCAGTTCTAACTGTTGCTTCCTGACCTGCATATAGGTTTCTCAAGAGGCAGGTCAGGTGGTCTGGTATTCCCATCTCTTTCAGAATTTTCCAGTTTATTGTGATCCACACAGTCAACGGCTTTGGCATAGTCAATAAAGCAGAAATAGATGTTTTTCTGGAACTCTCTTGCTTTTTCGATGATCCAGCAGATGTTGGCAATTTGATCTCTGGTTCCTCTGCCTTTTCTAAAACCAACTTGAATATCTGGAAGTTCAGGGTTCATGTATTGCTGGAGCCTGGCTTGGAGAATTTTGAGCATTACTTTACTAACATGTGAGATGAGTGCAATTGTTCAGTAGTTTGAGCCTTCTTTGGCTTATTTAACTTATTTGCAGAGTACATCATGAGAAACACTGGGCTGGAAGAAGCACAAGCTGGAATCAAGATTGCCGGGAGAAATATCAATAACCTCAGATATGCAGATGACACTACCCTTATGGCAGAAAGTGAAGAGGAACTGAAAAGCCTCTTGATGAAAGTGAAAGAGGAGAGTGAAAAAGTTGGCTTAAAACTCAACATTCAGAAAACGAAGATCATGGCATCCGGTCCCATCACTTCATGGCAAATAGATGGGGAAACAGTGGAAACAGTGTCTGACTTTATTTTTTTGGCTCCAAAATCACTGCAGATGGTGATTGTAGCCATGAAATCAAAAGATGCTTACTCCTTGGAAGGAAAGTTATGACCAACCTAGATAGCATATTCAAAGCAGAGACAAAGGTCCATCTAGTCAAGGCTATGGTTTTTCCTGTGGTCATGTATGGATGTGAGAGTTGAACTGCGAAGAAAGCTGAGTGCCGAAGAATTGATGCTTTTGAACTGTGGTGTTGAGGAAGACTCTTGAGGATCCCTTGGACTGCAAGGAGATCCAACCAGTCCATTCTGAAGGAGATCAACCCTGGGATTTCTTTGGAAGGAATGATGCTAAAGCTGAAGCTCCAGTACTTTGGCCACCTCATGCGAAGAGTTGACTTATTGGAAAAGACTTTGATGCTGGGAGGGATTGGGGGCAGGAGGAGAAGGGGACGACCAAGGATGAGATGGCTGGATGGCATCACTGACTCAATGGACGTGAGTCTGAGTGAACTCTGGGAGTTGGTTATGGACAGGGAGGCCTGGCGTGCTGCGATTCATGGGGTCCCAAAGAGTCGGACACGACTAAGCGACTGAACTGAACTGAACTGAAACTCCAAGAGACCTGGGGCTATGTGCTCAGGTCAGCCATTAGTTTTTCCATTGGTGGGGAGAGGGAGGGGTGGTTCACATCTGCAAAACAACTCCAGAAATTTGCATCAAATAATACTATCTAGGAACTTCAGAGAGGAGCTAAAGCAGAGGATATGGAGGAAAAAACCTGTCCTGAGGAGGGCCCCACAGGGTCCTGCCTGATTACAATCCTGAAGTGAGAGACTTGTTATCTCATATGGCAAAGGGCCCATATACCAGAGAGCCCCTGGCTTGGTTCATCCGCTGGCCAGTGCCATCACCCAGCAGCCAGATTCCTCTGGTTTCTGCCCTGTCATTCTCAGTCTGCTGTCCTAACGTCATAGGCTTGCTCTCTTCATGGTCCAAAGATGGCTGCCTTCTCTCAACTATAGCACACAGATGACAACACCCAGAGATAGAAAAGGGAATACATCTGTCTCGTCTCCTTTTTTTCAAAACAGCTCAAACCTCTCCAGAGACTCCCCGGCAGACTTTCCCTATCTCTTTGGCCAAAGTTGTATCATATGTTCTTGTTTAAACCACCCACTTGGCAGGAGGCCCGAGACCGCCAGGGCTGGCTTAAATGAAACGAGATTTATTTCCTAGGGCTGCCTGGGGAAGCCAGTACCCCTACTCCCCAAAATAAAGGACATGGCTACTCAAAAAAGAATGGATCCAGCTGGGATCCTGTTTCTAAGACAAAAGGACTATGGAATTACCCCTGGATAGAAAATGAACAGTGTCTGCTGCCGCAGGCTCCAGGAAGCGAGAGGTGAGAGGGCAAACCCTTCTGTGTCTGATCTCACTGAATCTTCCCACTAAATTTATATCGCAGATTTTCTCACCCCATCTCACAGATAAGAAATGCAGCATTAGAGACACATGGGTTTATCTGACTCCAAAGTCCTACTTATTCCCCTTGGCCTGGCCATTTATCCCAAGTACGATTACAGAGCAGAAGGTCTAATTAAATTTTTTTTAAGTCCTTTGAGGAAAGCAGAGGAGGATGAAGTGAATCCCTGCTTTCAGTTAATCAAAGATGAGCCCCGGTACAAAGAGGATATCCATGTTCAAACTGGCTACTGGTGAACTCTCTTACTAAAGACGTCAACCCAAGATCCCTTTTTTAACCAGGGACAGTGCTTACTTCGTGGCAAGGAGAAAAGAGCAGGTGTGTTAATCTGCAACTTTATCCAGGGCTAAATTTAGAAGAGGAATGTGACCAAGTTATCTTTGAAGCAACTCTCCATTATTCCAGGGTTGAGGCAAAATGTTTTATGTCTCTCTCTTCAGCAAAATTTGTATTAGCTTCCTGGCCATTAAAAAAAAAAAAAGACATCAATTTAAAATTCAGCTCTGCCCTCAGCCTTAGCTGTGACTAAGTGGTGAATGTTCCAAGGGCCCAAACTTAAGAATCCGGTTGGATGGGTGGAAAAGCAGGGCAGGCAGCTCTTAGCACGGAAAGAACAGGCCAGGGACCCCACAGCCCACGCTGAATTGCTTGCTGCCCAACTTCAGCCTGGACACTTGACTTCACATTTCCAGCCAGATCATAAAGAAGTCCAGGCTCTAGTCCTGCCTATAGCTGATAGACAGCGCTACCCTTCACAGGGGCTTCCCTGGCAGCTCAGTCAGTAAAGAATCTTCCTGCAGTGTGGGAGACCCGGGTTTGATCCCTGGGTCGGGAAGATCCCGTGGAGAAGGAAATGGCAACCTACCTCAGTATTCTTGCTTGTTAAATCCCAAGGACAAAGGAGCCTGGCAGGCTACAGTCCATGGGCTCACAAAGAGTCAGATACAACTGAGTGAATAAACCACCACCACCACCCTTTACGGACACTCTCCTAAGCCCCAGGCACTGAGGTAAGCACACAGCTTGTATCAACACACATAATTCCTACTCCAAACCCTCTGAGGTGGGTGGCTTCCCCAGGGATGAGTAAACAGAAGCTCAAGGAAGCTTAGTGGCTGTTCCAAAGTCACAAAGAAGTGGCCAAGTTGGACTTCTGTCTCAGGTCTGGGTTGCAACCTTAATGCTCTGAACAACTGTACCCTACTTCTTCTGCTCACTGAAGAGCTGGATTTTATTTTTAAATCCCCTTGAAAAGTTGACCAGGTAGATATGGATATGACTATCTCATATTGGTTTGGAGAAGTTACACAAAACTTGCCCCAGGTTGCACAGTTAGTTGAATGGTGGAGCCAGAATTTGAATCCAGGGTCAAACGGCCCCACACCCAGGGGTCTTTCCATCCATGAACCTCCTCCCTTGGTATATGAGCTGCTGATTCCAGCTTCGCCCACTTCTGAGTGACCTTCCACCTCTTCTCATAACAGAGCATTGCCATATTTTTAAAATTATGAGAAAAAGGATTCTGCTTGACATCACAAGCTGCTTTTGAGATTGTGTATAAACTTCCCCCTCTTGCAAGTAGCTGCAAGTTTTCTAAAGGGTCTTCTGCTGGTAAAAATGCCCCGTCCATTTTCCCAAGGTCCCTTCAGTTTGGCATATTTAAAGAAAGACTTGAACTTGTCGCTCAGCTCTCACTTTGCATGAATCATAACAGAACTGTTTGTGGGGAAACAGCCTAGTTCTAGGAACTGGTAATAGAAGCTGGGGTTTGTCACCTTCACGGGTGCATCTCCAATCCCACTTGGGTGCTTGTCTGGGGCCCATATGATGCTGCACCCTTGACCCAAGGGGAACTGAGCAATTGGGCAACGGCCACCTCAGCTGATGAATGCCCAGGTCCTACACACACAGCTGCCTCTGTGGCCAGACCCCGGGCAGAGGACACAAAGGAAAGAATCTTCAAAGGGATGGCCTATACCTCCCTTCAAAACATTATTTCTAAATCATGAGTCATATTATAATGACAGCAACAACAATAGCAGGAAACCTGCATTGAACACTTAGCTATGATTATTCTCACTAGTGGTATTGCTTCATTAATTGACTGAATAATCAAAGTACCTTGTAAGTTGTAATTATTCTTGCAACAAAGTGCAGCACTTAAGAGTTCAGGCTGTGAGGGCAAAGAGACAGTGGTTTGATACCACTGTCAGCTCTTGCTGGTCGGGTGAGTCTGAAGGTTACTTCAAATTTCTAGGCCTCAGTTTTCCTCATCTGTAAAATGAAGAGGATATTAGCATTCCCTGGAGGGGCTGGGAGGATTAAATAGAATAATTTATGTAAAGCAATTAACAACATACTTGTTGGTTCAGAATGAGGATTCAGAGATTTGGGAGGAGAAAGTAAAGCCTCTGCCTGCAATGCTGGAGACCAGGGTTTGATCCCTGGGTTGGGAAGATCCCCTGGAGAAGGAAACAGGAACTCACTCCAGTACTCTTGCCTAGAAAATTCCATGGATGGAAGACCATGGTGGGCTACAGTCCATGGGGTTGCAAAGAGTCGGACACGACTGAGCGACTTCATTTCACTAATGAACTATTAGAAGTGAAATGCTGGGAAACTGCCATTTCTCTTCCTTCAAAAAGAGCTGGCCTTTTCTGCCTGAACTCTGTAAGCCCCTAAAAGGATCTGAGCTTCCCATGAGTGATGATACAGAAACAAAAACAAAGAGCAAAGAATGAAGTGACTTCTAGAAACAAACTACGATTTCTTGACCACGGGTCAGAAAAGCTGCTCAGGTGTCTCACTCGTCAGATTTCAGCAGGTGGCAGGATGGTGGAGTGCACAAGGAAAAAGTCTGTTTTTTCAGCTTTTTTTCTTTTATATTGAAGTAATATGTTAATTACTGTTGTACAACAAAATGACTCAGTTACACATTATATATTAATACATTTGTTTTCATATTCTTTTCCATTATGATTTATCACAGGATATGGAATATACCTCCAACTTTCATTTCTGCCTGGGATGTAGTTCTGAATGTATTTTCTCACCAGCAAGATCAAAGGGATGGTTCATCTAACATCACTCATGGCATCTTGCTGGACAGCAGGGAGGAGGGGACACAGATCCAAGTACTTGCTACCACAGTCACTTGTGTTTGAGGGGAGAGGATGCTATTCATTTTTGCTGTGGGGTAAGCTTTGAAATAGAGTGAGAAATTGCTGCAAAATGAATATTCAACTGGGGAATGTCAGTAGTTGAGTTTGTCTGTGGATCTGATTATTTTTCAGGAGAAACCCAGTGACCCTGCTCTGAGTTTCAAGGTCCTCTCTCCTTTCCCCTAATATCTACTGAGCACTAACCATGTACTGGGGCTAGGTTACATACCACAGGATATGGGGTCATGGATTTGATGGAGTGTTTGCTCTCAGGAGTGTCCAATCTAGTTGGAGAGATAGACATTGAGCAGATTTTTTTTTACCACCAAAATTGTCATTGCAATAGATACTAGGAAGGAAAAGGCTGGAGGCAGTAAGGATGAGAGTAAGGCTGGAGGCAGTAAGGATAAGAGTGAGGAAGAGGGCCACTGCACCTGGTCGGGGAGTTCAGGGAAAGCCTCTCCCAGGAAGTGATGTTTGAACTGAGAAATGGAGGGTGAGCAGAAATCAGTCAAGCAAAGAGCGTCTGGTGGGGATGTGGGTGGAGGAGCTTAGCGTTTTCAAGAAACGAGGAAATGACCAGCATGGCTGGAGTCCAGCACGCAGAGGGAAGGGTGACGTGGCCTGGAGCTGGTGCGGGGCGGGGTGGTGGGGGTGGAGCAGAGAGGAGACAAGGCTGGCCTGCTTTCCTCTCACTTTGCATGGCCCCTTTTAGCTCTGACATGTACAGTTCCCAGAGGGGAACAGTCATGGGGTTGCGGGTCTGCAGGTCAGTGCGCTCCTCTGGCTCTGGCTCAGGCCTCCTCCCTGTGGCTGTCTGGCCCTCCTGCCCTCCTTTGCCTGTGGTAGGTTTGCCCACAATTTTCCTGGGAGCTCAGTGGCCCCCTGAGCACTGAGACCACAGAGGTCCTCACTCAGAGATTTTGGGAGCCTTGGTGCAGTGTTACCCAGGTGATCTCTCTTCCTCTTGCATTGCCTGTGATCTGATGTCCCAGTGAAGAACCAAGTTCCCACTTCCTACCCCAGCCCCCAGTACTGGTCCCTTCAGAACAGTGGGAATGGTTACCTTTCACACGGCTGGTTCAGAGCTGGTTCACTGGACCGGGGCTGAACTGTGGTTTCTCTGGGTCAAGTTCTCTGGATACAAAGGGGAGCAGACCTAGACAGAGTCCTGCTCTGGAGCAGCTTGCAGGCCACCAGGCACTAGGCTCAGCCTCATCACTTTGATCCTATCTCATCCCCAGAAGAACCCCATGCAGTAGGGACTGCCGCTGGTGCCCATTTCAGAGATGAGGAGATTGAGTCAAAGAGGAGCTGAGCAACTGGCCCCAAGTGACATTTGGCAGTGGTGGCAAGGCTGGGATTTGAACCTGTCTGATCCCGAGGCCCAGGTTTCTAACCAGCGTCTTCCACTCCTCTTTCTCTCTGAAGTTTTGGAAGTGTCCTCAGACTGTGACTCTTCTACAGCTGGGGCCCTGTCTTATGGATGTCTTGTGGGTCCTCCACACTCCATGCTTTCCTGTGGCTGCAGCTCACCTTCCTGTTCTCACAGGCAGGGCTTCTCTCGGTCCCTGCCATCTGTTGGCCCAGTTCCCTCCATTGGCCTGCTGCTGACACTTTGACTCCCAACTGGGTGACGGGGGACACAGTAGGCACTGTAGTAACCCAAAGAATGACCCGAAGGCCTGAAGTTCTCCTAAGAGTTGTGACTTCAAGGAAGTGTTTCTCAAAGCGGATGGCCTCATCCTCAGAGGGTGTTTCCTGGTGACAGTGCTTTTAGTTTTCACAAGGATTGCAGTGCTGTAGGGATGGAGATGAGGAAGTCTCACATCCTCCTGGCTTTGAGGACCAGTATGAGACAGAACTGTAGGGCAAAGAGCTGTCTTGTGTCCCCTCAAGATTTGAAATGTCCCCCCAACAATGATATAGATTAAGAACTTATTTTTTTTATTATTTGAGCACAGATCTTAACTTTTTCTTCCTTTTTTTTCATATAAACACAAACACCAGCATGGGTTTAATAGGCACCATGCTTCCTAGGAGGAGAAGGCAATGGCACTCCACTCCAGTACTCTTGCCTGGAAAATCCCATGGATGGAGGATCCTGGTAGCCTGCAGTCCATGGGGTCGCTAAGAGTCGGACACGACTGAGAGACTTCACTTTCACTTTTCACTTTCCTGCATTGGAGAAGGAAATGGCAACCCACTCCAGTGTTCTTGCTTGGAGAATCCCAGGGACGGGGGAGGCTGGTGGGCTGCTGTCTATGGGGTTGCACAGAGTCAGACACGACTAAAGTGACTTAGCAGCATGCTTCCTAAGAATGCTGCTACTGCTTCTAAGTCACTTCAGTTGTGTCCGACTCTTTGCGACCCTATGGACAGCAGCCCATCAGGCTCCTTTGTCCATGGGATTCTCTAGGCAAGAACACTGGAGTGGGTTGCCATTTCTTTCTCCACCTAGGAATGCTACTTCTGTATAAATGGAAGGAAGGCTCTAGCACTTTACCAAGAGTTGTTCGCCATTTTGAAAATGACATGAACGGCAGTATCACATTCGGAATCTGAGTCACTAGGGCCACATAGTTACATCAGTTTTCATTTATAGCTATTTCATTCATGGAGAGTCTGTGCATGCCTCTCTAGCCCTTATTTGGAAATAGCAAATATGAAGCAAAAGGGTCAACAACATTCAGTCAAATATGGTCTAATTCCTCTGAAATCCAGATGTAATCCTTAAAAATAGGTCCAAACATTGATTACTCACCTATTCTTGAATCATCTGAGCATTTTCATGTTACAAAATACTTATTATACTGTAAACTATATTTTTTGTGTCTCCCTTATGTGACAAAACAGTACATTGATTTTTAGAAATTGTTTGTAGGTAGATTATACCAGCTGTGAATTGCAATTCAGGAAAGTAAGGACAATGTTACAAAAACATTGTTTTAAGAAAAAGGGGTTATGATGGAATTTTGAACTATAGTTTTAAGAAAATGAGATCTGTTTCCTAATTTTGGCACAAGAATTTATAGAGAAAATAAATAATTGTCCCATCCATGCTTCCTCAGTAATCAAGGATTTACTTTATTGGATATTTTCTCTCTGAAGACTTTCCTATTCTTCTTTTGGAAGTATCTTCAGAAACAAGGCAGGATTTTATTTGTACTCTGCCCATGCCCTGCCCCCCACCCCACCTTGAGAGGTTTCTAGGGTTTTGCTTATTAAGGATGATTTTGATATTTGAAAAGAGCCAATGGTTTTTCAGGCCAAATTGTCATGGCCAAGCTGGGTGATCAAGCTAGGGGATGATATTCTTGGTCACGGGCTGTAACATTTGGGGGCAGAGATCTATCTTTGCCTCTTCACCCCAGCACTTAGTGCACAACAATAGTAGATGGTCAGTATTAAGATGAACCGAATTTGGCAAACATGTGATATGAACTAAATCAATCCACGTTATCATACTGTATTTAAATAATATAGCAGTGTGTACTGGACCAGAAAATGGAACTTCCTCCTCTGGATGTCAGTGAACACATTTAAAAGATGCTATGCCACCACCCACTCCAATAAGAGGGTACTGGGGGCTGTGACTAGTGGATCAGCCCAAGATGATGCATTTCAATTAAAAATTAGTCCTTCTGCACTCTATCCATTCCCTTGGGAATCCTACTTTCAGAGGAGTAATGGCAGATTTTGAAAGTTCTTATCTCCTTACAGTAAACACTGATAACAATTTAGTGAGTCTCCTTCTGTACTCAAAATACAGACATACAGCTTCCCTAGTCCCTCAGTGGTAAAGAATCCACCTGCCAATGCAGGAGAAGCAAGGTTGATTCCTGAGTTGGGAAGATTCCCTGGGGAAGGAAACGACAACTCACTCCAGTATTCTTGCCTGTGAAATCCCGTGGACAGAGGAGCCTGGTAGGCATGGGGTGTCGAAGAGTCAGACAGGACTGAGCAACTAAGCAACAACAACTCCACATCCTCCAGGCACATTCGGGCGTTCAGCCAACCGGAGAGCAAGTCTAATGGTGCATGAAGAGTCCGTGGATATGGAGCCAACTGTCTCCTTTCATAGAAGGGACACGAGACTCCATGGACCTCGGTGTCCAGGTCCTGGAACCAATACCCCACGGATATCAAGGGACACCACGTTTCCATAGAAGATGTGTGTGAGGGAGGTAGGCTCAGGGAAAGGGAAAGTTTCATGTGTTTCTTCAGCTTGAAAAATGAGATGATATCACAATACTGTTCTAAAATGTACTCTGCTTTTTGTATCACAGTCCACTTAGAACTGTTATTGAGCCCAAGCTTGTTCCAGTCACCTCACGACAGGCCAGGAAATTGGGGGACGATATTTGAACAAGGAATAACGATTGTCATCGGAAAGCTAGCAGGCCCAGAAGATGGCAGACTAGGGTCCCCAAAAATATCCCCTCTCAGCCCTAATTCGGGGCTCCTTTTATACACGGAAGGGGGAGGGCCCGCTGTGGCACTGACCAGTGACTGAGTGGGGCCGCTAACGGTCGCTGGGTGGCAGTTACTTTTGCTAACGGTTGCTTGCTTGCGGGAGGGGCCCACGGTGGCCTGATCAATAGCTAAGCGAGGATCGCGGAGCTCAAGCCTGCCCTGCGGATGTTACAGAACCCTGTTGCCCTCAAATGTTTTTGCTAGCCTGGCTCTGAAGGAAATTCCAATGCAGGAATGCCAGAGATGTTCTAAAGAAAGGAAGACAGGAGGACGATTTTAATGGAAAATATGACTTCAGCTACTGGCTCAGATGGTAAAGAATATGCCTGCAATGCAGGAGACGCTGTTTCTATCCCTGGTTCAGGAAGATCCCCTGGAGAAGGGAATGGTAACCCCCTCCAGTATTCTTGCCTGGAGAATTCCATGGACAGAGGAGCCTGGCCAGCTACAGTCCTTGGTGTTGCAAAGAGTTGGACATAAGTGAACGACTAATACTTTCTTTCATGCCTTCTGGTACATGAGTTCTTATGAATGCCATCTTGCCTCTTTTGAAACACATTGAAACTTTGAAATTGCTAGCTTTGAGTTCAAGTTACAGTAGAGAACAAAAATTTATATTCTAGCATGAACAAATAAGGAAACACCATCACCTGATTTACAATCAGGGTCAGCATTCTGAAGGATAAAATAGTGTGATGGTCTAGACACGAGAAGAAGAGACCACTTTCGATAGAGTAATCAGGAAAGGCTTCTGGGAGACCCTCATCTCCCCTAAAAGGAGATGAGCGATCATGCAATGGCCTGAGGTCAAAGAGAGCTTTGGTGTGCTTGAGGAACCACAGGAAGTGTGAGAGACTAGTGACCAACCAAAAAAGCCCTGGGAGGCAGGAGCCTGACCTTGAAAGGTCTTAAACTTCCTGATAAGAGCTTGGATTTTATTCTAAAGGGGGTGACATGCTCCGATGTGGTTTTAAATGATATCTTTGTTGAATGAATGATGTCTTTGGAGAAGGACAATGGTCAAAGCATGGGGACCAGTTAGGAGCCGTGTAGTTATTTGGGCAAGAGAGGATGACAGCTTGGTGGAGGGAGCTGTTGTGAACACAGAGAGAAGTAAATGGATTCAAGATCTTCTAAGGTGGAACCACCAGGGTCTGCCTATGAGATGATGTAGTGTGCGTCTGCATGTGCGTGTGCACGCGCATGTGTGTGTGTGCTCTTTTGCACACTGGCTAAGATTTGAACAACTCTGAGCAACTTTGGGGCACGGCGGTACTATTTCTAGAAATGGGGAAGATGAGAGAAGAGCAAGTTTGGGACACAGAGGGTCAGGGAAGTGAGAGTTCCTTTTTGGTCAAATTTCATTTCAAAATGCATTTTTGACACCCACTTGAGATGCCAAGTAGGCAGTTGGATAAACACATTAAGAGATTCAGGGATGGTGGGTATCCACATTTAGATATTATTTAAAGCCAAGGGTAACAATGGAAGGTGGCTGTATTTTCCACTTTCTAAATGTCTTAATCACAAAGTTTCTGAGTAATCAGAAAAAGAAATTAAATCAAGGGGAAGAGAGAGAACAATTCCAATTTCATCTATAGCCCATGTCTTGCCACAGAACAAGTGTTTGGCTAATGCAAATGCCTCTGAGGATGGCCACTCTGATGACACATGGGACATGTACACCACCTGCTGGTCATTTCTGGGCATTTTCCAACACACCCTTCAGGCCAGAATAAGTCATTTCTAAGTGTAAGCTGGCAGGAGAGTAAGAAAGAAATCCAGGTCAAGGTTGCTGCCCTCCATAGCTAAGCAGGAGACCACAGATGCCATGGGTGTGGTGGCATAGTGGGTATGGAGCAGAGAGAGCTGGTTAGGAATCTCACCTTTGCTTAAGCAGATGGCAAGGCTCTTGCCGCTAGAGTCTAGAGTAGCACGTCCAACAAAACTTCCTGTGTTGCTGGAAATGTTCTGTCTTTTCTGTTCCGTGTGGTGCCACTAGCCACCCCTGACAACTGAGCCCTTGAAATGTGGCTGGTGGAACTGAGAATCTGACTTTTAAAATTCTACTTACTTTATTTTTTTTCAAACTTTAGAAACTTTTTATTTTGTATTGTGTGTTAGTTGTTCAGTCATGTCCAACTCTTTGTGATCCCATGGACTGTAGTCTGCCAGACTTCTGTCTGTGCTCATGGGATTCTCCAGGCAAGAATACTGGACTGGATTGCCATTCCCTTCTCCAGGATCCTCCCTGTTCTTCTGCATCGTAGGCAGATTCTTTACCAATTTTGTATTGGGGCATAGCCAATTAACAATGTTGTGGTAGTTTCAGGTGAACAGAGAATGGATTCAGCCATCCATATACATGCATCCATTTTCCTCCAAACCCCCTTCCCATCCAGGCTGGCACATAACACTGAGCAGAGTTCCATGTGCTATACAATAGGTCCTTGTTGGTTATCCATTTTAAATACACCAGTGTGTACATGACCTTCCCAGACTCCCCAACTATCCCTTACCCCCAGAAACCACAGGTTCATTTTATGTCTGTGAGTCTCTTTCTGTTTTGTAAGTAAGTTCATTTGTATCATTTTTTTAAGACTTCACATATAAGGAATATCATACTATAGTTCTTATAAGTTTAAATATCCACCTGTAGTTAGTGACTGCTGTATTGAATAGCAGAGTTCTTTGTCTGGATTTTTTTTGGCTATACCACAAGGGATCTGGGATCTTAGTTCCCTGACCAGGGATCAAACTGATGTCCCCTGCACTGGACACAGAGTCTTAACCACCTGACCACCAGAGAAGTCCCTTGAATAACACAATTTTAAAGGCTTAATTTCTTCACCTGTGCAAGGGGGTTGATAACACATATCTATGGGACCTTATGCAAGTTAAAGGAAATTATTTGAGAGAACTTCTAGCAAGATGCATGGCTTATAACAGGCAGTTATAATGTGTGTTTGGATATACACCCACTGGAATCTGTGGAACATTCCACCTGCACACCCATTGCTAAATTTTTCATTAATCTCCTGCTGTGAATTCAAAAGGAAAAACAGGGAATATTCATTAGCACCACAGGTCTGTCTCTCTTAAAAAAATCTGTTTGGAATGAATCAGTCAATGTGGTGTTTTGTATTTTTTTCACCCTCTCTCTGAGATGGGAGACTATATCAGCTTATGGTAAAAGAGTCATCCCAGTCAATGAATAATCAGAGGCAAAGCCAAGCAGATGATAAATCTTGGCCTCCATCCGGTGAAGCCACCCACTAAGCAACGTTGAATAAATCTGCTCAGGCTTAGCATATTTTTCAGGGTAATTGGTTGCAGTTTTCTCAGAGTCTTCAACTGGTTAACCTTAAGCTGGACTTATGCCAAGCTAATGAAACAGAGAATGAAGTAAGTTCTGATTCTGGTTTTAAGTTTCAAGGAGGGGACTATGGCATTGGAGTTGACAATGCTGAGAGCGAAAAGAAATGTTTGTTCAGGCTTCTTTACCCTGGATGCGAGCAACATCTGGGTTTCTGTTATTTTCCCAGATGGTTCCCTTCTCCTTGGAGAGGGCTACAGGTGACTTAGAGAGAACTTCACGGAATACCATGTAATTAAACTAATTATGGCTCTGTCGAGGCGGGACGTTTGCATTTTAAATCATGGGGTGAGGAAGCTGTGAAGATAAACAAGTGACACTTTCTAGAAATGGTTACCTGTGTGGACTTAGAGTCAGGAGATCTGGGTTCAAGTACTAGCTTCTCCCTTGGCCACTGGGTGACCTTGAGTAACTCATTAAGGTATCAGAGCCTCTGTCTTCTTGTCAGTAAAATAGGCATACTGCCACTTGCCTCAACAGACAAGGAGAAATGAGATGCTGCGTGTGAAGCATCAGCATAATGCCTGGTATGTGGTAGAGACTAAAAGCATGCTGGTTGGTTTTAGGTTACCTCTTCTTTAGGGTGATACAGTGATGCTTCCGAGAAAAAACTCACAATGTAGCCTTTCTGTGTCTCCACATTGTTATGGGCTGTTATGTTTGTTACGGGTTGCATCATTTCCCCCCCAATTTGTCAAAATTGCTGAAGTCCTAACCCCCAGCAATTCAGAATGTGACTCTATTTGGAGACAGGCTCTTTAAAGAGGTGATGAAGGTAAAATGAGGTCATTAGGGTGGGCCCTCATCCAGTAAGACTGGTGTCCTTTTAAGATGAAGAAATTTGGAGACACACGTGCACCGAGGAAAGACCACGTGAAGACAGAGGGAGAAGACAGCCATCTGCAAACTGAGAAGAGATGTTTTAGGAGAAACCAACCCTGCTGACAGACTTGTAGCCTTTAGAACTGTGAGAAGATATATTTCCCTAGTTTAAGCCACCCTGTTTGTGGTAGGTAGTTACAACAGCCTTGGCAAACCAGGGTATGCTCTCTCCCTGGTCCTCAAGCATTCACTGTTTCCAGCAAATATTTTTAGGCCTACTGTGTTCTAGGCTGTGAATATACAAAGATGAACAGCACAGTTTCTATGCTCACGAAACAGATCTTCTAGTCGAGCACACAGATGAGATCATTCCTTAATCAGACCTGCGTTAAGGAGTTAGGTGGGTGAGGGAGAACAGTTATGAGATAAGGTTGAGGGGACAGGAAGTGTGCACCCAGCTCATCAACTGCAAGTTTTTATGTGTGCTTTGTTTATAAAAAGCCAGCACTGGAACTCAGTCCAGCCACTGCTGTTCTCACAAACACCACTGTGATTCTTGTTGAGGGTTGAGTGTGCTGGGATGCACTATTCATATCCTCCCAGGAGATGGGAATGATGCTGAAAGACAGCCATCTGTTGTCATCCTACTTTGGGGATCATATTAATTGAAGAAAACTGCCATGCCTGGTCTCACTTCCTTCCAAGGTCATGGGGAGGCAATGCACATCCAGTGACTAGGAAGTGTGAGGGTTTAAAGCTGACCCTCTTGATGCAAATCAAGACAATTCTGGAGGGCCAGCACAGCTTCAGAGCTGCCCATGAGATTAACTGAGACCTCTAAGCCCACTTCATGGGTCAGCTCTTCCCTCTGTCCAACCCTGCTTCTGTCCCTTCCCTTTCACAAGTCTTGTCTCCAAGACCTAATAGTCATGCTGCTACCAGTCTTCATCCCAGAACCTGCCTCTTGGGAGTCCCATCTGTGACAGTGTTCCTATTGAAAATCAAGCATAGATGACCAGCAAGCACAGATCTTCAAGGCTTTCTTCTTTATGGTCCAGCTCTCACAACTGTACATGACTATTGGAAAGACTATACGGACCTTTGCTGACAAAATGATGTCTTTGCTTTTTAACACACTGTCTATGTTTGCCATAGCTTTCCTGCAATGAAAAGGGAAAAAATATTTTATTTATTTATTTGTATTTTTGGCCTTGTGGCATATGGGATCTTAGTTTCTCTACCAGGGATTGACCCTATGCCCCCTGAAGTAGTAGCGAGGATTCTTACCACTGGCCCACCAGGGAAGTCCCCAGAATTTGTATTTAGAGGAGACCGTGGCTCCTCCAGAAGCGCTTGCTGTACTCCCAGTCTCTTCCCAGGGATCCTTTATGTGTGGGCCTCCTCATGACTTTGCACCTTGGATCCAGCTGCTTGGACTAGGTGTCAGACCCAAAGGCAGTCTTTTGTAGGTGGGCCAGCAGCCAATGAGATGGCGCTTTGCAAGCATCGGGTCTAACAGATGACTCCCATCTACCTCTCCAGACTGTTCTGCACCGTGGTCTCTACCTTCGCTTTCTGGGGAGTCTGACTTCCTGCCTCTTCTCCTTGGCTAAGACATCTCACATGCCATGGCCTCTGTCTAGAGCATGAGGCATTCCCTCCTCCACACGCTTTCATAGAATGACTCCTTATCCTGTTATCGCCTAAAAGTTGCTTCTTTAAGGAACCAATCCCTTACCACTCCCGAACTTTTTGTTGTTTCCTTCACATAAGGACCTCAGTTTGTAAACTGATATTGGGATTAATGTCTGTAAGCCACACTTGGCTGCCAGCAACTTGAGGGTAGAGTCCACTGCTCACTACTGTACTCCCAGCTCCACCATGGTGCCCAGAACACAGGGAGACCCAGCACTATTAGCTGAATAACTAATGTGAATTTTCTTCTTCTTTTTTTCAATTTTTTAAAATATAAATTTATTTATTTTAATTGGAGGCTAATTACTTTACAATATTGTATTAGTTTTGCCATACATCAACATGAATCTGCCACGGGTGTACACGTGTTTCCCATCCTGAACCCCCCTCCCACCTCCCTCCCCATACCATCCCTCTGGGTCATCCCAGAGCACCAGCCCCGAGCATCCTGTATCATGCATTGAACCTGGACTGGCGATCTGTTTCATATATGATATTATACATGTTTCAATGCCATTATCCCAAATCATCCCACTCTCTCCCTCTCTCACAGAGTCCAAAAGACTGTTCTATACATCTGTGTCTCTTTTGCTGTCTCACATACAGGGTTATTGTTCCCATCTTTCTAAATTCCATATATATGTGTTAGTATACTGTATTGGTGTTTTCTTTCTGTCTTACTTCACTCTGTATAATAGGCTCCAGTTTCACCCACCTCCTTAGAACTGATTCAAATGTATTCTTTTTAATGGCTGAGTAATACTCCATTGTGCATATGTACCACAGCTTTCTTATCCATTTGTCTGCTGATGTATATCTAGGTTACTGCCATGTCCTGGCTATTATAAACAGTGCTGTGATGAACATTGGGGTACACGTGAGTTTTCTTCTTGAAGGGTTACTGAATGAGCCAAATCAGTTCCTTCTTCTTCAGATCACAAGTTTAAGTTAGATACTTCCCTGGTGCTCCAGTGGGTAGGACTTGGTGCTCTCACTGTTAAGGCCTGGGTTTAATCCCTGGTCAGGGAACTGATCATGTACATCACCAGATGGTCAATACTGAAATCAGATTGATTATATTCTTTGCAGCAAATGATGGAGAAAAACAGGACTGGGAGTTGACTGTGGCTCAGATCATGAACTCCTTATTGCCAAATTCAGACTTAAATTGAAGAAAGTAGGGAAAACCACTAGACCACTCAGGTATGACCTAAATCAGATCCCTTAAGATTATACAGTAGAAGTGACAAATAGATTCAAGGGACTAGATCTGATAGACAGAGTGCCTGAAGATCTATGGACAGAGGTTGGTGACACTGTACAGGAGGCAGGGATCGAGACCATTCCCAAGGAAAAGAAATGCAAAAAGGCCAAAGGGTTGTCTGAGGAGGCCTTACAAATAGCTGTGAAAAGAAGGGAAGCAAAAGGCAAAGGAGAAAAGGAAAGATATACTTATTTGAATGCAGAGTTCCAAAGAATAGCAAGGAGAGATAAGAAGGCCTTTGTCAGTGATCAATGCGAAGAAATAGAGGAAAACAACAGAATGGGAAAGACTAGAGATCTCTTCAAGAAAATTAGAGATACCAAGGGAACATTTCATGCAAAGATGGCCACAATAAAGGCCAAAAATGGTATGGACCTAACAGAAGCAGAAGATATTAAGAAGTGGTGGCAAGAATACACAAAAGAGCTATACAAAAAAGATCTTCATGACCCAGATAATCACGATGGTGTGATCACTCACCTAGAGACAGACATCCTAGAATGTGAAGTCAGTTGGGCCTTAGGAAGCATCCCTAAGAACAAAGTTAGTAGAGGTGATGGAGTTCCAGTTGAGCTATTTCAAATCTTAAAAGAGGATGTTGTTCAAAGTGCTGCACTCAGTATGCCAGCAAGTTTGGAAAACTCATCAGTGGCCACAGGACTGGAAAAGGTCAGTTTTTATTCCAGTCCCAAAGAAAGGCAATGCCAAAGAATGCTCAAACTACCGCATAATTCCCCCCATCTCACATGCTAGTAATGTTCAAAATTCTCCAAGCCAGGCTTCAACAGTACGTGAACCGTAAACTTCCAGATGTTCAAGCTGGATTTAGAAAAGGCAGAGGAACCAGAGATCAAATTGCCAACATCCACTGGATCATTGAAAAAGCAAGAGAGTTCCAGAAAAACACCTACTTCTGTTTCATTGACTAGGCTAAAACCTTTGACTATGGGGACCACAACAAACTGTGGAAAATTCTTCGAGAGATGGGAACATCAGACCACCTTATCTGCCTCTTGAGAAATCTGTATGCAGGTCAAGAAGCAACAGTTAGAACGGCCATGGAACAACAGATTGGTTAAAAACTGGGAAAGGAATATGTCTAGGCTGTATATTGTCACCCTGCTTATTTAATTTGTATGCAGAGAACATCGTGAGAAACGCTGGGCTGGAAGAAACACAAGCTGGAATCAAGATTGCCGGGAGAAATATCAATAACCTCAGATACGCAGATGACACCACCCTTATGGCAGAAAGTGAAGAAGAACTAGAGAGTCTCTTGATGAAAGTGAAAGAGGAGAGAGAAAAAGTTGGCTTAAAACTCAACATTCAGAAAACTAAGATCATGGCATCTGATCCCATCACTTCATGGAAAATAGATGGGGAAACAGTGGAAACAGTGTCAGACTTTATTTTTTTTGGCTCCAAAATCACTGCAGATGATGACAGCAGCCATGAAATTAAAAGACGATTGCTCCTTGGAAGAAAAGTTATGACCAACCTAGACAGCATATTCAAAAGCAGAGACCTTACTTTGCCAACAAAGGTCCATCTAGTCAAAGGTATGGTTTTTCCAACAGTCATGTATAGATATGAGAATTGAATTATAAAGAAAGCTGAACGCTGAAGAATCAATGCTTTTGAACTGTGGTGTTGGAGAAGACTCTTGAGAGTCCCTTGGACTGCAAGGAGATCCAACCAGTCCATCCTAAAGGACATCAGTCCTGAATATTCTTTGGAAGGACTGATGCTGAAGCTGAAACTCCAATACTTTGGCCACCTGATGTGAAGAACTGACTCATTTGAAAAGACCCTGATGCTGGGAAAGATTGAAGGTGGGAAAAGAAGGGGATGATAAGATGGTTGGATGGCATCATCGACTCACTGGACGTGAGTTTGAGTAAACTCTGAGAGCTGGTGATGGACAGGGAAGCCTGGCGTGCTGCAGTCCATGGAGTCACAAAGGGTCGGACCCAACTGAGCAACTGAAATGAATTGAACGGGGAACTGAGATCCTGCAATCCATGAGGCATAATCCATCTTAAAGAAAAAGTTTAAATTAGAAAAATAAGGTGGGATGGATTGGGAGATTGAAACTGAGTTATATACACTACTATGTATAAAATAGATATGCTGCTGCTGCTGCTGCTAAGTCACATCAGTCGTGTCCGACTCTGTGCGACCCCACAGATGGCAGCCCAACAGGTTCCTCTGTCCCTGGGATTCTCCAGGCAAGAACACTGGAGTGGGTTGCCATTGCCTTCTCCAACATAGATATGAGAATCTATTAAATAACACAGGGATAATGAGACTCAGCTATATAGCACAGGGAATTCTACTCGGTGCTCTGTGGTAACCTAAATGGGAAGGAAATTCAAAAAAGAGGGGATAGATGTGTACAAATAGCTGTTTCACTTCTGTAAAAGCAGAAACCGATACAACATTGTAAAGCAACTATACTCCAGTAAGAAAAAAGAAAAGAAAAACATACACAGAGAGTTGATGAGGTTTGGGGTGGATCAATAGTTCTCAAAGTGTGGTCCAGGGACCCCTTCCTCCCCTTTATAAAGACCACCTTTCAGGAGCTCTACAAGGTCAAAACTATTTTCCTCTTAAATCTAAGATATTACTTTCCCTTTTACCACGCTCATTCTCTCATGAATATATATCGCATAGAATATGTAAAGTTCCTTTTATAGTTTCACATTCCACATTGTAACAAATCTTTAAGAAACTACCACTTGTCAAGTTTTGGGAAAAATGCCAAAAAAGAAAACCCGCAACTCTCTAAAAAGTCTACTAAAATCTCCGTCTTTTTAAACAATACATATCTCTGTGAGGCCAGGTTTTCTTCATATACTTGAACCAAAACAACATATGGCAATGTCATGATGAAAAAACATACATGAGAATTCAGCTACGTTCTATTAAGCCAGACGTTGCAAGAACATTGAAAAAACATAACACAGAGGAATACTTCTCACTAAATATATTGTTTTGGGAAAATAAAGTTATTTTTCATAAAAATGTTATTTGTATTAACACCTAACGAATTTGTTGTTAGTTTTGTTAAGTGACACTACAAAATTTTTTAATTTTAATTTCTAATATGATAAATATCTATAAAAATAATTCACACAAACAAAAGCTCTTTGAAGTGCAAAGATGTCCTGAGACCAAAAAGTTTGAGAATTATGGGGTCAAGTATTACCCAGAATTCTGAGTAATTTTTCAAAACATTGATATAGTTCCATGTATTTTGGCATCTAGTATTACTGCTAAAAGTCTAGAAAATTTATTATCTTAATGATTTTTAAAAATTGAATGAGGTCTGAAGCTTCTAATCCAATTCTGGAAATATAAAGAAACACTATGTTGCTTAAAAAAAACAGGAAATTAATATATGATACAATATTATTAACTAAAGTACAGATTTTCAAATTTCACAAAATTTTATGCGAGTGTCCAGTATTTATTTTCATACCTTATTCAAGACTCCAGATTGTATTTAAGTGCATTGAGCAGATTCAGCAGCATGCAACAAATTCTGGTAAATTCTCTTTCCATTTTTATTCTGTTACAAATATTTTCTAATTTTCATTGTTATGGCTTCTTAGATACAGCCATCATTTTAAAAGTGGACATTCAATTTCCAGACACATGGGATTTTTAAAAGTATCTTTAATATTAATTTCTCATTGGATACTAATTTCTCATTTAAATGCTTTCTTTTCTGCTATCACCCTCAGTGTTGTTTCAGTCTTTTAACTTTATTGAGGCTTTCAGTGGCTAAGTCAAAGATCTCTCTTGGTAGATGTCACATAGCACTTGAAAATACATAGGTTATTTTCAAATATCTTTTGATATTGATTTCTAACATAATTTCTAACATAACATATAGTGATAAGAGAACAGGACTTTGTATGACTCAATACCTTTAGACCATGAAACTTTTGCATCTTGTTTTATGTCCCTGGATATGTTTCAGTGTCTTCTAGTTTATAATCTATGGGAATTTGAATAGAATTTTTATCCTACTGTTGTGTGAAAATTATATACATCATTATTATGGATACACTTGAATTGGTTCATACTACTTTTCAGGTCTCCTATAGCCTTCTACTTCTCTGTATAGTCATTCTATTAGTTTTTGAGAGTTTGATTTTGAAACTCCAACTAAAAATCTTAATTTATCTACTTAAAAAATAGCTATAATATATAGCAGAACTATATGTAACCTTGTTTGGCATGTTCCAATTCTCCTGTAAATGTGTTATCATGCTTTCATAATTTAAAAAATAAAAAAAGAAAGAGAAAAAGATAGCAGTGTCAAAAAAAAAAAAAAAAAAGAATTTTGAGTAATTTTGGATGCAAGAGACAAACTCAACTCAAACAGCCATAAGCCAAAGCCTATCTCTCTTCACCTCTTGGTCCCTTATCCACTATTACTGGCTTCATGTTGGGCAGACTTTCCTCTAAAAGCAGGTAATGATGACTGTCTGCAGCTGCAGGTAATGATGACTGTCTGCAGCTACAGGTTTAGGTCCTATTAGCTTGGCAACCATAGCATATCCATTCCAGTAGTTCTAGCAAAATCCACAGTGTAGACCCTCTTTCCATTTTCATCCCTGGGCCAATCCCCATGACTCTGCTGGTTCAGGTCTTAATCTTCCATTCATCTCTGTGATGATGAGTCGTATGTGGTCAGTGTTCAGTGAACCATCTGGACCAAGGAGGGTAGCTCATCAGAGGAAACTCAGAAGCTTTTACCAAGGAAAAGGTAAAAGGATTTCATGTGGGCAAGCAACATCTGTCATCTTGGGAAGATTGGGGTAGAAGGCCTAGAAAATGAGAAAAGTAAGTTTTCTCTAAGAAGAATTCAGTAGAGGTGAAGAGGTTAGGGAAGGCTGGGTTGAGTGGCACATGTTGAGACAGGATTGGTGGAGGGAGGTATGGCTGGTTTCCTGTTCCTGTTTGACCCATGAGGCCTTGATGATGATGGAAAAAGGGTAGCTGTGGCCTGCGTGGACTGGATATAACATTTTCAGCATTTTGGGGCTCTCTTTCTGCTTCCCAAGACAAACTGGATCACACCTCATGCTCTGATCACCAGACTTACCTATCCTGAGTCATGTTGCCTGTAGCCTCTGCTCCACATTAGGGGACCCCGAGGCAGAAGAGGTAACAGTAAAAGTGTTAGGTCAAGACTAGAGTTTGGAAGGAAGATTCGGGATTTAGAGTCCTTTAGCATCCCGGAAAACAAAACACCAACCATGAAAGACGTCGCCTGTTATTGCTGCAAAGGAGAAAGCTACCCCTGGAGAATTAATCCTTACGAAGTTTACCCTCTCCCTCTGCTCTCTCATGGACAGACTTTCACTGTGGGCTTTCACATGTGAAAGATGAGATGTTTTCCACATGGACCCAAGACAGGAAAGAGAACCAAAGATGAGAAATAGAGGCAGCTAAATTTTGTCTCAGTATAAAAGAAAATGTTCAGTCTCATCATCCAAAGCTGGAATGGGTTCCTTCAGGTGTGTGTTTGAGGGGGGGACAGGTCAATTATGCACTAATGCATGACCTCATTTTCTTCCAGGTCATGAGTCTTGGGAGTGCTGAAAACCAGAGTTTGAGGTAAGCACAAGATGATTTACTCTTTACTCTGAAGAGCTCCTTCTCTTCCCTTGCCTCCTTCCAACTCCCCTCCCCCCTCCCTCCTTTCTTGCTTCCCGTGGTGAATATTGATACTTTATTTTGGCATAAAGAGAGGAATCTGGAAAATGCCTTATATTTGAAATGTTCTTGATTCTCCCTCCCATGGTGGAAACCCTTCCCTCATCCGTTCAGATCCAGAATACTTGAAAACTGCAGCAGCAATACAAATGCACGACCAAAGGACAGCCAGGCAAAAAAGTGGTGTCACTCGGACAGACACCGGGGTGCTAGACGGGAGCCTCTGTTTCTGCCTCTCCTTTTCTGTCCCCGATTCTCTCAGAGAGGGCGTCAGAAGTAGCTGGTGGATCCAGTGTCTGAAGGCTCTTCAGTAGCTTGGCTGGAGGCATCCGGCACAGGCAGGGATCAGGCTGCTCTCATCTTTCTCTGGCGTGGTTTGGGGCTGAACATCTGCATTTGTTTTCCAGCCCTTAGAGTCTGGGCAAAGGAAGGAAAGGGTGAGTCTCCTTTCAGACTCCTGAGGCTAAAGGAGGACTGCCCTGGGGCAGAGGGTGACAGAGGGGTCAGCAGGAAGTCTGTGTGGACGCTGCACTTTTGCTAGAAAGACAAAGGGAGAGAGTCCCCTGGCCCCGAGTGCAGTCAGTGGAGCAGGCGTAGGAACCAAAGGAAGAAAATGCTGACTCTCCTGGGGAGCACAGGCTTCTCAACTGCCCTGTCATCACTTGCTCTGCTCCATCTCCCTCCCAAGTTCCCAGCTGCATTCCTCCCAAGCCTTCGCGTCTCTGAGTTACCTGAGAGCATCTCTGGGATTTCCTTAGAGACCATAGGGGAGGGCTCCATTTCCTGAGGCTCAGTCAGAGATGGACCTACCCTGGGAGCGCTCCATCCTCTAATGTCTCACGTGACCTCACCCGTGCATCATGGAAATGATAGCTCCTATCTCATCTCTGCTGAGGGCCCCTGAGTGTTGGTAAGATGTGTTTGTGCCCAGAGATTTTGATGCTAATTCCTTTTGGGTTCCTGGTACCCCAGTCTCCTAGGATCTATGCTGCTATTCCAACCACCCTACCCAGTTTTCTAAGGTCCTGACATCTAAATAGGGAAGCTATACCTCAGTACCTCTGACCCTCCGGAAAGTGACAATACAACAAAAACCTGCCTATCAATCTATTTAATATTATCACCAGCGTGTGTTATATGATCACTTGTATAATGCCAGTAAGAACAAAATCCTTCATTTCTTAAATACTTAGTGCCTTTTGTATGCAGGTCAAGAAGCAACAGTTAGAACTGGACATGGAACAACTGACTGGTTCCAAATCAGGAAAGGAGTACATCAAGGCTGTATATTGTCACCCTGCTTATTTAACTTATATGCAGAGAATATCATGAGAGATGCTGGACTGGATGAAGCACAAACTGAAATCAAGATTGCCAGGAGAAATATCAGTAACTTCAGACCAACACATGACACCACAATTATGGCAGAAAGTGAAGAACTAAAGAGCCTCTTGATGAAAGTGAAAGAGGAGAGTGAAAAAGTTGGCTTAAAACTCAACATTCAGAAAACTAAGATCATGGCATCCGGTCCCATTACTTCATAGCAAATAGATGAGGAAACAGTGAGAGACTTTATTTTGGGGGGCTCGAAAATCACTGCAGATAGTGATTGCAGCCATGAAGTTAAAAGATGCTTGCTGCTTGGAAGAAACGTTATGACCAACCTAGACAGCATATTAAAAAGTAGAGACGTTACTTTGCCAACAAAGGTCTGTGTAGTCAAAGCTTTGGTTTTCCTAGTAATCATGTATGGATATGAGAGTTGGACTATAAAGAAAGCTGAGCACCGAAGAATTGATGCTTTTGAACTGCGGTGTTGGAGAAGACCATTGAGGGTCCCTTGGACAGCAAAGAGATCCAGCCAGTCCATCCTAAAGGACATCAGTCCTGAATATTCATTGGAAGGAGTGACACTGAAGCTGAAATTCCAATACTTTGGCTGCCTGATGTGAAGAACTGACTCATTTGAAAAGACCCTGATGCTGGGAAAGATTGAAGGCTGAAGGAGAAGGGAATGACAGAGGATGAGCTGGTTGGATGGCATCACCGACTCAGTGGACATAAGTTTGAGTAAAATCTGTGAGTTGGTGATGGACAGGGAGGCCTGGCATGCTGCAGTCCTTGGGGTTGCAAAGATTCAGACACAGCTGAGTGACTGAACTGAACTGAACTGAACTGTGTGAATGAGGTCCTTGACTTCTCTCAACAACATTATGACCTAAGTACTACTGTTATGCCCATTTTACAGATGAAGAAACCAATGCTCAGATAAATTAATTGGCTCGGCCAAGAACATGTAGCTAGTTTAATATTGAAAATGGAATTTTAAAAAAAGTAGGTTTGCAGCTATATATTTCTGGTTTTGATCATAATATATTTTTGCTTGTTCTAGATTTTAAAATAAATGAAACCATGAAGTATGTAGAAAAATGAATAAACATTGTTTCTTACCTGAGAACAACAAAAAAAAAATTAACAAAATTAAATTCAAGGCCTAGTCTGCCTGACACCAGTGTCCATATTCTTAGCCATCATACCAAGTGCGCCTGGTTATTCCTACTAATATCCCTGAGAGGAGTTTTAAAGAGAATTAAAACTGAATGGAGAGAGGAAGATGGAAGTTGGTCTCTGTGTTAATTAGGGAAGTGCTAGCTACAGTAGTTTTTAAACTGCCAGTTTCAGTGGCTTAACACAGTAAAAACGTATTTGCTACTTACGTAACAATCTGATGATTTTGTTTCTAGTGGCTTTCATCTATGTGGTGATTCAGGGACCCAAGCCTGTCTCTCTCTCTCTCTCTCTTTTTCCTTTGGAACTTTTAATTTTGTATTGGGGTATAGCCCATTAACAATGTTGTGGTAGTTTCAGGTGGACAGTGAAAGGACTCAGCCATACATGTATATGTATCAATTTTCCTCCAAACCCCCTCCTCCCATCCAGACTGCCACATAACACTGAGCAGAGTTCCATATGCTACACAATAGGTCCTTCTTGGTTATCCATTTTAAATATAGCAGTGTATACAGGACCATCCCAAACTCCCTAACTATCCCTCCCCCCAAAAAACCATAAGTTCATTTTGTATGTCTGCGAGTCTCTTTCTGTTTTGTAAGTAAGTTCATTTGTATCATTTCTTTTTAGATTCCACATATGTGATACTTCTTCTCTGTCTGAGCCTTACTTCACTCAATATAACACTCTCTAAGTGACCCAGGCATGTCTTATCTCATGCCTTTGCCATCCCTTAAAGGCTTAAGCACCTCTGTATCTAGGACGAAGTGGAGAGGAGAAGAAATAACATAGCCTGTTCTTAACTGTTTTGGCCAGAAATGACACATGTTACTTCTGCTCACTTTCTATTGGCCAACACTAGTCACATGTCTTTGCACAAATGAAGAGGCCTTAGGAAATATGTTGGCTCTCTGGGCAGACATGTTTCAGCATCAACTCTGCAACATGGGTCAGGGAGCACAAAATAGTCAGCAAAAAGTTATTTCTGCCCTGATCTCAATGACCATAAATTCCTTCTATCCCATAGGTTCTATGGTTACATGATGTTATTTGTCTGAAATACATGAGAATTTGATGAGGGTAAAGGTCCTTTCAATAGGGCAGTATTGATGTGAGAAATGGCCAAGACAGAAAATGTCTGTAGTGAATGTTCGCTATGGCCTGAGGTTTTCAGCATCTGAAAAATGAGTGTTTGGATCTTTTCTGTAGTCTGTTCAGTGTGGCCCACTGTAGGATTCCATTGCCAGCATGGACTCCAGAGGCAGCAGCCTCACTTAGGCTCCATGACTCACTGCAGAGAGAGGTACCCAGAGATGTGGTTTTAACATACTGTTTAGAAATAAGCATCTGAGAAGTGTGGAAACATGCCGTCCTGATTTGCTCAGCTCTATCGTTAAGCGCTGGCATTATCACCATCTGCCAAAATGTGGAAGTTGCTTAAAAATGAGTCACCTGGCACCAGAAATCATTCTGCTCAGAACCTCCCCCACCATCTCCTGGTATCAACAACAAGTCTCTGCTGCTTGTAAGTTCTAAGAAGCCTGAGAAAATATGAGTCCCCCAGCCCCCATCCCTACCAGCTGACACTTGGTTATTAATCCTCCAGGACAAAGGCATCAATTTCCTTGAAACTTATTGGTACACTTACTTTTCAAGGACGCTGAATCATGTTGCATGGACAAAGGCAGTATTATTTCTAAGTTCATATGAGTGCTTGCTGAATTAAACTCCTTTTCATCTCTTTCTCATCTCATACCTAGTGTTTCTTCGATAGGTGGCAGCTTAAACAATGAGAAACATAATACAGTTTGTCTCATACATCTAGAAAGATGCCAAATCCTCCACAGTCCATTTTTGGGTGGTTTCTTTTCTAGGTGAGTCAATGTCCCTTGGATATCCTGTAATTTAAATAATGAAATATGAGATTAACTCCTATAGTCAGATGGTAAAGAATCTGCCTGCAATGCAGGAGACCCAGGTTCAATCCCTGGGTCAGGAAGAGTCCCTGGAGAAGGGAAGGCCACCCACTCCAATATTCTCCTTGCCTGGAGAATTCCACAGACAGAGGAGCCTGGGGGACTCCAGTCCATGGGGTCCCAAAGAGTTGGACACAATTGAGTGACTAACACTTTCACTATTAATTCATCTTATGTTAAAGGCTAGAGCAATGAAAGAGGGGGAAAACTGGTTGGTTCATAAGCCCATATGTTCATGTCAAAAAAGGAAGAACGCTCACAACTATTAATTACAGTCCTGGTTTCTGTGGCCAGTCTGTGATCTTAGCTGATATTTATAACCGCCATGTTCCTTCACCCATCGCACATTCCCTTTGCCCTTAGCAAGCATTGGCCAATTCACCTTCATTTGTAACCCTCTGACTGTGAAACCCCAAAAGCCATTGGTTTTCTTCAGGGCCTAGACCACCAGAAGACTATGGTAGAATCAGGCTGCTGACTGGGTGGTGCTTGCATGCCTGCTTTGTAGAGGGATGCTGTTCTGAGCCACTGGTGCGCCTCCTACAGATGCCTCCTAGCAGAGCACCTTAGGATTTGGAGGCAAAGTTGCTCCATCCTCTGCAGCTCATTCAGTTGCTTTTAAAGAGGCTTGGGCCACCAGGTTACCAGGAGACCTTAGGTGACCATAAGGATGGGCATTGTGCTGACATGCTCTTCATCAGCTGGGAAATATCAGAATATGTACCCATATATAACAGCCAATTTTATCACAAGGATTTCTATAATAGTTATCAGGGGACCTGAGCTATGATCCTAACTGGTGTTGCCAGCCAACCGTGTGACTCGAATGTCTGCTTCCTCATCTTTGAAGAAAGGGCCCCACACTAACTGATAAAGGACCAAGCTTACCTGGTTTAGAGTGGGGTTCTATCTGCTGGGTCTGTAGAGCAGTGGATCTGCTTCAAAGGGGATAATACATAGGGGATCAATAGAATACAAAAGGATTCTATCGTTAAATCAGGTTGCTAAGCCTGGTCATGTCCATCACTGTCTTATTTTACATGTAATATAAATATGAAAACTGGTTTAAAAAAACACTTTTTATTGCAGACACCTATCAATATCACCAGGAACCAGGATTCAAAGGAATACAGAACAGGAAGTTCTGTTAAGAAGTATTCTATAAAAATGGTAAACAGCTGTTAAACTTGGTTAGTCCAATGTCTGAATTTATATGTGAGAATTTTTATAGAAAATATATTTAGGTTAAAAGAAGCCAAAGATGAAATTGCATGTGCATATTGATGACAGGGGAATTACATCTAAGTACTTTGCAGAGGAGAGAAAATGAGTGAGGTCGTATTTGAGAAGCATAGGACTGTTTTTCCATAGAGTGATGTCAATGATGGACTTCCCTGGTGGCTCAGAGGTTAAAGTGTCTGCCTGGAATGCAGGAGACCCAGGTTCGATCCCTGGGTTGGGAAGATCCCCTGGAGAAGAAAAGGGCAACCCACTCCAGTACTCTTGCCTGGAGAATCCCACGGAGGGAGGAGCTTGATAGGCTACAGTCCATGGGGTCGCAAAGAGTCGGACACGACTGAGCGACTTTACTTACTACAGATTAAGTTATCAAGTGTTAGGCTTGGATGGGTGTTTTTTAAAAAATGCTCCAGGTGGCCAAGGGTAAAGTCGGGGTTAAGGGGAGAATGAGCCAATGAAATCCATACTCTGCTTTAACTAAAACACTCTGCTTCTACCTGAAAGTAGAGACCCAGGCCATGGAGTCAGGAGCCCTGACTTTGAATATCACATGCCACAGCTGCTGACAACATGACCTCAGCCATCTCTCTGACCCTTTGTATTTCTCTTTTTCAATTGGAAGATAAGGGGAAAAAAACAAACCTCACTTTTAAGGTTTTAGACAGGATGAAATGAGATAATTCTGGCAAAGTGCAAAGCACGGTAATAGGCCATAAGAACTATTATTAATATTCTTTCACAGAATGGTTTTTCACATAGGTGTGTGAACAAGGGGTCTCCCAAGTAAAAGGGCTTAAAGACACAAGACTAGATGATGTTTAAGGTTTTTTTCATGGTTAAGAGTCTGTGGTCCAAAATATAACAGATATGTCCTGTGACAGAAAATTTCCCCCTTTCTACTCCTCAGTTGTCACTTCTGGTTAAAAAGAGGAAAAAAAGCAAGAAAAAAAAAAAAAGGCATTTGTTGTATAGTTCCTCAATCCTTGTTTTTTGCTAATTTTATTTGGTTCATTTAGAAGAAAATATGAGAACTGGCAGAAGAGTCTGAAGGACTGCAGTTTGTCTTCAAACCAAGGCACACTTAACTCTTGATTCACTGAAGGAGAGAACAGGTTCACCAGCTTGTGCTTTCAACGTAAAAATTGTCCACTTGAAAAATAAAATTGAGTATAAAGCATCTACATGTTAGAAAATATCTAAAAATGGACATGGTTTCTTTATAGAAATGCACTCCCTCCTTGCCAGTTGTACTCACAAAGTGAATTAAAATTTTCATGGTGAACAGATTGTTTAAGGCTTAACAGATAGTGAATTCAGGATGTTCATTGGGTGGGTAATTCTCCATTTGCCCCTAGATCTTTTCTCCACACTTCTAGACTTTGCTCTGAACCCTGGAAAGCTGATCTCTATGAACCAAGTTTGTCACCCAAGTCCTCTTGCCCCCTGACTTCTAGTTGGCCAGTAGGAGGCACCAGCTGGAGGTCTGAGCGTGGAAGAGGGAGAAAGTTCTGGATATTTATTCCTCCTGCTTTTTCATGACTTGGCCTGATTAGGACTGCATCTGTATCCCTTTGTGACTTCAACCTCCCTCAAACAGCCCCTCTGCGTGGTGCTAACTCTGAGCCAAGCTCTGGTAACATCATTTTTCTTTTTTGTGACTGTGCTGGGTCTTCGTTGCTACATGCAGGCTTTCTTTCTCTAGTTGCAGTGAGTAGGTGCTACTCTAGTTACCGTGCGAGGTCTTCTCTTTGCAATGGCTTCTCTTGTTGCAGAGCACAGGCTCTAGAGGGTGCTTGGGCTTCAGTTGATGTGGTGAACAGGTTTAATTGCCCTGTGGCATATGGGATCTTCCAGACCCGGGGGTGAACCCACATCCCCTGCACTGGCAGGCAGGTTCTTAACCAGTGGACCCACCAGGGAAGTCCTGGTAACACCTTCAAGCCTGCAGGTGGTAATGGCTTCTCAAGTTGCTAGTCCCTGGGTACCTTGGCATCCCTGTTACTTCCTTGAACCCTGGCCACCTCCGTAAGTAGTTACTCAAAGTCTGTTTAAAAGTACCAGCTGGTTATTCCAGCTATATGACATTTCGGAAAGAGCAAATCTATGGAGACAGTAAAAAGATCAGTGATGGGCAGGGGGTTAGGGGCAGAGTGATGGTTGAAAAAGCAAGAGCGCAGAGGATTTTCAGGGCAGTGACTCTACTGTGCATGATATTATAATAATGGGTATGTGTTACTACGTTGTTGCTGTTTAGTTGCTAAGTCACGTCCAACTCTTTGTGACGCTATGGGCTGCATTCCACCAGTCTCCTCTGTCCATGGTATTTCCCAGGCAAGAATTCTGGAGTGGGCTGCCATTTCCTTCTCCAGGGGATCTTCCCCACCCAGGGATCGAAACTGCATCTCCTGCACTGGCAGGCAGATCTGTTACCACTGAGCCACTAGGGGAGCCCACGTGTCCCTATACATTTGTTCAAACCTATAGAATGAACGGCACTCACAGTGAACCCTAACATGAACTACGGACTTTGGGTGATTGTGATGTGGTAACTAATGTAGGTTCATCAATGTAACAAATGTAACAGTCTGACTGGGGGGAGGTTGTAAGAGTGGGGACAGTGGGTATATGGGAAATTTGTACCTTCTCCTCAATTTTGCTGTGTAGTAAAGAAAAAAAATCAATTAATTAAATTCCTAGCTGTACATACCCTTCCCATGACTATTGTATGGCTTTTTGTGTCTACATTGAGTAACAGTGGCATCATAAGAATGATGGAGGAGGAGAGAGACCTGGACAGCAAAAACAAGACAGCCAATGACTATCCCAGACTGTAGGAGATTTGAGTGCAGTGCAGAGACCCCAAACAATGGTAGCTTCAACAAGAGCCATGTATCTGTCTCACGTAAAACGCTATGCACTGGTCTTTCAAATGGAGGTTCAAATGGAGGTGATGGTGGGCTGCCTCCCTGAGCTGTTACGAGGATTCGTGGAGCTAATGTGTGAGAACTTCATGACCAAGGGGGAAGTCCTGCTTTGAACTAAGCAGCACAGGGTTGATTGCTAGTAAGAGAAGTAGAATATTTCCTTCCCCATTTGCTGTTGTTTCCCATTAAAGAAAAAACAATTATATGAAACAGTACCAAAAGTAAAAAACTTTCCCATGATTAAAAATAGTCTTGGCACAGTGCTGTGCTAAGTTGCTTCAGTCATGTCCAGCTCTTTGCGATCCTATGCACTGTAGGCTGCCAGGCTTCTCTCTCCGTGGGGATTCTCCAGAGAGCAGCTAGTGTATAATAAACATAGCTTTTATTGCTGTTATCATTGTCAACCTCTGTCATACCTCCCCACATCTGCCTTGCCCCACTCTTTCTTTTGATTCTGTTATGTGGGAAATGAAGCCCTTTATGATGTGCTAATCTAGCTTTTGATTTTGTTGTGTTCCAACTCTCTGGTTGTTAGTTTTGGAGGAAGAGAATCTTCGGGCAACCAAAGGAAGATTAGTGGCAGAAGGAAGGTGGTCAAATAGCAATTGAGGACTTAGATCTGGCCAGTGTCCCACACTGGTGAACACGTGGTTACAGGTTTTGCAGGACCTAGCATTTCCCTAAAGCTATTTTAAAATATCTATTGTCTATTTTATAGATCACCAGTCCAGGTTCAATGCAGGAGGCAGGGTGCTCAGGGCTGGTGCACTGGGATGACCCTGAGGGATGGGATGGGGAGGGAGGTGGGAGGGAGGTCAGGATGGGGAACACATTACACCCATGGCTGATTCATGTGAATGTATGGCAAAGACCACCACAATACTGTAAAGTAAGTAGCCTCCAATTAAAATAAAAAAAAATATATCTATTGTCTATTTTAAATGAGAAGAGCATTTAGCTCCTGCCAAGCTAAAACACGTCTGCCTCTTTCAGTGTGGTGGATACTGGAGCCGGGGGTTGAGCAGTGAATGCCAGTTTGAGGGATGACATCACCAGGCCCTTCAGGACGGAATTCTGGTGAGACAAGGTAGATCCCCTGGATGCGCTCGGCCTGGTCACTTCCTCACCATACCACCTAACCCACCTCCCCATCTGGGAAGCAGGACTAAGCCTAAACCTGAAAGTACTGAGGAAACCAGAGCTGAGGTTTTATTTCCTGCCATGTAGCAGAACAAGGGTTCAACAGAACCTTACTACCAAGTAGAAGTACACTGAAGTGAAAGTCACTCAGTCGTGTTCAACTCTTTGTGACCCATATAGTCCACGGAATTCTCCAGGCCAGAATACTGCGCTTCTCTGATGGCTCCATGGTAAAGCATCCATCTGCCAATGCAGGAGACGTGGGTTCAATCCTTGGGTCGGGAATATCCCCTGGAGAAGGAAATGGCACCCCACTCCAGTATTCTTGCCTGGAGAATCCCATGGACAAAGGAGCCTGGTGGGCTACAGTCCACGGTGTTGCAGAGTAGGACATCATTTAGCAACTAAACAAAAACAATCGCCTAAATCAAGATATTTTAGAAAGAATTTCAGCATGAAAAAATTTCCCCCTGAGCTCTATCCCAGTCAAAATTATGCCAAAAATGACAACTATTCTTATTTCTAATCCATAGGTTTTTGCTGTTCTTGAATGTCATACAAATGCAATCATAAATATATGAATATTTAATTTCCTTACTTGACTTAGAGCATAGTTATTTGCATTTAGATAATGTGCTCAGGAAATGCTGAGTACATGCTTATGGCAGGCATGAAGGGCTCTTACTTCTAGTGGCACAAATAAAGCTTTATATTCATTATAATAAATAATAATAAAATAAATAATAAACATATATAATAAATAAATAAATATACACATCTCTCCTGCATTGCAGGCATATTCTTTATTTATTGCTGAACCACCAAGGAAGCCCTAATCTATTTATAAATTCTTTTTTTTTTTTTTGATTGTTCATTCATCCTACAAACATCTGTTGGTTGTTGGTCAGGTTCTCTTGGAGCAGACATTGAGATGGAGTTTGAGTAGCAAAGTATTTATTAGGGATGCAGGAGAATTGATGCTTTTGAACTGTGGTGTTGGAGAAGACTCTTGAGAGTCCCTTGGGCTACAAGGAGATCCAACCAGTCCATCCTAAAGGAGATCAGTCCTGGGTGTTCATTGGAAGGACTGATGTCAAGCTGAAACTCCAATACTTTGGCCACCTGATGTGAAGAGCTGACTCATCTGAAAAGACCCTGATGCTGGGAAAGACTGAAAGCAGGAAGAGAAGGGGATGACAGAGGATGAGATGGTTGGATGGCATCACTGACTCAATAGACATGAGTCTGGGTGAACTCTGGGAGTTGGTGATGGACAGGGAGGCCTGGTGTGCTGTGGTCCATGGGGTCACAAAGAGTCAGACACAAGTGAACAACTGAACTGAACTGACTGATATCTTCTTTTATGAAGTCTTACTTTAAAAAAAAAATTGATGTAGTTGTTTTCTGTTACTGCATTGTAGGGTTCCTTTGCATACCCTAGATGGAAATCTGTTGTCAGGTAGATGTTCTGCCAATATTTTCTCCTAATCTGTAGCTTGCTTATGTCTTTGATGAGAAGTTTGAAATTTTAAGGAAATCCAACTTTATCAAATTTTCTTTTGTGATTTCACTTTCTGTGACTTAAGAAACCTTTGCCTATCCTCAAGTCCCAAAGGTATCCTTCTGTCTTTTCCACTAAAAGCTTTATGATTTTATCTTTGATTTATCACAGGTCATGTTAAATGTACATGGACAAATATTTTTAAAATTTAGTTGTACTGCTTTAAAAATTTTTTTATGTTTTTCATTTCATGACCACTTATACTTGTTTTCCATTTAGAGTCAACATACAGGTTTCTTTCTTTTTTTCTCTCTTATGGTCCCCACCCTGCAGGTCGTGGGATCTTAGTTCCCCAACCAGGGATTGAAACTGGGCCCTCAGCAGTGAAAGTGTGGTATACTAACCACTGGACCTTAGGAAGGCCAGGGACTTTCCACAAGTTTCTTTTTCAAATAAACTTATTAAAGTCAAAAAAGTGAGAATGAAAATATTAGTGGAATAGATGATAGCTGACAAAAATCATGAAGATGATACTTGCATTTGGAAAATGTTGAACTACTGTGTAAAGCAACAAGCTTTAGCTTTTGTTGAGTCCAGATGACAATTGATTTAGTTTCTTATTGACAGCTGAAAATAACTTCTCCATTGATCTTACCATTAAGTTTTGGCATGATTTCCAGTATATTTAATTTTGGCTTAGATCTAGTCCAGGCCAATACTATTTCCAACGATTAACAACTTCCAGTTATGCAGAACACTGGTGAAAAGAAAAGCAGAGAGGACTAAAAAATAGTGCCTATATTTTAAAATCAACATTTGATGCCAATCATCTTTATTTGGCCTTGGAGTACATAATGAAGCAGGACAAAGGCTAATAGAGTTTTGCCAAGAGAATGCACTGGTCATAGCAAACACCCTCTTCCAACCACACAAAAGACTCTACACATGGACATCACCAGATGGTCAACACCAAAATCAGGTTGATTATATGCTTTGCAGCCAACGATGAAGAAACTCTATACAGTCAGCAAAAACAAGACCGGGAGATGACTGTGGCTCAGATCCTGAACTTATTGCCAAATTCACACTTAAATTGAAGAAAGTGGGGAAAACCACTACACCATTCAGGATTTGACCTAAATCAAATCCCTTATGACTATACAGTGGAAGTGACAAATAGATTCAAGGGCCTAGATCTGATAGACAGAGCACCTGAGGAACTGTGGACAGAGGTTCATGACATTGTACAGGAGACGGGGATCAAGACCATCCCCAAGAAAAAGAAATGCAAAAAAGCAAAATGGCTGTCTGAGGAGGGCTTACAAATAGCTGTGAATAGAAGAGAAGCAAAAGGAAAAGGAGAAAAGGAAAGATATACCCATTGAATGCAGAGTTCCTAAGAATAGCAAGGAGAGATAAGAAAGCCTTCCTCAGTGATCAATGCAAAGAAATAGAAGAAAACAATAGAATGGGAAAGACTAGAGATCTCTTCAAGAAAATCAGAGATACCAAGGGAACATTTCATGCAAAGATGAGCTCGATAAAGGACAGAACTGGTATGGACCTAACAGAAGCAGAAGATATTAAGAAGAGGTGGCAAGAATACACAGGAGAACTGTACAAAAAAGATCTTCATGACCCAGATAATCACGATGGTGTGATCACTCACTTAGAGCCAGACATCCTGGGATGTGAAGTCAAGTGGGCCTTAGAAAGAATCACTACGAACAAAGCTAGTGGAGGTGATGGAATTCCAGTTGAGCTATTTCAGATCCTAAAAGATGATGCTGTGAAAGTGCTGCACTCAATATGCCAGCAAATTTGGAAGAGCTGCACTCAATATGTCAGCAGTGGCCACAGGACTGGAAAAGGTCAGTTTTCATTCCAATCCCAAAGAAAGGCAGTGCCAAAGAATGCTCAAACTACCACATGATTACACTCATTTCACACGCTAGTAAAGTAATGCTCAAAGTGCTCCAAGCCAGGCTTCAGCAATACGTGAACTGTGAATTTCCTGATGTTCAAGCTGGTTTTAGAAAAGGCAGAGGAACCAGAGATCAAATTGCCAACATCTGCTGGATCATTGAAAAAGCAAGAAAGTTCCAGAGAAACATCTATTTCTGCTTTATTGACTATGCCAAAGCCTTTGACTGTGTGGATCACAATGAACTGTGGAAACTTCTGAGAGAGATGGGAATACCAGATCACCTAACCTGCCTCTTGAGAAGCCTATATGCAGGTCAGGAAGCAACAGTTCGAACTGGACATGGAACAACAGACTGGTTCCAAATAGGAAAAGGAGTACATCAAGGCTGTATATTGTCAGCCTGCTTATTTAACTTATATGCAGAGTACATCATGAGAAATGCTGGGCTGGATGAGGCACAAGCTGGAATCAAGATTGCCAGGAGTAATATCAATAACCTCAGATATGCAGATGACACCACCCTTATGGCAGAAAGCGAAGAAGAACTAAAGAGCCTCTTGATGAAAATGAAAGAGGAGAGTGAAAAAGTTGGCTTAAAGTTCAACATTCAGAAAACGAAGATCATGGCATCTGGTCCCATCACTTCATGGCAAATAGATGGGGAAAGAGTGGAAACAGTGTCAGACTTTATTTTTTGGGCTCCAAAATGACTGCAGATGGTGATTGCAGCCGTGAAACTAGAAGACCTTTGCTCCTCGGAAGGAAAGTTATGACCAACCTAGACAACATATTAAAATGCAGAGACATTACTTTGTCAACAAAGGTCTGTCTAGTCAAGGCTATGGTTTTTCCAGTAGTCATGTATGGATATGAGAGTTGGACTATAAAGAAAGCTGAGTGTTGAAGAATTGATGCTTTTGAACTGTGGTGTTCGAGAAGACTCTTGAGGGTCCCTTAGACTGCAAGGAGACCCAACCAGTCCATCCTAAAGGAGATCAGTCTTGGGTGTTCATTGGAAGGACTGATGTTGAAGTTGAAACTCCAATACTTTGGCCACCTGCTGAGAAGAGTTGACTCATTTGAAAAGATGCTGGGCAAGATTGAGGGTGGGAGGAGAAGGGGACGACAGAGGATGAGATGGTTGGATGGTATCACCAACTCAATGGACATGAGTTTGGGTGAACTCCGGGAGTTGGTGATGGACAGGGAGGCGTGGCATGATGTGGTTCATGGGGTCACAAAGAGTTGGACATGACTGAGCGACTGAACTGATTGACTGATCTTATTTGGAGCATAGTACTTATTCTGAATAAAATCAATGAAGAAATTTCAAGGATAGTACATCTTTTTGCTTTTTTTAAAAAAGGGATTAAGATAGAGCAATGTTGCATGTGTTTGAGTTTAAATTAAAAGAAAAAACTTTTCCAAGATATAAAAAATAAGAGAAAATGCTATCACAGAAGGTTCTTAGAGCAGTGAATACTGAGGCTATCATGATGGACGTTTATCATTGTACATTTGTCCCAACCCATAAAATGTGTGACAGGAAAAGTGAACCTAAAGTCTATTTGGGTGATTATGTGTCTGTGTCAGTTCACCTTTTGGAACAAGTGCACCACTCTGGAGCAGGAAGATGCTGATAAATTGGGGCATATGGGGAACCTCTGTACCTTCCTCGTAGTTTTGCTGTGGACTTAAAACTACTCTTGAAAAGTAAAAATTTTATTTTGAAAACAGAGAAATTAAAAAAAAAAGAAATTATTTGTCCATCAGTGAATTTGTTCTGATCAGCAGTGTGGATTATGAGGGCAACTTTTCTAGACAACTCAGTTCTGTTTATATCTTCTCATCCTCAGCCAAGGTTGATAAGGGAAATAGAAGGGCCAACTCATTTGAATTTATTTAGACCAGCACTCTCCAAACTTTTTTTCATCTCCTACTTTATCAGTAGAAAACTTTGAGCACATGCTCCCAATATATGTATGTACATTTATTTATTTATAAATTATGTATAGGCTACTCTACTCATACAAATGCCTCATAAAACATACCTAAAATGGAATTTTAAAAGAATTAAACAAGGATAAAAGTATTTTATTTAATTTATTATTAACACTAAAAACTATTTCTTCTCCTCTGTAGCTGATGTATTCATTTGGAATATAAGAAAAGAATCACCTTCTCTGTTTCTTATCATCTTGTGCTTATATTCTCAGTTTGTCTTCAATCAATAGGTTTGCTGCATGAATCTATTAAAAATATTTTTATGTGAAGGTTAATTTTATTAAAATTGAAGGAGAAAAATCTGTAAATCCATATAAGTGGGAACATAGTAAAATATTCTAGAGACAGATGTCTTAGCCAGGTTCTCCCCAAAGTAGAGCCTGGTACAAAGTGTTATTTGCAGCTGGTTTACTTGGGAATGTAGTCCCAGAGAACAGTGATGCAGGAAAAGGGAGCGAAACAGTAGGGAAACCGGTACAAGAATGTCTTGTCAAGCTCTCTCTCCGACTGCCCTGAGTAAGGCAGGTTGGTGCTTCAACTCATTGCAGCCTTGTAGGGAGCATTATGGATTTCATTTCACAGCTGTGTGCCCTCGGGACAAAACCAGAAGACTTTAGCCATCAGCTCCTCCCCTGAATTGATGAAGAGTGGCTTTCTGGGCACAAACACCCTTTTTTTTTCCCCCTGGATTATGTAGAGGGGGATCCCAAGGAGTTGGGAGAGACAGCCACAATGTTGGCCATGTCAGAGGCTTTTGAAGTGATACAGAAGAGGTCTCCCATGCAGCAGAAAAACCCAAAAAGAGTGCATTTATAATCAGCAATCATTGTGGAACTCTCTCAAAGTGCCTCCAATACTGTACTGCCAAATGGTCATTTGGACGCTGAGTGAAGGAAAAGCTTTATTTCTTCCTTCCTTCCTTCCTCCCTCCATCTCTTTTCTCCCTTCCCTCCCTCCCACTTCCTTCCTTTTCTTTCTTTTTTTAAACCTAAATGTAAGTGAAAGTTGTAATGACCTATTGTCTTACCTTAGTGTACAAAAATTCTTCCATCCTGTACTCTGTGAGTGAGTTCACATGTTGATCAAAGGATATAGACAACCAAGAAAAAGATACTAGAGGAAGTAAATTTGTTACTATTGAAAAAAATATCCAAGCAGTATAATCCAAAGCCAAAAAGCATTTAGATTTCCCAGTCCTTTTTAATTAAAAAATGTCCAAGATTTGGAACAATTTATGTCCTAGAGTGGATGATAGAGTATTGACAGTATAGAATTTGAACATTTATCGTACATACAAGATAATAGCTGCTATTCGAAGATGTTTATAAGTGGTGAGACGATCTATCCTTGTAAGTTTGGGCATTGAGCCAGACTATTGGAGGGTGACTTTCTTGAATTGCCTTGGTCTTTGAAGGCGATATTTTATTAACTTTATGCTTTGGCATCATACTCATGGCTTGTGTTGAAGAAAATCATAAGAAACAGCTGAAAGTAATTCACTGCTATATTTGCTTTAGAGGTGATGTTGGAGAAACAGCCATTACATCAGCCAATATGCCCTTTATGAAGACTTTTGAAGAAATCAATGCTCAGGCATCAATGCTAGTTTTTCCAGAACAACGGGTACACTGCCTAGGGTATGTGTGTGTGTATAAAATCAATCAAAATTTATTTAAATCTTATATTCAGTGATCAAAATCAGTATTGAAACTGTTTTTCTTTCTGCTTTGGCCACCTGAAAGTTTAGTATTTGATTTGCCGCCTGCTTTTAAAAATTGGACAAGACCATAGAGCATGCTTTATCTTGCTATTGGGCCTTGATTTTTCATACTGTTTCTTAAAGCAAGAAAGAAAATCTTGCACAATTGTATGCATTTTTTTCCAAAGCAGCCTCAAGTATGTTTAGAGTTAGACTAGGTGCAACTTTATCTTTAAAATTATCTATTTATTTATTTATTTTTGACTGTGCTGAGCCTTGGTTGCTAAGCGTGGGCTTTCTCTAGTTGCGGCCAGCAGGGCTACTCTGTCGCTGTGGTGTGCCGGCTTATTTAGAGTTAGACTAGGTGCAATTTTATTTAAAAAATTATCTATTTATTTATTTTTGACTGTGCTGAGCCTTGGTTGCTAAGCATGGGCTTTCTCTAGTTGCGGCAAGCAGGGCTACTCTGCCGCTGTGATGTGCCCGCTTATTGCAGTGCCTTCTCTTGTTGCAGAGTGTGGGCTCCAGGGCGCATGCGCTTCAGTAGCTGTGGCATGTGGGCTCAATAGCTTTGGGTCCTAGGCTGTAGAGCACAGGCTCAATAGTTGCGGTGCACGAGCTTAGTTGCTCTGCGGCATTTGGGATCTTCCGGGACCAGGGATTGAGCCCGTATCTCCTGCACTGACAGGTGGATGCTTTATCTCTGGGTCACCAGGCAAGCCCAGGCTAGGTGCAATTTTAAAAGTAAAAACACCATTTCAATATCCTGAGATTCATATGATGTAAATAAATCATTCCAAATGATGGGTATTTTAACATTTAAGATCACTAAAAAACTAGACTATGAACATTTATATCCTGCACTATTGTAAGTCTCTCAAACATTTTTTTTTAACCTTGATGCCAATAAATAACATTCCTTGATTCCTTTCCCAGTTCAAAACAGTTGGAAAATAAGACACAGCAGAGAGACAAATGGAGATAAAGATGTTATCTCTATTACTGACAAAAGTGATTGTAGACCATAGCTTCAGATCTGTGTCCCAAAGGGCTTGCTCACACTCCACTGGAATTAACAGATTTTCCCACCTAGGCTGTGATACGGAAGGACTCCAGGTCTTCCCATAAGAACAGAGCCTGCTGAGCAGTCCACTGCCCAGTGAAGTGTAGGCTGCCCCCGTACAACATTTTCAGGCTGGCAGGTCCCAAGGCCTGATCCCAAGGCCTGATTCCACCACGGCCTGAGCTACCCTCCTCATTCCTTCTCCCAGAGCGACCAGTTAAGAGAGGTCACTGCTCCCCCGGCGCAGGGAAAGAGGTGGGCAGAGAGGCCCGAGTATCACCCTAGTGGGGTGTTACTGAATGGTTACCATCGCTGTATCGGGTAGGGCAGTTTCTGGTTGAAAGGTCCTACACATTGTACCATCTTTAGCATCCTTGACTTGTGATTCAACTATTTAACAGTCAAAATACTGCCCACGTATTTCTAGATGCACCTCTTTACCTCACAGAGTTGAGAACCTTGCTTGAGAGGAAGTTCCTCCATGGACACAGGAGGCCTATGTGTGACCGTGAAGGGGAGTGAGTGAGACGGGTCAGGTTTCTTGTTTATGTTAATGCCTTTGTTGTCATTTACTTTATATCAGCTATAAATTTTTAAACTAATCCCTTAGAATGATAGTGAGCAAGTTGGTGTCATTCTGGCCTTACCTGGGGTCCCCAAGAAATGTTCAATGTAGCACAGTGAGGCAGCCAGCCTTCAGATTTGCTTCAGTGGCTTCTCACCCCTCCAGGTGGTAGTTCCCACATGTGATCTCAGGAATCGTCATATGGGATACCTCGGTGGCTTGACTTCTGACCAAAAAATCCTACAAAGCTAAAGCAGAAGAAGAGGGCAAGCATGGAAGATACCAAGGGAAAGCTTGGGGAGGAATGGGGAGGCTTTTGCCTTTCCCACCAGAGCCACCCTAAACAAACCAAAAATAAAAGCAAGTACGTGCCCTGAGCCAGAGAGCAAATTTCTATTGGCTATCTACTTTACATATGGTAGAGTATATGCTTCCACGCTACTCTATCCATTCCTCTCACCCACTCCTTCCTCCCTGGTCCATAAGTCTCTTCTCTATGTCTGCATCTTCATTCAGTTCAGTTCAGTCGCTCAGTCGTGTCCGACTCTTTGCGACCCCATGAATCGCAGGCCTCCCTGTCCATCACCATCTCCCGGAGTTCACTCAGACTCACGTCCATCGAGTCAGTGATGCCATCCAGCCATCTCATCCTCGGTCGTCCCCTTCTCCTCCTGCCCCCAATCCCTCCCAGCATCAGAGTCTTTTCCAATGAGTCAACTCTTCGCATGAGGTGGCCAAAGTACTGGAGCTTCAGCTTTAGCATCATTCCTTCCAAAGAAATCCCAGGGCTGATCTCCTTCAGAATGGACTGGTTGGATCTCCTTGCAGTCCAAGGGACCCTCAAGAGTCTTCTCCAACAACACAGTTCAAAAGCATCAATTCTTCGGCGCTCAGCCTTCTTCACAGTCCAACTCTCACATCCATACATGACCACAGGAAAAACCATAGCCTTGACTAGTCGGACCTTAGTCAGCAAAGTAATGTCTCTGCTTTTGAATATACTATCTAGGTTGGTCATAACTTTTCTTCCAAGGAGTAAGCGTCTTTTAATTTCATGGCTGCAGTCACCATCTGCAGTGATTTTGGAGCCCCCCAAAATAAAGTCTGACACTGTTTCTACTGTTTCCCCATCTATTTCCCATGAAGTGATGGGACCAGATGCCATGATCTTCATTTTCTGAATGTTGAGCTTTAAGCCAACTTTTTCACTCTCCTCTTTCACTTTCATCAAGAGGCTTTTTAGCTCCTCTTCACTTTCTGCCATAAGGGTAGTGTCACTGCATATCTGAGGTTATTGATATTTCTCCTGGCAATCTTGATTCCAGCTTGTGTTTCTTCCAGTCCAGCATTTCTCATCATGTACTCTGCATATAAGTTAAATAAGCAGGCTGACAATATACAGCCTTGACGTACTCCTTTTCCTATTTGGAACCAGTCTGTTGTTCCATGTCCAGTTCTAACTGATGCTTCCTGACTTGCATACAGATTTCTCAAGAGGCAGGTTAGGTGGTCTGGTATTCCCATCTCTTTCAGAATTTTCCACAGTTTATTGCGAACCACACAGTCAAAGGCTTTGGCATAGTCAATAAAGCAGAAAGAGATGTTTTTCTGGAACTCTCTTGCTTTTTCCATGATCCAGTGGATGTTGGCAATTTGATCTCTGGTTCCTCTGCCTTTTCTAAAACCAGCTTGAACATGAGGGAGTTCATGGTTCACGTATTGCTGAAGCCTGGCTTGGAGAATTTTGAGCATTACTTTACTAGCATGTGAGATGAGTGCAATTGTGCGGTAGTTTGAGCATTCTTTGGCATTGCCTTTCTTTGGAATTGGGATGAAAACTGACCTTTTCCAGTCCTGTGGCCACTGCTGAGTTTTCCAAACTTGCTGGCATATTGAGTGCAGCACTTTCACAGCATCCATCTTTCAGGATTTGAAACAGCTCAACTGGAATTCCATCACCTCCACTAGCTTTGTTTGTAGTGATGCTTTCTAAGGCCCACTTGACTTCACATTCCAAGACGTCTGGCTCTAGATGAGTGATCACATCATCATGATTATCTGGGTCGTGAATATCTTTTTTGTACAGTTCTTCCATGTATTCTTGCCACCTCTTCTTAATTATCTTCTGCTTCTGTTAGGTCCAGACCATTTCTGTCCTTTATCGAGCCCATCTTTGCATGAAATGTTCCCCTTGGTATCTCTGATTTTCTTGAAGAGATGTCTAGTCTTTCCCATTCTGTTGTTTTCCTCTATTTCTTTGCATTGATTGCTGAAGAAGTCTTGCCCTGCAAATCGGTTCAAAGAAAAAAATAAGTAAATTTAATATCTGCTCCATCATGGTCCCTATTTTAGCCATCTAAAGGAACTAAAAAGTTAACATTTTAAAACTTCCATTCTTGTCTTGAATCCATCACTCACTCTCAGAGATGACAATTTTTCATTATTTTTAAGTTCTACTGGTAGTTAGAGTCTTACCTGATGGCTCAGTGGGTAAAAAACCCTCCTGCCAATGCAGGAGACATAGGAGATGTGGGTTTGACCCCTAGGTCAGGAAGATCCTCTGGAGGGGGGCATGGCAACCCACTCCAGTATGCTTACTGGAAAATCCCATGGACTGAGGGGCCTGGTGGGCTACAGTTTAAAAGATTGTGAAGAGTTGGACACGACTGAGTGACTAACACTTTCATTTTCACTTTTTTTCCACAGGTAGTTAATATTTATTTCAAATGCTATTGCGTATTCATATCTTATTGACTGTAAACGGTATCTGTTGCTTTCAGGCCATGAGTTATGAAGAATACAGTGCATTTTCTCTACTACCTTTGTACCCACAACTCTTCCTCCCCCCTCTAGGCGTTAACTTTAATTTTTATAATGGTGATCTTCATGACCTAAAATAATATTATCAAACCTCAGTTTATTTTTGAAATGTAGACATGTGTCTATTGACACTCTCCAGTGATGGAAATGGAAATCACCTCACGAACATCTCCATCGAGCTCTCACCCCCACACACTTTCAAATTTTTATTTTTCTTCTTTTTTACTGGCAAGACAATAATTCTTTTCTTATCCATTTCAAGATTGAGTCTAAATTTCAAATTTAATACAACTATTATAATATTTTCATTAAGTAACCACTAGTTGTGCTGTGCTTAGTCGCTCAGTCAAGTCCGACTCTTTGTGACCCCATGGCCTGTAGCCCGCCAGGCTTCTCTTGTCCAAGGGGATTCTCCAGGCAAGAATACTGGAGTGGGTTATCATGCCCTCTTCCAGGGGATCTTCCTAAGCCAGGGATAGAACCCAGGTCTCCTGCATTGCAGGCAGATTCTTTACCATCTCAGCCACCAGGGAAGCCCAAAGAGCTAAATTAATCTAATTGAATCCATAGAGAAGAGAACATAATCTTGTGCCCTTAACCTTCAGCTACCTGCCGGAAATGCCTTGACCATCAGTGTTCAAGGGTACCTCCCTTCTTTGCTTTTGAATTTTCCTCTCTTCTTCTGGATCATACTTAACCACACTGCTGCCTTTTTTTTGTCTTACTCTATGTTCTTGCTTGAATTTTTTTTCTCATTTTGCTAACCTGTCTCCTTTTTAATTACTATGTTGTTCTGGACTTCTGTTTATTTTATCGCAGGATAATCATAAACGTGTCCTGTAAGCACATGAGTGCTTTCATTTCTCCAGGAGGTCACTGTGGCTTGGGTAAATTGTAGATGATGCACATTGGTGGCTGAATTTTTACCTTGTAATTTTCCATCAGAGACTGCAGATTGGAATATGAGTTTGTTAGAATGCCCTCCTTATGGCTATCATCGAAAATCCTCACTTACTGATTTAAAAATATTAAAACAGACCATTGGCAACTTTCATAGCTACTGATGGTACGGAGTTAGTTACAACAAAGTCCATCCTGTCATCTTGTACTATTGGCTGAGAACTCCAGCTCTGACGCTTTTGTTCATGACCCTTTAATTCTCAGGCTCAGCTGACAGCATTGAAGATTCCCGAGAATCTTATTTGTGTGTCAGCCCTCCCATCTCTCCCTCTTTTTACACCCGATCATTAAAACTGGTGAATTTTATCTCTTGATACTTTTTTCCTTTGTAGATACCTTTATGGAGGCATAGTTTATGTAGAGGAAAATGCCCAAATCTTAAGTGTACAAATCTCAGGAGAAACAACATTCCTATTGCTTTGGAAAGTTCTCTTACGCTCTTCTTTAGTTAGTTATTCCCTGTCCTCCGAGGTAACCCCTATTCTGACTTCTAGCACCGTCGTTTATTTTGACCTCTTCTAGAATGAACTTAAATGGAACTAGACCTTTGGAGTGCTTTGTGTTTGATTTCTTTTGCTCAACATAATGTTTTTGAGATTTATCCATGTTGTTGTGGCTATCTGTAGTTGGTTCTTTTCTACAGATGAATTTCATTTTATGAATATACCAAAAATCTTTTTTTTTCCATTCTTCTGTTGATGGGCATTTGGATTTTTCCTTATGATAAAAGCTACTATGAGCAGTTGTGTATAAGTCTTGACGTGTGCGTATGCTTTTATTTCTCTCATTTACACACCTAGGAATGCCTTTTGCTAGGTTATAGAGTAAATAAATACATGTGAACTTTACAGAAAGGTGCCAAATTGTTCTTCCATAGTGGTGGCAGCATTTTATACTCTCACCAACAGTGTATGTGTTCCTAGTTGCTCCACATCTGCACCAATACTTGACAGTTTTCTTTTTTTTTAATTTTAGCCTTTCTGGTGTATGTATAGTAGTATCTCATAGTAGTTAAATATTTCTTTTAGAATTTTATTTTTCAGTTGAGAGTATATGTATCCTAGCATGTATGAATATGTCTGCATGTGATTTGTGTTGGCTGTGTATAGAAATCTAGGATCAGAAAAAAATCCATTCAAAACTAGAAAACATGATGTCACTGACTTTTCGAATCATGTTTGCTGAGAAGTTCAGTGACAGTAACGGGTCTCTGCTTTGCAGATAAACAGTACTGGTGCAAAGAATATGAGTATTTCTTGAAGGATTTTTTTCCTTTTATCTTAGAAATCTGAAGTTTCAATTGTGTGTGTCTATTCTTGAACTTTTTATTTATTCCATTTAGCACTCAGGGACCTTTTAGATTCCCAGATGGCCCCATCTTTTTTTATCTTGACATTTTCCTCTATTTAGGGAGATTACTTTCTCCTCTTTGTTGTGGCTACATCTCTTTTTGATAGTCCTAGTACATAACAGTTGTGACCTACTGGACTTATCTTCTATGTTCTTCAACATTTTAATCTTTTGCATAACCTCCTCCATTATCAACATCACTAACCAGAATGATACTTAAAAAAAAAAATCAGAGAGACCGTACACTGAGACATCATAGTCACCCACAGTCCCTAGGTTACATTATTATTCACTCCTGGTGTTATATATTCCGTGGGTTTGAACAAACACATGAAGATATGTATCCATCATTACAACATCATGCAGAGTTATTTTCACTGCTCTAAAAATCCTCTGTGCTCTGTCTATTCATCCCTCTCTCCCTTCCCTCAACCCCTGGTGACCACTGATCTTTTTACTGTCTCCACAGTTTTGCTCTCTGCAGAATGTCACATGGTTGAAATCACACAGTATGTAACCTTTTCAGATTGCCTTTTTTCACTTAGGAATATGCATTTAAGTTTCCTCCATGTTTTTTCATGGCTTGACAGCTCATTTATTTTTAGTGCTGAATAATAATCCATTGACTTGATATATCACTGTCTATTTACCCATTCACTTACTGAAGGGCATCTTGGTTGCTTCTAAGTTTTGGCAATTGTGAATAAAGCTCATCTACATCTGTATGGAAGCTATTGTGTAGACACAAGTTTTCAACTCCTTTGAGTAGATACAATCTTTTTTAAAAAAGATTTTCCACCTCTTTGCTTTTGCTCTACATCGTAGGGGATTTTTTTCAAGATTATCCTCTAGGTTGCTATCTTAGGCCTCACTTTATCTGTTCTGTTATTCAGTCAGTCCATTCAATAATTAATTTTGGTCAGATTCTTTTATTCTGCTTCTGTCTTTCTCATATCAGCCTATATTATTTTATGGATGTAAAATATTCTCGAATAATTTGGATGGTCTTAATTAGTTCTTATTTAAAAATTAAATCTTTTTTCGCTGAATTTCTTTTTCTTCCTTCTTGGGTAAGTTATCTTTGTACCTCTTAATCCTTCTCTTCACCGTTTTTTGTTTTCCTTGATCATCTGGTGTACTTCGTCTAAACACAATTTGTGGCAGCTTATATTTTCCAAAGATAAGTATGCAAAAATATTCCATCTCATATATACTTCTTAAAATGTGATGCTGACACTGTTCCATCAAGAAGCGAAGTGTGTATTCTTTCCCTTGAATTGGAGACGGTCAGTCTGCAGTGAATGTGATGCTATGTGACTTCCAGAGCTAAGCCACAGGGTCAGTTCAGTATTTGCCTGGCTCTTTCTTAAGACATGTCCCTTTGGAGCCCTGAGCTGCCATGTAAGAAGCTGAGCTGCCCAGAAGCTACCACATCTGTAGACACCACACAGAGGTAGCAAGCAGCCCCTGTGGTCCAGGCCCAGCATTTGAACTGCTCCAGTGCTGTGAGGAGCAGACACAGCTGTCCCCACTGAGTTCTGTCTGCCTCAATTGCAGATTTGTAAGCAAAATAATGGTTGTTATTGTTTTAAGTTTTTTGCCACTTGCAGCCCAACAATAGATGATCGCAACACTGCTCTTAACCCCATGATGGCCTCCCAGCTGCCCTACCCTGTGGATTCCCACCTTCAAGCTTCTCTTGGCCCTGGGAAGGATTGCTCTTTATTTGAGTGCTTTCTCTCTTCTCTTTTCTCCCTTCACCAAATTTCATTCCACTTTTTAGAATGCCTCCCTCCCCCAATTTTAGCTCTGGTCCTGGTTCTTCTACTTTGTTTTTCTTCATAGTTATGGTTTCAGTAGCATATATAAAAATAGCTCCTTTATCTTCTCAGCAGGCCTTGGGAGGCTAAATTCTGTCCTCAGCTGACCAGAAGCCTTGAAAAAGTAATGCACACACACACACACAAACACATTTTCAAAATGGAACAAAAATTCTGAGCAGAAATAATTTGACAAAGAAAAAAATTTGGTCAGTCACACAATGAATTTTTAAGTTTTGGAGAAGTGAACGTTCAACATGATGGAAAGCAAAGTTACGGTATGAAAAACCTCCTTTATTTTGGTAAGAACACAGCACACAATCTATCGTCTTAACAGATTTTAAGTGTGCAGTGCATTACTGTTGACTGTCGGAACAATGTTGCAGTAAGATCTCTTCTTACTTAACTAATCCTTCTTACCTAACTGAAACTTTATGTCTCCCCATTTCTCCCTCCTCTTGGCCCTTGGTAACTGCTGTTTCAGTCATGGATTTTAAGCAGCTGACTGTTTTAGAAACCTCACAGAAGTGTAATCATGCAATATTTGTCTTTCTGTGACTGGCGCTTTCACTTGGTATAATATCCTCCAGGTCCACTGTGTTGGCACATATAGCATAATTTTTTTCCTTTTAAAGGCTGAATAATTTTCCATTGTGTATATGTACCACATGACCCCAGTCAGAACCCACGGAGAACCCCAGGACCAGAACACATGGAAAAGTTGAGAGTTTTCCACAAAACTTCAAGAGCCTGCTTGCCTTTATCTCCTCTGAGGAAAATATTCCTGTGAGGGGCTTTCTTCCAAGAGTTGTCATACAATCTGAAAAATGAACTCACATCTCAGGCCGTGTCTCACTGGATCAGAAATGGCATCAAAACTTTCTGAACATGAGAAACTCTACCCTCTAAGGCTGTGTGGGGCATGAAATTCTTCATTCCACTCTGCATGGTAAAGAGCTGTCCAATCTCTGTGGGAAATAACACATTCTAAATGAACAAACATAAAGATGGGTACTTGACTTGGGCTGTCACCTGTGCCTCATTGATCGAAGAAGCAATTGGAGCTAGAGAGATTGCTTGGCTGGAGAAAGGGACCATGCTAGCTCAATAATAACGTCCCATCTTGGGACTTCTCTGGTGGTCCAGTGGTTAAGACTCTGCTTTCAATGCAAGGGGCATGGGTTCCATTTCTAGTCAGGGAACTAAGACCCTACATGCTATAGGGCACAGCCAAAAAAAAAAAAAAAAACACCCTCCAATCTCCAAAGGAATCTCTGGGCATGTTTGCCAAGGACAAGTTACAGGAAATAGACTAATAGGGTGAGTGTGACAACCAAAACTAGAGCTTAGCCTTTACTTCTAGGTGCAGCCTTAGGGCTTGGGCGAGGGCCACACACCTGACGTTGCTTTGAGAAACACAAAGAGGAGCCGAAGTCCTTGTTGAGGACCCATGGGGGTTTTGTTTCCGTGTGATCGTCTGCCTCAGAGCTATTTTGGGGGAAGTATTTTGTTTAAAATACAAAAATCTGTGTATCACTGGATGCCTGATTAACTAGACTCTGGGAGGAGTGGGAAGAAGGATGGAGCCCAGGAAATCTGCATTTTCAGCTTCCTGGGATATTCCTTCTGCACACTGAACTTTGAGAACCTATACATGGGTTCAATCCCTGGGTCAGAAAGATCCCCTGGGGAAGGAAATGACAAACACTCCAGTATTCTTGCCTGAAAATTCCATGACACAGGAGGCTGGTGAGCTATAGGCCATGGATTCGCAGAGTCAGACATGCTGAGCGACTAAGCACAAAATACAGGTAGCTTTCTTCAAGGATGTGTGTGTGTGTGTGTGTGTGTGTGTGTGTGTGTATGGGGGAGGGTACATGCGCAACCTGTGTGTCAAAGGTTTTGTGGTGGTCTCTCTTAGAAAAGGTGGGACCAATGTCCTTGCCTAGAGAAGAAGGTGAAATTAGCATTTTATTGGGTTGACCAAAAGTTCAAATGACCCTTTCAGAAGTTCCCTTCGGGAATAAGAAGGAAGCAAGCAATGTCATTTCCACCAGGCTGCAGAGCCCTCACAGAGGCAGCCCCTTTGGGGAAAGGTGATCTCATGGGAGGATGTCTGTAAGAACTGTGTTCAAATATTGTGGAGTGCAGTGAAGGGCTCCTTGGGTCAAGGAAAGGAATAAACATAACCTATGTTTCTTCGAGGGAAGCGCTGTCTAGGCCATGAAGCGGGGCAAGCAAGAATCCACTCCCACCGTCACCAGCCCCACTTGACAGACAGGCCATCAGTGAGGCCAGTGACTGCACAGGTGGCTGACATATTGACACACTTTTGTAACAGTGGTTCCCGTAGCCACTGCCTCAATCCCCTGTCCCCTCCAGTGTTCTCTCCTGACAACTCTACCCTTGCTTCCCCCCTCATCTCCAGTATCTATGATCTAATGAACAAAGGTTAAATTCAGGAATGATGGGGGTCCCAGCACCCTCCCTGGCCCTGCAGCTTGCTTATCTTCTGATGGGTTGGTGCCATGCAACACAGATAGTTCATTATTTGGGGTCACAGGTGTAGTGGGTTATTCATTTCTGACAATGACATCAAGTGAGAGCTTGGAACATTAGTACCTCTGGTCAACTCTGAAGTGAGGATGCTTCCTGTTGAGCAGACCCTCTTCCTGGATTCTAAGGTCCCCTCTATAATCTTCCATGCCAAGGCCAAGAGAGCACCCCCAACAGACGGATACCAGACTCCCTTCTAAACTTGATATATAGGCCTGTGAACAGCTCCTAATTCTATTTTAAAAATAAAGACGTAGAGTCACTGCAAACCCTGGGGTCAGGAAGCAATTCATACAGGTTAAGTAAGCATAAGGAATTATTATTTTTATTAAATTACCATGTATGTCACAGAAAGGTTACTGAAAACAGATCATCAGGGCCTGTGGTTTTCATGGCCCATTGGAAGTTCAGGCCAGCAGAACAAAAATTCCAAGGGGGTTTTCTTTTTTCTGTTTTGTTCACTGAGATCCCATTACCTAGGGACTAGGACAGTGCCTGGCACATAATAGGTGCCCATCAAACGTTTTTTGAATGATACCGCAATTTCAAAGGATACTCAGTTTGTTGTTTTGTTTCAGCAAAGGTAAGAAGAAATAAGCAGGAGATAACAAATCAATTTTTTACTTGGAAGCATAAGAATTTAGAATCCCTACCACCGTAACTGCGGGATCCTCTATTAGAACTTAAATATCCATGGCTTCAACTTGCAACCTCTGCTTTTGAGGCCAATTGCAATTTACTGTGTAGGGTGGTACTCTATAGGCGTGCTCAATTGCTCAGGCGTGTCTGACTCTTTGTGACCCCATGGACTGTAGCCCACCATGCTTCTCTGTCCATGGGATTTCCCAGGCAAGAATACTGGAGTGGGTTGCCATTTCCTTCTCCAGGGGATCTTCCCAATCCAGGGATCAAACCCTTTTCTCTTGCGTCTCTTGCATTGGCAGGTGGATTCTTTACCACCTGGCCACCTGGGAAATCCTGTAGTACTCTAAAGATTTGGCAAAAACAAAAACCAAATAGGGATGTCCTCATTAATCCAGATTTGCACTTGAGCTCTGTGAAAGAGGCTCTCAGTAAAGGCTCACTCAGTGACAGGCTCTGGGTAGATCTAGACTCAGGAACCGAGTTTGAGAGGCCAGAGGGACTGATGGATGAGATGAAAGACTATTTTTTTAATTAATTTATTTTTTAATTGAAGGATAATTGCTTTACAGGATTTAGTTGTTTTCTGTCAAACATCAACATGAGTCAGCTATAGGTACATAGACTAAATTTTTGATTTATTTTAAATTATTTTTTAAACTATAGTTGATTGACAATGTTTAATTTCAGGTATACAGCAAAGTTTTATATACACACACACACACACACACACACATATATTCTTTTTCAGATTCTTTTCCCTTATGCTGCTGCTGCTGCTGCTAAGTCGCTTCAGTCGTGTCCGACTCTGTGCGACCCCATAGATGGCAGCCCATCAGGCTCCCTCGTCCCTGGGATTCTCCAGGCAAGAACACTGGAGTGGGTTGCTGTTTCCTTCTCCAATGCATGAAAGTGAAAAGTGAAAGTGAAGTTGCTCAGTTTTGTCTGACTCTTAGCGACCCCATGGACTGCAGCCTACCAGGCTCCTCCATCCATGGGATTTTCCAGGCAAGAGTACTGGAGTGGGGTGCCAGTGCCTTCTCCGTCTTTTCCTTTATCAGTTCAGTTCAGTTCAGTCGCTCAGTCGTGTCCGACTCTTTGCGACCCCATGAATTGCAGCACGCCAGGCCTCCCTGTCCATCACCATCTCCCGGAGTTCACTCAGACTCACGTCCATCGAGTCCGTGAGGCCATCCAGCCATCTCATCCTCGGTCGTCCCCTTCTCCTCCTGCCCCCAATCCCTCCCAGCATCAGAGTCTTTTCCAATGAGTCAATTCTTCACATGAGGTGGCCAAAGTACTGGAGCTTCAGCTTTAGCATCATTCCTTCCAAAGAAATCCCAGGGTTGATCTCCTTCAGAATGGACTGGTTGGATCTCCTTGCAGTCCAAGGGACTCTCAAGAGTTTCTCCACCAGCACAGTTCAAAAGCATCAATTCTTCGGCGCTCAGCCTTTCCTTTATAGTTTATAGTTTATCACAAAATACACAAAAAACCTTTATAGTTTATCACAAAATATTGAGTATAGTTCCCCACGCTATACAACAGGTCTCTGTTGGTTATCTATTTTATATACAGTAGTGTGTGTTAAGCCCAACCTCCTAATTCATCCCTCTCCCCTTCCCTCTTTGGTAACCATAAGTTTGTTTTCTATGTCTATGGGTCTGTTTCTGTTTGGGGATGAGGTGACAGTTTTTTTTTTTTTCTTTAATTTTATTAATTTTATTACTTGGCTTCTCTGGATCTGAGTTTCACCACATGAGGTCTTTTAGTTGAGGCATGTGGAATATAGTTCCCTGACCAGGAATTGAACCTGGGCCCCCTGCATTGTAAACATGGAATCTTAGCCACTGAACCGCAGAGGAAGTCCCTGAGGTGAAAGGCTTGTGGACTTGATCTCCTGTTGTCGGATTTCTTCTTGGCATTTCACCTGTTTTCCATTTTCTGTTTGCTTCTCTGAGCCTCATTAGAAAGTAGCTTAAACATTAATTAGCAGCTATCTATTATTTCCCTCCTCTTATTGAGCCCACAAAATCAAGCCCTCAAAGCAAAATACCCAGAAAGAACTGGCAAGCCCTTTAAATTCAATAGATTTTAGTTGCATTAGGATGATTGCGTTAAATGAAAACAAATAAACACACACATACACACACCCTTCTCTAACAGTGGTACACCTGACCATTAACTAGGAATGCTAATCAGGATATTAACAGTTGTAATTTCTTGAGTACTTACTATGTACCAGGCAGGTATTTCACATCCATAAGTGAACTGTTATGTTGGTGAAAACATGGAAAATGAGGTTTAGCGAGATTATCTTGTTCATTGAAATGAAGCCAAATTAGAAGGCTACTTATAGGCTTTAAGCATAATATGCTTTTGTGAAAGTAGCCAAATTATAAGGCTCAGTTCAGTTCAGCCGCTCAGTCGTGTCCGACTCTTTGCGACCCCATGAATCTCAGCACACCAGGCCTCCGTGTCCATCACCAACTCCCGGAGTTCACCCAGACTCACGTCCATCGAGGCCGTGATGCCATCCAGCCATCTCATCCTCGGTTGTCCCCTTCTCCTCCTGCCCCCAATCCCTCCTAGCATCAGAGTCTTTTCCAATGAGTCAACTCTTCACATGAGGTGGCCAAAGTACTGGAGCTTCAGCTTTAGCATCATTCCTTCCAAAGAAATCCCGGGGTTGATCTCCTTCAGAATGGACTGGTTGGATCTCCTTGCAGTCCAAGGGACCCTCAAGAGTCTTCTCCACCAGCACAGTTCAAAAGCATCAATTCTTCGGCGCTCAGCCTTCTTCACAGTCCAACTCTCACATCCATACATGACCACTGGAAAAACCATAGACGGACCTTAGTCAGCAAAGTAATGTCTCTGCTTTTGAATATGCTATCTAGGTTGGTCATAACTTTTCTTCCAAGGAGTAAGCGTATAAGGCTACTTCTGGTTTAAAGGTGCCTCTAATGTGTTTAGTGAAAAAAGGCAGATTTCACAAAAGCATATTATACTTAATTTCATTAATAGAAATTGTATATAAACACATATCTTCATAAACTCACATATCTTCATAAACACATGAGAAAAATCAGCAGAAAGTTGCCCAAACTTAATGCAAATTACCCACCTTCTCTATGTCTTGGTTTTTACATCTGTAAAGCAGGTGTAATAAAAGTATCCATTACATGGAAAGGACATACTGATTAAATGAAGCAGTCTATATAAAGCATTTAACACAGTGCCTGACACATAAGTGAGTCCTTGATCTGTTTTTGCCATTATTATTTTTTACTATCACTACTATTACTAAAGAAAACTCAGGTCAGTTCAGTCGCTCAGTCACGTCCGACTGTTTGCGACACAGACTGCAGTACTCCTGGCCTCCCTGTCTATCGCCAACTCCTGGAGTTTACTTAAACTCATGTCCATGGAGCCAGTGAAACTCACCGAACTGTCGATAGTGATTACCACTGTTGAGAGGGAGTGAACCTGAGGGTCCAAGGAGGCGAAGGTAATTCATATACCTATCAGAGGCTACTTCTATTATATGCATGTGTGTGTGTGTGTTAGTCGCTCAGTTGTGTCCAACTCTTTGCGACCCCATGGACGGCAACCCGGCCAGGCTCCTCTGTCCATGGAATTCTCCAGGCCAGAGTACTGGAGTGGGTAGCCTATTCCTTCTCCAGGGGACCTTCCCAACTCAGGAATGGAACTGGGGTCTCCTGCATTGTAGGAAGATTCTTTACCAACTGAGCTACCAGGCAAGTCCTATATAATTTACAGTATATATAATGTAAATTATTTTATAAAAAGTACCGCTCATGTCAAAATTTATTTGCCCAAGCGCTTTCATCGTCCCTCACAAACATCCAGTACAAGAATAATGAACTCTTAAAAAAAAAAAAAAAACTCTGAAAGGTCTATTTAAGTGTTTCTGTTCCACAGCATATTTTTGGCGCAGAGCAGTATGTGGAACCCCATGTCATTAACAAAGTTTTCTTTGGCTGCCTAGAATCAGTCTTCCCCCAGTACATCCACAGGGCAGGCCACCTGCCTGAGTCTGGTCAACCCCGGGGGTGTTGTGGGCTGACGCATCTATTCTGAAAGCTTCCAGGCCGCCTTTGAACTACTTGGCTTGACAGCCGATGAAACTCTCCCGGAGCATCCCAGACGATCCCGCGGCGCTTGGGAACTGTGTTCTCTCTAGCTGCCAGAAGGAGCCCTGCAGTGCGCCCGGCAGCCGCCAGCTGGAGCTCAAAGGCAGCGGCGCGGCTCGGAGACCGCAGGGAGCCTCGCGGTGGGGGCGCCTCCGCTCCTGCCGCCCAGCTTCCTGCGCGCACCCCGCCTGCGGGAACCAAGGGCATCCTTTCCAAAGCTGGACGGAAGTTCACTTACATCTCCCTGTTCTACGCCTGTCTATTCCATTATCACGGGTTGTTTTAGGGGTTTAATACGACCAAACTGAAACGTTGTCAAAGGAGAGGGATCCGATTGTGGAGAGGACTGGAAACTGGCCATTACTCCATTCACATTTACAGCTTCCCCTGCTAGGTCTCAGGGAAAATTGGATCTTCCCCGGTAGCTCAGTCGGCAAAGAATCTGCCTCAGTGCCAGAGACCCCGGTTCGATCCCTGGGTTGGGAAGATCCCCTGGCGAAGGAAATGGCAAACCACTCCAGTATTCTTGCGTGGCGGGCTACAGTCCATGGAGTCACAAAGAGTCAGGCACTTTGCCACTAAACCACCCACCAGGTGTCTGACCTGCAGCCAGGGGCTGGAAATGCCAAGTAAGGCCAACCCACCTCCCCAGACAGAGGGCCTCAGTCTGGTTAATAATAATAGGGTAAAAACCGGTTTGGATGAAACCGTTTGGTTCGGCTTTTGGCTGAAGCACCAAAAACAAAATTCATGTCACATATCAATGAGATGTGTGAGATCGCCTTGCAGAACTGCAAAGAGAGATGGCTTGGAGGCGCTGAACACTTCACCCCCACTGAGGGTAGGAAAGGGACCTAGAGAGGGAAATTGAAGGAACAAGTATTCGAAGAGAGCTGTTGATGAGTTAAGTCTCCCCCCAACCTTATAGCCAGGGAGGGGGCATGTGAGGCTAGTTCTCTTAACTTAAAACCAGAGGAACGGGCTTTAAAGGGACCATTTAGAGAGGCCACCTGGGGAATCTAAAACATGTGGCTCTGGGTTGTCTAGCTGTTCTGACTGAAGAGGAAAAGGTGTTACCACGCTGGGGGTGAGCTTACCCCCAAAATTTGTGAAGACAAAGTACAGTGAGTGTTCCCAGGGGAGAGGATGTGGGTCTCCAGTGGAGGGAACTGAGGTGGAGCTGCCTTAGATCTTGTCCGTGGAGACCTCCTGGTGGAGTGAGGAGATCTCAGCAAAAAAAAGAGATAAGACTCCTAAGTGCTCTGATTCTAAAGGAAAGAATCCTTAAGGCACCTGCTAACACAGAGATGCATTTGCCTGAATCCAGTGAACTGCAAGTAAGGTACTTCCAGGGTACCATGAGGGGCACCACCAGCCTGAAAGACCTGCCTCGCCCGGAGAAGGCCAGTCTCTACCAGGGCCTTGCCAGTCAAGCCGGCACTTTCTGGTCCCCACGCCTGGCTCCTTGCCTCCACTGCATCTGTGCTTCATGGGTAGGGTGACCGTAGACCCCAGTTTGACCAGGGTGGTTCTGATTGACTTTCAAAGTTCTGGCATAATTATTAACAGCACCCCTTTCACTCTCAAAAGGGTCCCATTTGGACGAGAAATTTCATGTTCATCCTACTGATGGGAGGTAGCCCATTAGGCAGGTAGCTAACCTCCAGTGCCGCAGACTGTAACCTTGTTTGGAAATGAGGTAATTGAGTTAAGATGAGATTATTAAGGTGGCCCTCTATGACTGGTGTCCTTATAAAAGGAGGGAATTTGGACACAGAGTCAGGCATGTACCAGGGAAGATGCCATATGAGGATGAAGGCAGAGGTGGGGTGATGCCTGTACAAACCAAGGAATGCCAGGGGGTGCCAAGAATCTACCAGAATCTACCAGCAATCTACCTCTCCTGCGGGAGAGGCCTGGACCATTCTCCCTTACAGCTCTCAGAAGGAACAGTCCTGCGACAGCTCAATCTGAGACTTCTACCCATTAGACTGTGAAACAAAGCATCTCTGTTGTCTAAGCTCCCAATCTGCTGTCCTTCTTGGTAGCAGCCTTGGGAGATGAAAACACTAGGAAACAGAAGCTGCCAGTCTTATCCTCTGTCCCCTTCCCAAAGGTCCAATCTGCAGCTCAACCTAGGCAGCAGGAGGAATTTTGCCTAAAATAATTTGTTGTTTTCAGTTTTCTTCACACTCCATATATTTGTTACTGAACCTGAAGTATGTGCAGGTTATTTTTGACGGTGTAAGAATATGGGTGCAGGGGGAGAAGCCTAACCTTAACTGCAGCGGAGCAATGGCACAGCAGCAAGGGGTGCTGGGTGTCCCCAGAAAGGAGCTAGTTGTCTAGAGAAGATAAACCCAATAGCAAACCTGTAGCAATCAAGCTGTTTGTTAGTTAGTATTTCTGCGCTGCAGTATTGAGCGAGGTTAGTGATAAAATAGTCCTCCTACCTGGGTGCCACTGCCGCTGCTCCCACCTCTCAGTACACCGTTGGCCCAGGTTGGATTTGAAAGACAGGATGGTGGCAAATAGGAAAAAAAAAAAAACACAAAAGAGTAACGTTGAAGTGGTTTTTCAGCTGGGGGCAGTCTTGCCCCTAAGGGATGTCTGGAGCTATTTTTGATTGTCCTAACTGGGGAAAAGGTGTGCTACCAGGGCCTAGTAGATGGAGGCCAGGGATACTTTTAGAGATTCTATAGCACACAGAACAGCTGCCCACAGCTGGAATTCTGTGACCCCAAACGCCCATAGTGCTGAGGTTGAGAAGCTCTGGATTCAACACTGAAACCACAGGATGTATCCTAAGTGCTTCCAGAGTGCCCCTGGAAACAGACAGGACCCCCAGGGCATGTGACTGATGGGAAGCCTTAGGAGGGGACTGTGTTGGTCACTTGCTGGGTAGCGTGCCTGTCATGGGAACACACAACACGGAACTTCCATGTGAGGCATTGGAATCTCGGATGTGAGAAGCATCAGTAGTGGCATTTAAGAAGCACCTTCTGTGCACAGAGCTCTGTGCTGAGAGGCAATGTTGCATTGTTTCATCTGACTCTTGTGACGACCGTAATTTGTTGTTTAGTCTCTAAGTTGTGTCCAATTTTGCGACCCTATGCACTGTAGCCTGCCAGGCTGCTCTGCCCGTGGAATTCCCCAGGCAAGCATACTGGAGTGGGTTGCCATTTCCCCCTCCAAGGGATCTTCCCAACCCAGGGATCGAAATTTTGTCTCCTGCATTGGCAGGGGATTCGTTTCTGCTGAGCCACCCAGGAAGTCCAACAGCCCTGACAGGTAGATATTATTTCCATTTAGGCTCAGAGAGGTGTAGTAATTTGCCAAAAGTCAGAAGGGAAAAAACTGGGATGCAAACCCACTCCTTGACTCCAGAATGTGTGTTTTCTTACCTTACAAGTGGATTTGCTGCTTGGTAAGTGTTGAGCCCAAAGATACAACTAAGCCAAAGAGCCAGAGAAAAGAGGTTTTATTACTTGCAGTGAGTAAGGAGAACACTGGGATCTCTCCCAAAGCGGTGCCTCCTTGAACAGCAAAACGTTAGTTGAGGACATGCATATTCATCAAGGGGCTTGGACAGTGTGTGCATATTCATTAAAGGGCTTGAGCAGAAGAGAATTCAGCCTAGAATTGGGGCAAAGGTTGCCAGGATCCACGTTTTGGTTGACTAAAGTCACGAGAGTCAGAAGAGGTCAACATCATCATTCCTTAGGTTCCCACCAGTCTGGGGTCTCAGCATGTGGGGACCTTAATTCCTGCAGAACTCAGAGATTTGTGTCAGATTGTTATGTATAGCTCTGGAAGAGGAACTGGACTCTGTTTTGTCCCTGAACTGTTGTTTCTTGACTGCTTTCCCCTTGTTTCCTTAAGATCATTAATTACTGAGACTGGCTCAAAAACAAACATTGTGGCCAGGCTTAGATCAAAAAATGACTTACGCCAAAGAATGGCTTCTCTTGCACAAGAAAGAGAATAGACTGTTTCAAAATTGGGAAAGGAGTATGTCAAGGCTGTATATTGTCACCCTGCTTATTTAACTTACAGGAAGTGTATGTACATCATGTGAAATGCTGGTCTGGATGAAGCACAAGTTTGAATCAAGATTGCCGGGAGAAATATTACCAACCTCAGATATGCAGATGACACCAACCTTATGGCAGAAAGCAAAGAGGAACTAAAGGGCCTCTCGATGAAAGTGAAAGAGGAGAGTGAAAAAGCTGGTTTAAACTCAGCATTCAGAAAACAAAGATCATGGCATCTAGTCCCATCATTTCATGACAAATAGATGGGGAAACAATGGAAACAGCAAAGACTTTATTTTGGGGGCTCCAAAATCACTGCAGATGGTGACTGCAGCCATGAAATTAAAAGAAGCTTTCTCCTTCAAAGAAAAGCTATGACAGACCTAGATGGCATATTAAAAAGAAGAGACATTACTTTGCTCACAAAGTTGGTCTAGTCAAAGCTATGTTTTTTCCAGTAGTCATGTGTGGATGTGAGAGTTGGACCATAAAGAAAGCTGAGCGGCAAAAAATTGATGCTTTTGAACTGTGGTGCTGGAGAAGACTCTTGAGAGTCCCTTGGACAGCAAGGAGATCAAATCAGTCAATCCTATAGGAAATCAGTCCTGAATATTCATTGGAAGGACTGATGCTGAAGCTGAAGCTCCATTACTTTGGCCACCTGATGAAAGAACTGACCCATTGGCAAAGATCCTGATGCTGGGAAAGATTGAAGGAAGGAGAAGAAGGGGATGACAGAGGATGAGATGGCATCACTGACTTGATGGACATGAGTTTGAGCAAGCTCCAGGAGTCGGTAATGGACAGGGAAGCCTGGCATGCTGCAGTCCATGGCGTTGAAAGTGTTGGACATGACTGAGCGACTGAACTAAACTGAACATCAAGAAAGCCTTACTGGTTCTCTTTCTCCAGGACCCCTCCCCTTTCTTATCTGGTTAGACTTTTATCCCCCAAACCATAACACTGACCAGTAATCAACTCCACCAAAAAGCAGTGATGATCTGGATGAAGGATAGAGCCATTCCAAAAAAGTTAATGCTTCTATTTTGTACCTGTATTCTTTTCTTTTTCTATTTTATTCTACTTTGTTGCATTTTATTTTATTTCCTTACCTCCCTTTGTACCTTTCATAGATACTGGAAACTAAAGCCCAGAGAGGGGACATGATTTGCCCAAGGTCATTATTTAGTTTTAGCCAGAAGAACTTTTAATTTAAGGCTTTTTCCTGTCAGCAGAATGCTCTTTTCATAACCCAGTGTTGAGTAGCCTTGGAATTCTCTAACGATGGACTTTTCTTACAATGGGGTTAACTAGCTGCGTTTTAGAATAATGATGAGTGTTCCTTCTAAAGAGAAGGAACTTCCTGGGGCTTCCCTGGTGGTTCAGTGGTTAAGAATCTGCGGGCCAATGCAGGGCACGCAGGTCAGACCCTAATTTAGGGGGACCTAAGATCCCACATGCTAGGAAGCAACGAAACCCTTGTGCCGCCACTAGAGAGTCCGTATGCTGCGATGAGAGATCCTGGGTGATCCATCAAGACCTGATGCAGCCAAATAAAGAACAATAAATAAATAGAACTCTCTAATTGTTTCTTGCTTCCCTGTTCCTGAGGCCTACCCTCCTTTTAAAAGACAAAGCTGACATTCTTCCCCTTGTCAATTTCGAAGGACTCTCTCTATAACCTGGGCTGACATCCATGGCTAAGAAAAGATTCTGGCTCCTTGACTGACTTGGCCAAAATGCAACCGTGTCCTGCGGAGAAGGCTCAGGTGCTGTCATTTTAAGATGCTGTGAGGCTGATAGTCAGGCCAGTGGGAACATATGGAATGTGTCACACCCATCTTCTTCTTTGTCCAGAACTATTATCCCATTAGACAAATGTGAGGCTCACAAAACAGACAGCTAAGAGATGAGGCACTAACCACTCATTTTCCCAGAATGACTTTATTGGTTTAGATCAAAATGGTCCTTGTTCTTAAAGGGATTACAACTTAAAATAATGTCCCTAGCTGTGATATTTCCTCCTCTATGTCTCAGTTTTGTTTTGTTTTCTTTTTCTTTTTTTGCCCTTTTCTTTTCTTATTGATTATTTATTTTTGAGATCGACACAGTGCAAGCTTTGTTCAGTGGCCAAAGAATGGAGAAGCTGGAACAGATCAACTTCTCACACACCTGGCAAGAACGAGTCATTCTGTTTTTATTTTTAACTTTTTATTTTATATTGGAGTAGAGTGGATTAACAATGTTGTGTTAGTTTCAGGGGTATAGTAAAGTGATTTACTTGTACATATACATGTATCTTCTTTTTCAAATTCTTTTTCTGATAGCTAAAACTAGAGTGGTTTTCAAAGATGCCTCTAGCTCTGATGCCATAGAATTTTCCTTTTCTTAAATAACAGTCATATAGCAAGCGCATGTGTCATTCTGACTTGCCTTGTTCTTTTCATCCACATTCTCAGGACACTGGGATTCCTGACCTTTCCATGTGACCTGGGAAGGTATCTGAGCACATGATCTGGCATTCCCATTTTTAAAACTTAATTCTAAATAAAGTTCAAAGGGAGGAGTACACACATAGGACTTTGTACACGATATTGGTTAAAAAAGCAGACAAAGGTGGTATCTTTACCCCTGTTTCTCAGATGAGAAAATGAGCCCCTCTATTGTTAACTAAATGTCCGGAGTCACTATGTTCCAGAAATAATAACTAGCATTTTGAGAACGTGAATGCTGTGCCAGGCGCTATATGAAGCGCTTCATGTGGACTCATTCACTTGCTCCTCACAATAACCTTTTGAGGCTGGTAACAATTCTCTCACTTTACAGTGAACAGAGGCACAGAGGGGTTAAGCGACTTGCACAGTTCACACCGCTGATAGGTGGATGGGTTAATACCACAAGGTTCCTTCTTCTGTAAATGCTGTAAATATATCAGCTTGCCTTTCATTACCTTACTTCATCTAATTTGCAATTATTTTATTTCATTCTCATTTGAATGCTATGAATTATGTACTTACTCTCAGTGGTGCGCTAATAAATGTCTAATAACTGGCTCACTGGGGAAGGGAGGAGCCTAATTTGTAGTGTTTGCCAATTTCAGTTGTGCAAATATCCCCAGTGGTTAATCTTAAGCTACTAATGAGACATTGATGAACCCAGACTTTTGAAAAGAAATGTTCTCCATGATATGGTATTTCCATTCTGTGGATACATGTACATAGCTTCAAGAATTATAGCTAATAGTAAACTGTATTAAAATAATTAGGAAATGATGTTTTGAGTATTTGAATATTTATGGTTTTATTTTTAATGAAATGTATTTAACTGTAGGTGAACAAAGGAAGCTCAGAATAATACCTACAACATGTTGCCATTTTTGTGCTTAAGAGAAAATTCTCTACCCCATATATGTGTATAGATGTTTGCTGGTGCTGGGTGCTTAGTCAATCAGTCGTGTCCGACTTTTTGTGACCCCATGGACTGCAGCCCATCAGGATCCTCTGTCCATGGGATTCTCCAGGCCAGAACACTGGAGTGGGCTGCCATGCCCTCCTCCAAGGGATCTTCCCAACCCAAGGATCGAACCCAGGTCTCCTGCATTGCAGGCGGATTCTTTACTGTCTGAGCCACCAGGGAAGCCCATAAATATTTATTTGATCAATAAAAAAGTAAACTCTTCAAATGGGTTACATCAGAGATGGGGAAGTGAGGATGCCCAGAGACAGATTACCTTTTTTTTATTATGCCTCTGTACTTGCTGATTGTTATACAACCAGCATACTGTGCTTTTATGACCAAACATTATTTATAAAGTTTTTAGTTTTAGTTTTTTGGTTTTCTTTTGGTTTTGCTCCCACCGCACAGCTTGTGGGATCTCAGTTCCCCACCAGGGACTGAACCTGGGTTGCAGCAGTGGAAACGCCAAGTCCTAACCACAGGACACCCAGGGAAGTCCCGATATAAAGTTTTTTTTTCTTTTAATATGAAACTAGAATCAGGAAGTAAGAAGTGACTTTTCTATTAAATGGAAAAGTGGTGGTTTCTTGGCCATTTCTTGGTGTTCCTTGGCTTGCAGCTGCAACACTGCCGTCTCTGCCGCTGTTGTCCCGTGGTTTTCTCCCCTTCTGTGCCCATGGATCTTCTCCTTTTCTTATAAGGACACCAGTCATTTTTGATTAAGGGCCTACTGTACTCCACTAAGACGGTCTTAACTGATTATATCAGCTTTGGTCCCCGTTTGCAGAGGTCACATTCTGAGGTACTGGAAGGTCAGGACTCAACATATCTTCTGCGGGGACACAATTCAATCCATAACCCCTTCCTACCATCATTGCTGCATGGAACTGCCAGAGCAAACCTTTAAAAATGTAAGTTGGTTCACCTTCCCAGTCCCTTATTACACCGAGATTGAACTAGAGCCCCCATGCCTTCCTTCGTCTGATCCCAGCCTCTGCCTCCATCCATCTCTCTTCCCACTCCCTGTCTTATTAATCTGAGGTGACAGCACTGAATTCTGTTTCTAGAGCATTCTGAACACCTTTCCGCTTCAGAGTCTTTGCTGTTGCTTCTGTCTGGAATGTGCTTCCTCCGGATGAGTGCCTGGCTCTCCTTCTCATGGCCTCTAGGTCATCACATCCAGGGCCGCCTCCTCTGAGAGGTCTAGTCCGACTAGAACAGGCGCCACTTCCTGTTCTTCTCCCTCTGTGGAAGGTAAGCTCCTCAGAGGGAGGGTTTTCTAAAATCTGAAAACCTTGCAGACATTTTAATGTACCTTTTAATTAAACTTTTCAACAGGCAACGCATTTAAGTGAAAATGATATAAAAAGATATTCAGAGAAGTCTCATTCCCATTTCTGCCTTTGACCGTCCAGTTTACCTCACCCCAATAGAAAACTGTTTTTATTAGTCTTCCAGTATTTCTTTATGCAACCATAATATGTGTTTTATATATGTACATATGTATCCTTGTTTTCCCATATTATACCGAAAATATCATATAATGCATAGTTGGTGCCTTAGTTTATGTACCTTGAAAATACTTCCTGGACATCATTACATATCAGTTTACAGAAAACTTTCTCATTTTTTAAAAAACAGTATTCAGTTTTGGGAATGTGCTAAAGTTTAATCACTCCCCTACTGATAAACACGTGTGGCTTCCATCTTTTGTTACGTAGGACAGGGATTTTCATGATGAAACCCCCAGAGTTTTGAAGTCTCTCTGCACAGAGCCGACAGTCAGTAAACAATTGTAGAGAAAATGAATGATGAATGAACCAACAGGAATGAGCCAAGGACTTTACAGTAGTAAAGGAGCCCAAGGGCGGCACGGCGGCGCACGGTGCTGCACGGAGGCTCCACCAGGTGGCGCTGCAGGCGGCGGGCGCGCCTGGCCGGACGGGCCTTGCCGCTCTTGCCGTGGGCGCCGGCGGCGGCGCAGGGACGAGCGTGGGGGGTAGGGCGAGTCATATGACCCGCTCGGCTTCCTGGCTCCGGCCGCCGTCGCCCGCCAGTGTCCGCCTGTGTCGCGCCGGGGCCCCGAGGAGCCGTTGGGGGGGTCCGGGCCGAGGCCCGCTCGTGTGGAGGTCGTCGCCGCCGCCGCTGCCTGCCCGTTCGCCCGTCCGTCCGTCCTCCCTCGCGGCCGCCATCATGCTGGCGCTCATCTCCCGCCTGCTGGACTGGTTCCGCTCGCTCTTTTGGAAGGAGGAGATGGAGCTGACGCTCGTGGGGCTGCAGTACTCGGGCAAGACCACCTTCGTCAATGTCATCGCGGTGAGTGCCCTCCCAATTACCCTCCCGGGGCGCCGCAGCCCGCGAGTCCGGCCCGGCGTCTGCTCGCAGGCCAGGCTGGTGGCGGCGGGCGGGGCGGGGCGGGGGGTCCCCTCGGCGCGGCGGGGCTCTTGGGAGTGTGCGTGTCGGGGGAGGGGGCAGCCGTGCTGGTCGCCTCCCGGGGCGTCAGGACCTGGAGTTTCCCGCGTGTTGGTGGCTGAAGTGTATCGGTGCGGCCGGCAGTTGGAGGGTTATTTCCATTTAGTCGTCTTCTTCCAAGCGCCGCGTCCCCGTGTCCTCGTCGCGGCCGGGGTTTGGAAAGGGTGTAATTGGCCTTGTCACATTTTTAAGGCTCTTGGGGAGGGGGAGTCTGGGATTTTCTTCGGGTTTGATCTTTGCTGGCCGCGCAGGGGTTAACCTCAGCTTGTCACTTTACCGAAGGGTGGGATTTGGTGAGTCCGTGTGTCCCATGAGAAAGCCTAAAATAATTGAGATTGTCTCAACTGGCCACTCGGGACGGAGAGCACCGTTGTGAGGAAAGCAGGGGGCCACTGTGGGTTCATCCCTCAATTCTTTAGGTAGCTTGTCTCGTGTAAACCAGTTAATTGGTTTTCTCACCCGTTCCCCGAGGGGCCGAGTAGATGGTGCTGCGTTCGCCGGTAAAGCTAAAAGACAGGCATTTCCTGCCAGTCCATAATAGTGTACAGCTTTTATTTTTTAAATTAATTTCTTTATTTGAAGTATAGTTGATTTACAAGGGCACAGCTTTTACTAAGCCAAGAAGTTGGGTGGGTGGGTGAGGTCTCTATTTCTAGAGCTAATTGTCCTCGTCTAGGGGATAAGATTTGCGGTCAGCATAAAGTTGGAAAAGAAGTGTTGGTCTAATGTAATGGGTTTTCTTACAGACAGAGAAAGGAAGGGACTGGGTAGAAACATAGCTCATTCCACGCCCAGGGAATGAGTTTCTGGGAGGGAAAGAAATTGCCCTGGGAACCTATATACAGTGTGGTGTTTACTCATCGGTGATTGAGGGAAGGAGGATAATTAAATTTTGCTCGTTTGGTTGGCAGGGGAAGGAATAAGAGGGAACGATTCTCGTCAGTCTTCATTTAGAGCTCAGGAGTTGTTGTGACTCAGTCTTAGCTGATAGGGACTTGAGCTTGTCAGGGATGAACTTTTGAGCTACTCCAGAGAGAGATGGCAGCAGTTTCTGCACCGTATAGATGATGGGTGAAATCTTTATTTTATTGGCGACTCGCTGTCCAACTGGTTTGGTTACTGGAATGATTCAAACACGCCTGTCTTGCTGGAGAACACAACTTGTGTAACTTGTGACTCTTAGTCCTTGCAGTGATAGAGCAACAGGAAGGAGAAGTAGAGATGAGCAGACATCCAAACTTCCTTTGAGGAATATTGCATATAAGCATAAGGAAAACTTGCCTACTTGTTTGGCTCTTGTAATGTTATTGGGCCGGAGGCTTGAGATGACTCTTTTCAACAGGCCTAAAAGAGTAGAATGGATATCTAATACCACTAAAATTAGTAAGAAAAAACTTCAGGCTTTGGCTGAGTATTCTTATTCGAACTCCTTGTATGATGTGGAAAAGATAAGCTGAGATCATTTAATTGTAAATTTTCTGATGCTGTTTTGGGATAAGAATTGGTGTCTCTTCCTAAATCTTCTCTTTTTGAGAAGACTTAGTGTTTTGTAGGTTTATTACTACAATCCATTGTATTTGTTACAGAGAAGTACTTATGGTTGGGAAACCTAAACAGATTTTAGTAAATCTTGAGGAACTCCTGGAACCATAAGCTCGATTTTCATGCTTGTGTGTTTAGTAGACAGTTTAGCTTGACATAATGAACATGAACTTTGAAGTCAAACAGCCCTGGATTTGCAATCTGGCTCTGCCACTTAGCAGCCTTGTATCCTCTTTCAGTCTTTGCTTTCCCATCTATTAAGAGGAGTTAATAATAGGTTTCTTACAGAGTTGCTGTGAGTGCATGAAATGACAGATGTTAAGTGATTAGCATCATGCCTGCCCATAGAAGGGGCTAGATAAATGGTAAGTGTTGTATTATTTGTAGTGGGTACAGTCATTTAATGCAGAAATGGTATTTTGAAAAATATTTAGAAGGGAATTAGCTGGGGTCATTCCTTTGCATTTGTGTACGTATTCAAATGTGGACTGCTGTAGTGGATTCATAGATCATGACAAGTAATCACAGCGTGTCCTCCCTCTCCCCCCATCTGTTAACATCTGGAAAGCTGTTGAACTGAAAGTGAACTATTATTTTAACGTTAGACTCTTATTTTTGTTTCGTTCTGGGCAAGCTGTGCAGCTTGGAGGATCTTAGTTCCCTGACCAGGGATTGAACCCTGACCCTTGGCAGTGAGAGCTCTGCATCCTAACCACTGGACTGCCTGGGGAATTACCTAGACTCTTCTTTCTGAATGATACAATGTGGGTTGCAGATGCAGTCTTAGTCACTCCGTCGTGTCTCTTTGCGATCCCATGGGCTGTAGCCTGCCAGGTTCCTCTTTCCATGGAATTCTCCAGGCAAGAATACTGGAGTGGTGGCCATTCTCTTCTCCAGGGGATCTTCCCAACCCAGGGATCAAACCCTGGTCTCCCATACTGCAGACTGATTCTTTACCGTCTGAGCCACCAGGAAAGACCATAATGTGACTGGGTTCTGTTAGAGAAAAATCATGACTGTGATTGCCTGTGGCCTTTAAGATGGTGGAAAAAAGTTGTCAGTTACTAAGTCCTGTCCGACTCTTTTGCAACCCCATGGACGCCCACCAGGCTCCTCTGTCAGTGGGGTTTTCCAGGCAAGAATACTGGAGTGGGTTGCTATCTCCTTCTCCAGGGGATCTTCCTGACCCAGAGATCAAACTCCTGTCTCCTGTGTTCGCATGTGGATTCCTTACTGCTGAGCCACCAGGGAAGCCTGGAAAAAAGAGACCTCAGTAAATTTTTCTTTAAACCTCAGGCTTTAACCTAATCTGTGGTTCTTATATATTGAGGGTGAGGAAAAAGTTAGTAATCTACAGTGAATTTACAGAGTTTTAGATAGAAACAGTATGTCTAAAATAGTAAATTTAGCTTTATTTTAAAAAAATCAACTGCATTATTCTTTGTATGAAATGTTTGATTTATAGACTCAGAGATTCAGACGTGTTGAACACTATGTGTCACTTTAGAAAGATGGCCATTTATTTCTCAAATTCAAAGTAATTTTCCAGGTATGGAAAGCTTCAGGTGAAACTGGTTTTCTTAGGTAAACATCAACTTTTTGTAAACATCACATTAAAATGTGGCTATATTTACTGCCTTAAAAGTTAAGACTGAGAGATGTTATTTAACTTATTGTAGAGGTTTGTGAAGCTGAATTACTTACATGTAGGATTTGGTCTACTTTGAAATGAGGCAGTTTGCTTACAGAGAGTCTTAGTCCTCAAATTCATCTTCTTATGGTTTCAAACTCCAAGTGATACTTCATGTAATCTGATTTTATATAAGGACATTTAGTATATATTGTGTTATCTTTGTTTTGAACCTTAAAAAAAAACACCTCCAAGTCTTTAATTTTTTGATTAATGTTAGAAAATGAAATACTGCTCATTGCTAAATGTTATGGCAGTTATTGCATAATAAATCATGTGTCTTGTATGTGTAATTTATGTTAAGTAACCTTTACTCTTAACTGAGACTCTTAGATGGGTTCTAGGATAGTTATGAAGAAATGTTTGGTAGGATTTACCAAAATGGATGAGATAAGTTTTATAGACATTGTGTATTTTTGAAAGTAGTAGTATTGTAAAAATTTCTCTACATTTTTGTGAAGTGTTGATAGCTCAAAGGTTAATCAAAGGAAGAGTTTATTACTCCTGAGAATTATGAAAAAGGGATACTTGGAAAGATGGTAGAAACTTGGACCTAGAATAATTTTTTTAAGTTTGTTGAAAAAAAATAAGTGGTCTACTTTTATCCTCATTTTATAGATGTAGCCAGGAGATCCAGAAATGTTAAGTGAAATTCCTAAGGCTAATTAGTAGCAGAGATAAAATTAGAACCCAGGGCTAGTGCATTTTCTCCTTACCTACCTCTGTAGATCTACCTGAGATTAGAATCATAGAGCTGTGAATCAGGAGATCTTAATTCCTTAAATATTTATTTTGAATGTAAGCATACTCCTCTTATGAATATGAACAGCATTTTAAATCCAACATCTGAAGTATATTGACTACCATTTGGGGACTACACATGCACGCATACACACATATATAGTCTGTGTGTGTGTATGTGTGTATTTGAGACATGAATTAGGGGAAAGAATGATCTGCCCATGAATTAGGGGCAAGTAGACACACAGCAATTCAGCAGTAACAACAGGACTGGAGAAGGTCAGTTTTCATTCCAATCCCAAAGAAAGGCAATGCCAAAGAATGCTCAAACTACCGCACAGTTGCACTCATCTCACACGCTAGTAAAGGAATGCTCAAAATTCTCCAAGCCAGGCTTCAGCAGTACGTGAACCGTGAACTCCCTCATGTTCAAGCTGGTTTTAGAAAAGGCAGAGGAACCAGAGAGCAAATTGCCAACATCCGCTGGATCATGGAAAAAGCAAGAGAGTTCCAGAAAAACATCTATTTCTACTTTATTGATTATGCCAAAGCCTTTGGCTGTGTGGATCACAATAAACTGGAAAATTCTGAGAGATGGGAATATCAGAGTACCTGACCTGCCTCTTGGGAAATCTGTATGCAGGTCAGGAAGCAACAGTTAGAACTGGACATGGAACAACGGACTGGTTCCAAATAGGAAAAGGAGTACGTCAAGGCTGTATATTGTCACCCTGCTTATTTAACTTCTATGCAGAGTACATGATGAGAAATGCTGGACTGGGAGAAGCACAAGCTGGAATCAAGATTGCCGGGAGAAATATCAATAACCTCAGATATGCAGATGACACCACCCTTATGGCAGAAAGTGAAGAGGAACTAAAAAGCCTCTTGATGAAGGTGAAAGAGGAGAGTGAAAAAGTTGGCTTAAAGCTCAACATTCAGAAAACTAAGATCATGGCATCTGGTCCCATCACTTCATGGGAAATAGATGGGGAAACAGTAGAAACAGTGTCAGACTTTATTTTGGGGGGCTCCAAAATCATTGCAGATGGTGATTGCAGCCATGAAATTAAAAGATGCTTACTCCTTGGGAGGAAGGTTATGACCAACCTAGATAGTATATTCAAAAGCAGAGATATTACCTTGTGAACAAAGGTCCATCTAGTCAAGGCTATGGTTTTTCCAGTAGTCATGTATGGATGTGAGAGTTGGACTGTGAAGAAAGCTGAGCGCCAAAGAATTGATGCTTTTGAACTGTGGTGTTGGAGAAGACTCTTGAGAGTCCCTTGGACTGCAAGGAGATACAACCAGTCCATCCTGAAGGAGATCAGTCCTGGGTGTTCTCTGGAAGGAATGATGCTGAAGCTGAAACTCCAATACTTTGGCCACCTCATGCGAAGAGTTGACTCATTGGAAAAGACTCTGATGCTGGGAGGGATTGGGGGCAGGAGGAGAAGGGGATGACAGAGGATGAGATGGCTGGATGGCAACACCAACTCGATGGACGTGAGTCTGAGTGAACTCCGGGAGTTGGTGGTGGACAGGGAGGCCTGGCGTGCTGCGATTCTTGGGGTTGCAGAGTCGGACACGACTGAGCGACTGAACTGGACTGAGGCACACAGCACAGTGGAAGATTATTACGTTCGAACATTTAAATAACTGTTTATTGAACTGTGTTTGCTGTCATTGTTGAGTTGCCAAGTCCTCTCAGACTCTGTGACTCCATGGACTGCAGCCCGCCAGGCTCCTCAGTCCATGGGATTTTCCAGGCAAGAACACTGGAGTGGGGTGCCATTTCCTTCTCCAGGGGATCTTCCCGACCCAGGAATCAAATCTGCATCTTCTGCATTCGCAAGTGGATTTTTTACCACTCAGCCACCAGAGAAGCTGAACTGTGTTTAAAAGAAGGAGAAATAATTTTGTGATCAGAGTGATTCTTATTGAATTACTCTCGGGTAAGAATGCCAAAAATAGTTTTTATATTCACCTGTGAAAGTGAAAGTGAAGTCGCTCAGTTATGTCTGACTTTTTGCGACCTGTGGACTGTAGCCCACCAAGCTCCTCCGTCCTTGGGATTCTCCAGGCAAGAATACTGGAGTAGGTTGCCATTTCCTTCTGTAGGGAGTCTTCCTGACCAAGGGCGCGAACCCAGGTCTGCCACATTGCAGGCAGACGCTTTAACCTCTGCATCACCAGGGAAGCCCTTAAATCGGATCCAAGTACTAATATCAAAGATTTCAAGGGAGGGAAGGAAGCCAGGTTGAAAGAAGAAGGGGGAGGAGGCGGGAGAGAGGGGGCGAAAGGGGTGGCCTTACAGACGTCTCCTGCCACCTACAGATGCCCAGGCGTTATGAGACTTTTCCCTGGGCCTCCAGAGAAGGGAGGACTGGAACTCGGCCCTACCAGAAATCAGAACCAGAATTCGAATCAGTCTCCAATCCTCAGCTCAGGCTGAGGGCCCATCGACCAGATTCCTGCATCCATGACCGGGGGACTAGAAAAACAGGGAAGGATAGGAAGGGTCAAGGAGAGGAAAGAGAGAGGGAAGGGAAGAGAGGTCAATAAAGTAGCAAATCTGAACTGTGACTACTGGAGCTGGCCTTCCGGGTTGCCTTCAGATAGAGATTCGGAATTGTGGAACAGGAAGCAACTTGCTAAGGAGCGTTTCTTCCAACTTCTTTAACTTCTTCCCCTCAGTCATTATTTTTTCCAATGCAGGCTAGAATCCCAGAGCAAAATGTTCTTGTTAAGAAGCTGTTAAGTGTGCATTAAGGCATTTTAAATTACTATCTTAGAGGATATTTCACAACTTAAAGCACTCACTAAGTTTCTCAAATATTAAGTTGCTTTTAAGATAAAGAATGTCACTGAACATGGATACAAAATTCATTGTACTATAAAAAATAGTTACTATTTTTAGAAGATTTTTTCCTAATTATCAAACTATCACAAAGTCTTTAGTAGAAATTTGGACAGAATACAATAACATAGAAACCACTTGTTATCCCCACTATCCAGGGTTAACTACTGTCAGCATATCAAAGTATTTGCTTTTCATCTTTTTTAAAAAAATAATGTGTATATCCAAACACTATTTTTTTTTAAGTTTTGATATACTATTTATAATGTTTGTATCCTGGTTTGTTTTATTTTTTATTTTTTTTTGTTTTTTTTTGTTTTTTTTTAATTTATTTATTTATTTTTAATTTTTACTTTACAATTCTGTATTGGTTTTGGCGTAGATTGACATGAATCCACCACAGGTGTACATGCGTTCCCAAACATGAGCCCCCCTCCCACCCCCCTCCCCACCTGGTTTGTTTTAATTGTCATGTACACATTCTTCTGTTGTAAAACCATCTTTAATGCCTTCATAATTTATTCTGTTACAGCATTTCTTGTGGATATACCATAATGTATTCGATCATTTCCTCATTATTGGACATTTGAGTAGTTTCCAGGGTTTTGCTGTTGTACATCAACTTGATCTGCCTTTCCTGGGGATGGATTCCAGAGTTGGCATCACTGAATCAAGGGCATGAACATATTTCATGTCAAATGGCCAAAATTGTTTTCCAGAAAGTATGTACTCCTACTTAGAAGGTCTTCTGAACAGATTTTATATACTACGTAAACTTGGACTTCATTTAAGCACTCTGTCCTATGGTATTTTTAGGGCATACTTAGTTTTGTTGTAAAGTTAACCAGCAGTATTTTTAAACTATCCTATCAGATAATTGCTCTGTTTTCATGTTTTAAGAAGTACCATTTATGCTTCAGCAACTGCTATGACTAAGACTGTAGAAAACATAATTCCTTTTTCAATTTTCTTTTTTTAATTGAACTTTTAGGCAACCCATAGAAATACAGCTCATTCCTTTTAGCTCTCACAGTTTAGTTTTAAACTTACTGGTGGATTGCATTAGGAGTTAGTATTCCAGAATTATGATGTATTTCCATGCAGTCCTTACCTAGTCTTGCCCTGTTATAGTGGGATGCCGCTTTTTGAAGGGAGGGGTGTTAGAAATATTTTTTTTTCTAAACCAGAGTCTAAAGTTTGCTAGGTAGATCACTTTTTGAAACAAAAGCATATTAAATTTTTAAACTTATAACTTGAGTATCGTTTATACCTGTAAAAGTTGATTCATGTCTTCTGAGCTCTTGTATGAAAATAAAAAAGGAAAAAATATTAACCTGTTTGCTGAATAGGTCAAAATCAAATGATAATTTAAGGATTTTAGTTTTTCTGAGAGGGGACAAAATCTGTAATGGAGTAATTTGAGTTCATTTCTTTCTTCAAAGTCAAAACCACAGGTCTTATATTTTATTGTGCTTTTTTTTTTCTAAGGTTACACTGTTTCTTAAATTAGACTTTGGATCTGATTTCATAGTTTGCCCAGTTTTATCTAATAGAGGAACATTCTTATTTCATATCCTGACAGGAACTTCAAAAAAATTAAAATAGTAAAGCTTTAGGGTTCATTTAGAAATGATGTCCAAGAATACTGTAATTTTAAAAAATTGTAATACTGGCAAAATAATTTTAGGATTCAGGTATCTTAAGTAGTGACACCTATCTTGAAAATTGAGGCCTGTTCTCCTAGACTGGGGTTAGAAAAGTAATTGTTGTTAAGAAGGAAAAATTGAATGATGATTGGCAAACTGATTCTAAAAATGTCCTTTGTACCAGTTTACTTGATAGGAATTACTTAAGCATCTGCCAGAATAGTGTTACTGTAAGAATATATTTTGAGCCTAAATTTTTTGGCATTGAATGTGGTATAGTTGAGTTTATTTAGAATATGTTTAAGTGGCTACTTGAGTTAAAATGGCAGGGAGGTTAGGAGTTGAAAGCCAGATGATCTAGGTTCACATCCTGACTCTTGTGTTATTTTTGGTAAGTTATTCAACTCAGTATCTGCTTCCTTATTTGTAAAATGGGAATAATAGTCATTTCTTAGAGTTACTGTGGGTTAATACTTCCCTGGTGGCTCAGACAGTAAAGTGTCTGCCTGCAATGCGGGAGACCTGGGTTCGATTCCTGGGTCGGGAAGATCCCCTGGAGAAGGAAATGGCAATCCACTCCAGCACTCTTGCCTGGAAAATCCCATGGATGGAGGAGCCTAATAGGCTACAGTCCATGGGGTCGCAAAAAGTCGGACACGACTGAGCGACTTCACTTTCACTTTCAATACTTGTAAAACACTTTAAACAGTGATCAGAATAAGGCATGTGTTAGCTGCTAGGTTACTGTTTATATAATGTGATTTCCCTGGAAATTCTCTTTATTTGTTCTCTCAAGTATAAAAGTGCCTTAAACACTGCCTGGCACATGCTCGGTACTCAGATGTATTTATCAGTAGACAAACATTGCATTTAAAATACAAAATTAAGAACAAATGTCTTTATGAACCCATATTCATATTTCAGTGTGTGAAGTGTAGCGTAGTTAGAAATGAGAGTGCTGGAGTCTGACAGATTTGGGTTTGAATACTGACTTAGCTATGCATCACTTTTGTTAGCATCTGTGCTTCATTTTTCCTCCTCTGTAAAAAGTGGTAGTCAAAGAACTGCCTCCTGGAGTGGCTTTCAGAATTAAATGAATGTTTGTGAAGTGCTTAGCCTTGTGCTTAGCACTGTGCCTTGTACATAGAGAGCACTCAGGAAATGGTAACTAAAAAAAAAAATGGTGACTGCTGTGTGTTGGGAGTAATGTTGGGCGTACTCATCAGCTTTATGTTGAGTTACTGTTTATATTTCTCTTGATTATATTTAACTGTAGCTTTTGTTTAGGAATTAAGCTTTTGTTTGTTTAATTGTTCGAAAAATCTTGAACATGTTATATTTTATCATGTTGAATTTTTTTGATAGCTGAAGTGGGCTGGTAGGAAAATGTTTTAGCCTCCTGGATAGGCTAGTAATTTTTGATGGACCTACTTGTATAATTTTGTGTGTGTGTGTGTGTGTAGGTAATTGCAGTTTTTGTTGTGAAAACAGTTTGAACTGGGAATTGGAAATATGAGTTGTTCTTTTGTTTGTCCTACCACTGACGAATAGCAGGACTGTGGCCAACTCATTTAACTTCTCTGTTCTTTAGTTGTGATGCTTCTAAAGAGCGAATAAGCATTGAGAACCTTATTATTTGAGAGTGTAGTGGTGTTTTCTTATACCTGGAATTGGACCTTTACTCAGAGAACAGAGGATAAAATGAAAGTATAAGGCTCCAATATAAGCTAGTTGTAAGATCTCAGCCTCTTCCCAAAAGAAAAATTGAGATGTAAAAGGTGGAAAGGCAGATTGAACCTAATAGGGAGAAAAGAATGGCCCTTTTGAGTCGTACCTGCCCTCTAGAGTATAGGTATTCTGTACAAGTGTATGCGCAAAAGACAATTTTAATTTTGGACAAGACCATAGTATTGTTTCTTGCATGTGTTTGTTGTAATTTTTAAGCCGGGATTTAAGGGTCAAGTGGGTTTAAATCACTGTTGACTGCTGTAAATTTGCAAGTCCCAACAGACAGTGCTGTATCTGTATGGGCCTGTTCCCCTAGATGAGAAGTGGGCTGTGTAGACTGCATGCAGACTGGGCCAGAAAGGGCTTTGGGCAGTGTTTCCTCTCTGAAGGTGCCTTAAGGTCTGGTTTAGACACTCATCACTAGGCCTACTTTTTCTTTACTTTTTTCATGAAAGGTCATTTTGTCAGGAGAATGGTTTAGCAAATGTATAGATTTGGTCATTTCTGAATAGAAGGAAATTGAGGGGAGGAAATTCACTTTTTTTCCCCTTCCAAAATCTACCTGTTTCACTCCACTAGCTGTTGGTTTCCTTATTTTGATTTTATTTCTTTATTCAATGGCTGAATTAAAAACCTTAAAGCAATGGGGAAGAGTGGGGGGGGAGACTCAAGAAGGAGCCGATTCACATTGTTATACAACAGAAACCAATTCAACATTGTAAAACAGTTAATCTCCAATCAAAAATTTGAAAAACCAAGAAACCTTAGAATGTTTTAAAAAAAAAAAAAATACCCTAAATCCATATTGTTTAAATAGTGCTGATACAAATAGGAAATAATAATAATACCACCATTAAGGTTTAATTAGTGTTAATATTAAGCTGGATGTCCATCACATTTTCCCCCATCCCTTTGTATATACAAATGTATACTTTTAAAAGTTGACATCGTTCACATGTAACATGAATTTTGGGTGTGTAACAGTGATTCTGTGTTTGTACATATTGTGTAATAATCACAGCAAATCCAGTTCACATCACTAGCATCACTAGCCTTAACATCGTTACAGTTTTTTTTCCTTGTGATGATTAACTCTCAGCAACTGCAAATATACAGTACAGTATTCTTAACTATAGTCGCATTTCTGTACATGGCACCTCATGACTTAGGTATTTTGTAATTGGAAGTTTGTATCTTTTGATCTCCTTTCGTCTGTTCCTAATCACATCTGTTTTGTGCCTGCAAGTTTGGCTTGTTTTGCTCTTTGTTTTAGATGCCGTATATGCGTCTTCCTCTGGGTGACTTATATCACTTAGCATAATGCCCAGTACATGCTTTCTTGATAACAGTGATGGATCATGCTGTACAGACTGGGTGGTCTCGTGTAGTCTAGTCTGTTTGATTTACCTTCTGTCATGGTGATAGGTGATTCAAGTTCAGTCAGTTCAGGACAGAACCCTTGATCTCTTCCTCTCTGAATCCAAGGATGGATATCTTCCCCAGTCAGGATTGCTCATATTACCTCCATCATAATTTTCACCACACTCATACCACCATCAGAAGTTATCTTGCTTTTTGTCTTCATCTGTTTTCTGTATATAAGTTCCATAGGGGCTTTTTCCTTTTTTCAGTGCTGCATCCCAATGCAAAGAACAGTGCCTGGCACATAACAAGCTCTCTAAATGTTGAGTAAATGAATGAATGAATTTAACAGTAAACTAGTGTGTCTGTTCTGTTACACTCAAACTGTGTGCAGGGCATTGTGGTAGGAGATGATTTATAAATGTACCAGACAAGGTTATTTATAGTAGAATATGTGCCTTATAGTAGTCATGTATAAGTTAGAAATATTAACTGTCTTAAAATTTTCTCATAATGCTCTGGAAATCTCCCTACACTCACGGAAGACATCAGAGGAGTTCTAGAAAGGCAGTTGGCTGGCTTTTGGTGGGACCATGCTGAGAATGGCTGTCAAGCTAAGCTTTGATTAGTTTTCATTCATTCAGTAGTTATTTGAGGCATTGTTCTAGGCAGCATATGTATAACGAAGAACAAAACAGACATGTTTCCTTCCCTTCCTGGAGCGTCCAGTGCAGTGAAGGAACAGTAAGAGAAGCAAAGGAGAAGCAGAGACACGTTTGAGGCAAAAACTTTTGTCAGATTAATTATAACCTGTGTGAGTGCATGCTCAGTTGTGTCTAATTCTTTGCAACCCCATAGGACTGTAGTCTGCCTGCATGAAGGAAAGAAACAAAAGACTGGAAAAATAGGCTGATCTAGTTCACAGAAAGCCTTGACTAAGTTTGAATCTGTAGGCATGGGGAGGCATTGAAGATTCTTGTTAAAGGGAATGAAGAACTGTGTTTCCCAAGGATTAACTTAGTAGCATTGTAGAGACCATCAAAAAGTTACCAGCTTATTACAAGGATCTAGTTGAGAGAGAATGAAATGGGGATAGGGAGTCAGGGAACGTAGTGAGCATTATTATGAAAGTGGAGTGAGTACAGTTGAGCAGTTGAATCAGATGGGTTGAGCCAAGGGAAATTCGTAGTCAAAGACCTTTTCAAGGATTTAAGTGAATGGTGGGAAAAGTGCTTGTGTGATGAACAAGTAGCCCGTATGGGGTTATATACATTTGTATATACAAAGAGAAGAGAGGGTATGGTGAAGAGAAGGGGATGCATTGAGTATAAAATGTATTATATAATTAATGATATAAAGGGAACAATGTTTGGGAATTAGTGCTGTGTTTAAGTACAGTGGAACTAAAACTGAGTTTTGAAATTTCATTCCATGTCTTGCCAGTCTTTTGTACACAAGGACCAAGCAGGGTATCTCCACTACTTTGAATTGCAGTTGAACTATCTTGACTTACTTTTGGTGCTTAGGGACGTTAATCTGTGCCCAGAATGCAGGCCGTCCATAACAGGTCCTTTAGACAGCTGAATTCAGTGACTCAGACTCTTATAGTCTTGGAAGCTTTTGCTGCTTAATTTGAAGGGGATATTTCTGTCCCTGGAACATACCTGGTTTAGTGTCTTCTGGAGAGAAAACTCGGTATGTGTTTTTTGTGTGCTTTCAACATGCAGGGCTGGATGGAAGCACAAGCTGGAATCAAGATTGCCAGGAGAAATATCAATAACCTCAGACATTCAGATGGCACCACCCTTATGGCAGAAAGTGAAGAGGAACTAAAGAGACTCTTGATGAAAGTGAAAGAGGAGAGTGATGAACCTGGTTTAAAACTCGACATTCAGAAAACAGAGATCATGGCATCTGGTCCCATCACTTCATGGCAAATAGATGGGGAAACAATGGAAACGGTGACAGACTTTATTTTTTTGGGCTCCAAAATCACTGCAGACGGTGACTGCAGCCATGAAATTAAAAGATGGTTGCTCCTTGGAAGAAAAGCTATGATCAACCTAGACAGCATATTCAAAAGCAGAGACATTACTTTGCTGACAAAGCTTTGTCTAGTCAAAGCTATGCTTTTTCCAGTAGTCGTGTGTGAATATGAGAAAGGGAGAAGTGAAGGTGAAGTCGCTCAGTTGTGTTCGACTCTTTGCGGCCCCATGGACTACCAGGTTCCTCCATCTATGGAATTTTCCAGGCAAGAGTACTGGAGTGGGTTGCCATTTCCTTTGTCAGGGGATCTGCCCGACCCAGGGATCGAACCTGGGTCTCCCGCATTGCAGGCAGATGCTTTTACCGTCTGAGCCACCAGAGAAATGGATGTGAGAGTTGGACCATAAAGAGGGCTGAATGTTGAAGAATTGATGCTTTTGAACTGTGGTGTTGGAGAAGACTCTTGAGAGCCCTTTGGACTGCAAGGAGATCCAACCAGTCCATCCTAAAGGAGATCAACTCTGAATATATCGTGTCCGACGCTCTGTGACCCCATGGACTATATATGTAGCCCACCAGGCCCCTCCATCCATGGGATTCTCCAGGCAGGAATACTGGAGCGGGTTGCCATGTCCTTCTCCAGGGAATCTTCCCGACCCAGGGATCAAACCCAGGACTCCTGCGTTGTGGGCAGATGCTTTACCCTCAGCCACCAGGGCAGCCTGAATATATATTAGAAGGACTGATGCTGAAACTGAAGCTCCAATACTTTGGCCAGCTGATGTGGAAAGCCAACTCACTGGAAAAGACCCAAATGCTGGGAAAGGTTGAAGGCAGAAGGAGTAAGGGATGGCAGAGGATGTAGTGGTTGGATGGCTTCTCTAATTCAACGGACATGAGTTTGAGCAAGCTCCAGGTTACGGTGAAGGAGAGGGAAGCCTGGGGTGCTGCAGTCCGTGGGGTTGCAAGAGTTGGACGTGACTGAGCAACTGCACAACAACAACAAACACATGGGTATCTGCTCTTTTGGGATTTAAGTTGGGATTTTTCTTAGGTGTTGGGTAAGCTTGTGGATAACATTAGGCTCAGAATATCATTTTTTCTCTCATATGTCAGGCTGTTTGATGTCTGCCTAGAAACTCACTTGGTGTGTGTGGTCTGTCGTGGATTTATGGTGCTCGCAGTGCTCACAGACACCAGTTCATTTTGGAACATGTGGACATTACCATAAAACAAGACAGGAGGTGGCTGTGCCAACAACACCATGTCGTTCTCAACGGTGGTTAGCATGAAGAGTGTTCCTAAACATCCTACTATTTCCTTATCATCCTTTTCCTTTATCTCCATCACACAGGGCATTCAACAAAAATCTTTTCATTTCATTTATTTAGTTAAGGAAACTGTTTTAAGAAGTGCTTTCACACAAGGCGCTGTACTTTTTTTATTGGCTCATTTGTTGAGTGGATATTAATTATATAAGGTAAAGAAAGGTGTAATAACACAGGTTTTAGATAAAGCTGGAATTCAACTTCAACTCTTAGGTTGACGGTTCTGTTCCATAAGAATGGTGAGGTGTGCTGAATCCATGTTTACAGACAAATCCTTGAGGCTTGCTTTGCCACCCGATAAGTACTGCTCTTCCAAGTCCTGCAACTGAGACTAGTTTGGAAATTACCTGTGATCTTGCGGTGGTCCATTTGCAGTTTTAGCTTTCTGTGGCTGTTTGGTGCTGTATGCTTTAAGTCTGCTTTACTAGTCCCTATTTTGTTGTTCCTAAGAGCATTTCTAAATCTTAGTGTGGTGCTTTTGTGACACTTCGGTGGAGGTCTTAAATTTGCCAGTGAAAATCAGCAATGTGGACATGGGGAGGATGGAGGCATCAGGCCTTAGGAGTACGTGTTAGACTCTGGTAATGAAGGAGAATGAGACACCCGTTCTTTTTTGGTCGGCACCTTTCTTTATTGCCTACGTTACAGTTTTTAGCTCCCAGTGTTCCTCTTCCCTTAGATGACTCTGTCTTATATATCGTTTAGGGCCCACATCTGTGAACCCTTGCCCCAGCTCTTCTCCCAGGGAAAGTTAATTGCCTCTTGCTCTGTTTTTACAGTACTTTGTTCAGAATTGTGTTTGTGCCTTATCTGTTCTTCTGTGTCTACCTCCAGACTGTAAGCTTCCTTATTATTGTTTTGGCTCCTAAGTGTAGCTCTGGGCCTGACTAAATAGCTGCTTCCTAATTATTGACTTAACAGAGTGAGGCAGTGTTGGGTCATGTGTGTTGGATCAGACCTGCCTCAATTTGAATTCTTGATCTGCCGAAGTTCTGTGACCCCCTCAAAGCTTCAGTTTGCTCATTGGCAATTTGGGAGTGACCCTAGGTATCCCATGCGCTCACGGCATGAGGTAAGATAGTCAGCACAGTCCCTGGCGTAGGGTGCTCCAGGGTTGGTGATTACCACTGTGATTGATGTGACATTTGGGGATTCAGACAGGGGTGTGTGCTCCAGCTAAATGGTAGGTGAAATGGAGGGCCCTCACTCCTTAGTGAGCACTGAGCAGGGATCCTGTCTCAGTGACTTCTGAGTTTTAGGGTAGAGGTGTAGTGGGCTCAGAGGACCAGTTTCTGAATGTTGATGTGTTTTCCATTATTGTGAGAGAGGAACTAAAACACTAGACTATCCTTTGCCATAGTCCACTGTAGATGTGCTAGGGTGTTTGGAGTAACCCTTTGAAAAATTTGCTGGTCCCTTTGGCTTGTCTTCCTGTTTGTAACTCTATGGTCACTAGTTTTGGCTTGGTGGAAGAGATTCTGATGGCTCTAAATTGCTATTTTATTGCACATGCTAGTAGATTACTAACATAGTATCCTTTGATATTTACAAACTCTCAGTTGATCATTAAGTGTGTTTTTTGTTGTTGCTGTTGTTGAACATCCTAACATTGGTTCAAGCTTCTGTACAAATAATGACCCTTGCCTGTCAAATAACCCTCAAATGCCCAAAGTATTTTTTTTTAGCTGGAGTGTAGTTGCTGCACTCGAAGTATTATATTCGGGTAGAGAGTAACATTATGGCTCAAATTTAGATCTGGGTTCAGATTCCAATTTTGCCACTATTTAGCTGAGTATGTGATCTTGAGACCTTGACTTCTGATTTCCTTTTCTGTAAAATGAGGCCAGTAAAATGAAAGATGTGCCACTGTTGTTATTTTTATTGTTATTAATAGGGTAAGCCAACAGCATGTATCCTAGCTAATAAGTAATATGTTCTTGATGCAGTAAACATATCACTGGAGAATATTCTTGTTACTTCAGTCTCTTTTTGCACTTTCCATTCCCCGCCAAACTCCCCACCCAGATGGTAGTAAGCGGGGCTGCAGACAGCTACTGAATAAATACGATGTTAGCCTCTTAGAAGGCACTGCGGTTTGGAACTGAGCAGTGTGCAGTGACGCAGTGTTCATGCCTGGCCACCATTTAAGAGCTGCGTTTCAGTATGAAGCAATCCTGATAATACTGACTGGGCTAATGGAACAACTTCACCGTGCGTAATGTTTCTTTGGGGACACCCAGCGAGCCAGAGGGTAAAAAATAACCATTGAGAGAGAATGTATTCAGACCATGGCATTTTGTGCAGCCATATATACTGCCAGACTGATAAATATTGAATCAGAGATGTCTCTACTGATAACGCAGATAAACAGATAGCTAGAAGAATTGATATACTCTAGTTTAAAACGTTGAGGCAGAATTACTGACTTTAAGTTTTTAAAAGGTAAACAGTGCTGCAAAACATTTTACAGTGGGGGAAGACAAAGCAAGCCACATGATGTTATTAGTGGGTGAGATAAGGTTATAAATCCACAAGGCCGGAAGATTTTATAAGTAGGCAATAAAGGGCTGGTAAATTAAAATTCATGTTTTAATGTATCCTAAGGATAGGTCTCACAGTTTGTTTTCGGGAGTCTGACATCACAATTATGTTTAGAAACATTTTCTTGCCTCCACTACTGCTGTCAAGAATGCTTGGCTAGTCCTTAAAAGGTAAGGGAGGCTTGCCTGTTTTATGAAATAAAAACCTGTGGAGCAGGGTTTCAGTAGCTTCATTTATACCTTCCAGATGGAAAAGGAAACTGATAAGAGATCATGCATGTGCTGTCGTCTGGCTCGATATGCTGTAATCCTTGGTTATATTTAGAGAACTTTTCATTCTAACATTTAAGTGTTCCAAGTAGGGGTAAGAGTCATGGGTTAAATTCTAAACTAGGAGACAGTTTCTTGGTACTTTCTCAGTAATTGGCATTTGTTTAATTGTAGACCTAAAAAGCCGCTAATAGACATTAACAGTTTCAGTGAACAGTGAAATTTGTTTCCCTGGAAATAGAACGAGGCAGACTCAGAAAATTGTGTTAAATGTTGTCAACAGTTACATGGCCCAGAAAAACACCCGTATAACTTCCCTTAAAGAAATGGAGATGAACAGGAAGCAAAAGTAGTTAATAGATATTATTGGACCTGGGAGTTCTGAATGAGTCAGTTCAGTTCCTCATGGGTGTTTTGTCTAAGAGAAATTAGGGGAGTTTGCGACACAGAGCTCGTGGGGCTCCCAGTGGCCTTCCTAGTCATGTTCTTTTCAGAGGTGGAGGTGGTTATGGCATTATCTTCCAATACAGGATGTGATTAGTTGTTTTCTTCACTTTGGGGACCATGTGTGGCAGTGTTAAAAATAATGCTCTCATGGTGCTTCAGGAACTAAGTCTCATGGATGAGTTCCAACACAGATTAATCTTGTCTTTAATTCTCTATGTAGTGAATGTTGGAACAGATTTTAACACTGCTTAAAACTGAAGCATGGGTACAGTCAAAAGAGAAAAGACATTCTCAGAGAAACAGCTCTATATGTGGAACTGTGATTTGCTGTATTTTGAAAATTAGAATTAATTTCAGAGATGTTACCATCAGAAGCCAAGGGGCTTGGCGTGCTCCCACTCCCCTCCCTCCTCGCCCAGCATTTGGTTCGACAGAACTGCCAGTTTTGACATCGAGACCATTCAGCATATCATAACCAGTGAGCCATTTCTCTTCCTTCTTGTTCCTGTCTTATATTTTATATTTATTTTCGGACAGAGTATCAACCTTTGTGTATGTTGTAAACTATTTTTTGGTATCAAGGTAATGCTGAACTTATAAAATGAGCTGGGAAATATTCCTCCCTCTTTTGTTTTTAGGGAAGAGTTTGTAGAGTTGGTATTGTTTTGGTAGAGTTCCCCAGTGAAAATATCTGGGTCCAGAGATTTCTTTTTAAGAAGATTTTAAATTACTAATTCCATTTCTGTAATAAATTGTTGCTGTTGTTTAGTCGCAAAGTCGGGTCCGACTGTTTTGCGACCCTGTGGACTGTTGCCTGCCAGGCTCTTCTGTCCATAGAATTCTCCAGGCAAGAGCACTGGAGTGGGTTGCCATTTCCTTCTCCAGGGGATCATCCCTACCCAGAGGTCGAACCCCATGTCTCCTGCGTTTGCAGGTGAGTTCTTTACCACTGAGCCACCAGGGAAGCCCTCTTTAGTAAGTAGAGGACTGTTAAAAAGTTTTTCTTCCTGGGTCAGTTTTGGTAGATTGTGACGTTTAAGGAGTTGGTCCATTTCAGTGGAGTTGTTAAATTTGTGTGCGTAGAGTTCATAGTGTTTCCTTATTGTTCCTTTACTACCTATTGAGTTTAGTAATATCTCCATTGTTGCTGTTTGTAATTTTTATCCCCTCTTTTTTTATTGGTCAGTTCTTCATCAATTTTATTTATCTTCAGAGAATCAGCCCTTGGTTCCTTTGACTTACATCAGAGGATTTTCTGATCAGTGTTATTAACTACTGCTCTTACTGTTTCCTTCTCCTTATTTTGGATATTTTTTTCTCTCCCACCCTGCCTTCCTAGTTTTATTGAGATATAATTGACATAAACACTGAGTACATTTCAGGTATACAGCATAATGGCTTAACTTTCATATATTATGAAATGATTATCACAACTTTAGTTAATACCCATCATCTCAGTCACATACAAGAAAAAGAGGGAAAAAAATTTTTTTTTCTTGTGGTGATTAACTCTTAGGATTTTACTCTCTTAACAGCTTTCAAATATACCATACAGCAGTGTTAACTATAGTCACCGTGTTGTACATATTTGTTCTTTTTTTTTAAATTTCTCACATTGTTAATTTGAGGCTCTTATTAGAGTAGAATATAAACATTTGAGTCTTCCTTCTAAGCATTGCTTTAGCTGCATCCCACAACTTTGGATAAGTTTTTTATTTAGTTTAAAATATTGTGTAATTTTCCTTGAGACTTCCTCCTTGCCCCACAGACTATGTTTGGTTATTCCTGATACTTTTGTATTAATTATTTCTAGTTTAATTCTGTTGTAGTCAGAGAACATAGTTTCTGTGACTTGAACCTTTTAACATTTCTCCAGTGTTGTTTGATGGCCAGTATTTGGTTTATCTTGAATATTCTATGTTTACTTAAAAAGAATGTGTATTCTGCTCTTTTTGAGTGTTCTATAAATGTCATTTACACCTCGTTTGTTGCTGGTTATTTAACTGCATCCTTGCTGGTTTTCTTGCTATTTGTTCTTTCAGTTAACATGAGAGTAATTCCACAGTCACTATAATTGGGGGTTTATTTCTCCTTTTCCTTTCATTAGTTTTAGATTTATGTATTTTGAAGTTTTGTTAGGTGCATACACATGGAGGACTTGCATGCTCTTGGTGAATTGATTCTTTTATCATTACTTAGTGTTCCTCTTTACCTTTGGTAATTTTTCTTACTCTGAAGTCTATTTTGATATTAATATATTTACTCCAGCTTTCTTCTGGTTAATGGTTGCATGATGATACTCTTTCTGTCCTTTTTCTTTTAACCTACCTCTGTCATTTTATTTGAAGTGGATTTCTTGAAGATAGCATATGGTTGAATCTTCTTAAAAATGTATATATTCTGACAACCTGTTGTTTGGTTGGTGTGTTTAGACTACTTTTACTCCATTATTGGTCTGCTTGAATTTACTTCTACCATTTTGTTTGTTTTGTTTGTCTCCGTTTTTTGTTCTTTTCCCTGTTTTCTGTTCATTTGGACTTTTTTAGAATTTTAATTTCTTGAGGTTTTGACTGTTCTCTTTGTATAGCTCCTTTAGTGGTATCCTTGGGATTAAAATACATATGCTTTACCTAATTTACTTAAAATTATCATTTCATGTGGAAAGTAGAAACTTACCACCATATAGATCTGTTTACCTTCTTCCCTGTGTGTTATATGTGTCATATCGTATCTGTATACGTTGAGAACCATACCAGTGTTACAATTTTTTCTTTCAGCTATCAAATATTTTATAGAAAAGAGAAAGTGAATATTTATTACATTTATCCAAATATTACCATTTCTGTTGCTTTCTTTTAATTACTAAACTCTAGGTTTCCTCTGTTAGTTTCTATTATAGCTGAAGAATTTCCTTTAGTATTTCTTTTAGAGCATGTCTGCCAGGTGCAAATTCTTTTTGTTTTCCTTCCTTTGAGAATGTCCTTATTATCTTCATTCCTGAAGGGCATTTTCACTGAATATAGAGTTCTAGGTTGACAGTTCTCCCCTCTCCTCCAGCACTTTTGAATAGACTTTTATTATTTGTGATGAGAAATTCATAATCATTCAAATTGTTACTCATAGACATTCTAATTGCTATTTTCACGTACCATTTCTCTCTGGGGCTACTTTCAAGATTTTTTTGGTCTGATTTCAGCAGTTCGGTTATGATGTATCTGGGTATGGATTCCTTCGAGCTTACCCTGTTTTGGGTTGGTTGCACTTCTTGAATCTCTGTCTTTCACCAAATTTTGAACATTTTCAGCCATTCTTCTCTTTTTCTTTATTTTGTAGTTGGCACACAATGGTTAGTTGTATGATCTGAAGCAAAATGATTAAATATTCATATGCCTTGCAAAATGATAACCATAATAAGTGTAGTTAACCTCTGTCACCTTTCATAGTTGCCAAGAAACTTTTTTTCTTGTGATGAGAACTTTGAAGATTTACTCTGGGCAACTTTCAAATATTGAATACAGTACTATTAACTTTTGTCACCATGCTGCACATTATATCCCTATGACTTATTTTATAATTGGAATTCTGTGACTTTTGACCCTTTCACCCATTTCTGGCCACCACTTGTCTGTCTTCTGTATCTGTAAGCTTATGTTTTTTGCTGTTTTGTTTTTAGAGTCCACGTATAAGTGAGATCATGTAGCATTTGTCTGTCTGGCTTTTTTCACCTAGCGTTACTCTGGCTGTCCACCTGTGCTGTTCCAAATGGCAGGATCTCATTCTTTTTAAAGAGTGAATAATGTTCCATTGTGTGTGTGTGCAACACATGTGCATATAACTGTCTCACATTTTAAAAATCTTCTCATTTGTCGCTGGATATTTAGGTTGTTTTCATATCGTGGCTTTTGTAAATAATGTTGCACTGAACATGGGGATACATATATCTTCTTGAGTTAAAGTCTTCATTTTCTTCAGATAAGTTCCCAGAAGTGGAATTGCTGGGTCATATGGTAGTTCTGTTTTTAATTTTTCGAGGGAACTCCATATCATTTTTCAAAGTGGCCAATACTGCGGATTTATATTACCACCAAAAGCAGAGTTTCCTTTTCTCCAGATCCTTGCCAACACTTGTTATTTGTTGTCTTTTTGATAATAGCCATTCTAACAAGTGTGAGGTGATTTCTTATTGTAGTTTTGATTTGCATTTCCTTGATGATTACTGATACTGAGCACTTTTTCATCTGCCCATTGGCTGTCTGTATGTCTTTGGAAAAATGTCTTCAGATCTTCCGTCCATTTTTTAACCAGTTGCTTTTTTGCTAGCTGTTGAGTTGTATGAGTTCTTATATTTTGAGTATTAACCCCTTACCAGTTACATGATATGTACATATTTCCTCCTGTTTGCTACATTGCTTTTTCATTTTGTTGATGGTTAGTTTGATATAGTTCACACTTATTTTTGCATTTGTTGCTTTTCATGTTAAATTTTAAAAAATTGTCAGCAAGACCTTTCAGGGAGTTTACCACCTGTGTCTTCCAGGAGTGCTACAGTTTTAGGTCTTACGTTAAAGTCCTTAATGCACTTTGAATTAATGTTTTTGGTATGATGTAAGATGGTGGTCATTTCATTCTTTGATCAGTCTTTCTTATTGTATATCTTTAGCTCCTTTGTTGTAAATTAGTTGTTGAGTGTATATGCATGGGTTTATCTCCTAGTTGTCTGTTCTGTTCCATTGATCTTTGTGGCTTTTTATGTGCATACCATTCTGTTTTGATTACTTCAGGTTTGTAATAGAATTAGGAATCAGGAAGCATGATGGTTCTTTTTTCTCAAGATGATATTGGCTATTTGAAGTCTTGTGTGGTACCATTCTTTTTCTCTTATCCTGGGATTTCAGTGACATGAATGTTAGACATTTTTATATTATCTTAAAGATCCTTGAGACTCTATTGACTCCCCGTCCCCACCCCCCCATCTTTTCTTAGTTCAGCTAATTTCTCTTAATCTATATTCAACTTCATTGAGTTTACTCTTTTACCTCCATTCTTCTATGAGCCCATCCAGTGAAGTAGTTTTTTAAAAATTTTGGTTATTGTATTTTTCATTTCTAAGATTTCCATATGGTTCTATATTATGGCTTTTGTTTACCTGCTGAAGCTTTCTATTCCATTCATTTCAAGAGTATGTACCCTTCTTGGAGTGTGGTTATGATAGCTATTGTTATTTCCAATATATTGGTCATCTTGATGTTGGCATCTATTCATTGTCTCTTTCCCTTGCTTGTTGAAATTTTTCTTAATTCTTCACATATTTACTTATTCTAGGTACTTAGAAATGAGACTCTGGGATTTTTTTAAATTCTTTGGAGAATGTTTTTTGTTATTTTGTTTTAGCAGGCAGTTGACCCAGATTCAGGCCACAGGCTCCAATTTGCCTTTTTCTGTGGGCTTTGGTTATAATGTCAGTCTAGTTTGGAGTAGTAGTTTTGGGATCATTCCTGCCTTACACTGCTGAGGGGATTAACTGGAAATCTGGCTAGTGGTCTCCATCATAGTTTAGCTCTCAAGGCTTTTGATAAGTTGTTCAGGGTCAGAGTCACATATCACAGTTTGAGGATGAGCTCAGGAGTTCGTATACAACTTTATGGGGTCCATTTACCTAGTCCTTTCCTTTATGAGTCTCTGATACTGTCCTGACTCCACCCCCATTCCCACCGCCAACCCCCTCCCCCTCCCCACCCCCCGCTGCCAGAAAGTTGGGGGGTATGGATGGGTAGATGGGTTCAGTCTCCCTGCTTTGTTATGTCCTTCCCTCAACTGAATCTGTCTGAAGGACTAAGTGGTAGAAGACAGAATAAAGACCCTGCCCCAAAACCTCAACAGGGATTTCTCCTTCTGTTTCTCCTACCACCTCCCTGTCCATCCCACTCCCAAGTACTGTTTGGACCACAGTTCCTTTGGTTAGAGAAGATTCCCTTCTCTCAAGGTACTTGCCTGGGCATAGCTGTTGTTAGGTGCTCATGGCTTCCAGACTTGATTTATCTGGGGACTATGGCAGGAGAAAGGAAAAAACCCAGAGGATTTCCTCTTTCTCTGTCCTGTTATTCACCCTCCGCACCCCCCCCCCCACACCCGCCCAGAAACACACGCACGCATGCACAAGCACCCATACAGTCCTCACACCAAAATCAGAAGCCTCCTCCTTGAGCTTTGTCTGTCCATGCTTGGTACACATTTCTGACATTTGGGCTGCCTTTGATCCAGGCTCTTGGAGATTGAGAGGGAAGGAAAAAGCGGCTAGGAAATAGCATCAGATTGCTTGTGTTTTGAGTTCTGATTTCCTTGTCTGATCTATCTGCTACACCTCCTTTCAGAGTTCTCAGTTAGCTGCTGCATGTGTTCAGTCCATGATTTTCAGTTACATTCAGTGAAAGAGCCAGGGTGGAGTGTGTTTACCTAAACTTAACCAGAACACTGTGAACTACTTTCTAACATCACATTTCATGGACCCTGTGTGATGTTTGTTAATGGTAACAAATATTCAATGCTTCCACTGTACCTGTAACCAGTGCCTGAAGCAGGCGTTGTTCTGAATGGTGTATATATTGTAATTTATTTAATTTGAGATAGAGACTTGTTATCTTCATTTTACATTTGGAGAAAGAGGGACATTGCAAAGGTAAGGAACATGCAAGAAGGACCTACAGCTAGGCAAGTGGTAGGACCAGGGCAATAACCCAGTATGGTTCTCTCCAGAGTCACAGCCATGACCAGAAGACTAACATAAACATCCATTACCTGAGAAAATGAGCAAGACTTCTTATAGTAAATCTACAGCCACTGGGATAATTTAAACTATTCTCAAATGATCATTAATCAGTTATCTGGCTTTACTTTTCTATGATGGGCCTTTTTAATTACATTCAAAATACTTTTTTTTTTTTTATTCTTTTGATTCTGGTTTACTCTAATAGATCTTCAATAGATCAATAAAGACTTGACTTTCTTATTTTGTTTTAAAGAGTTCAAAATTCATTTTACCATTTGTGGATTGTATATTTATTGTGATTTCCACCAGTGTTTTCCTTAAGATGAGGGACTCTTGTTACCTCCCTAACTCAGTGATTTTGTAGCTTTTGGTTGTTCCTAGGAATCTCCCTTTTAAGTTAAATCATGGACGTCTATTTCAGGATTTGAAGGAAAAATTTTTGGTTTTATACTTTTTTTTTGAAACAGGCTCTATGTGTGCACACAGAAGGGCATACAGTGGAAAATAAGTCTCTCATTTTAGTTGCCTAAATACCCATTCTTCACCGAAAGAGGGAAAGAAACTTTTAAATATAGGAAATTACTTACTTGCCTAGGGCACATGTACCCATGGTGTAGAAAGTCAAACTCTTGACAGTGGTAGTTTGCAGCAAAGTCAGGATATGTTACAGGATGCCAAGCAAGGGAGTAGGAGGCAGGCCTCAGATCCACTCTACTCAGTATTGAGTTAGGTTTTATTTTTTGATTTCTAAAGGAGGAAGAACAAAGAGACTGAGATTAATCATTGTCATGTGACATTTCTGTGACATTACTTAATTGTAGATTTAGGAGTCTGGTTTATGATTATCTGGGCAAGTGGTCCATGGCTTGGGGGCCTGTTAGCTCATCTTGCCCTGGAGAACAACCTGAGTTTGTATGTTAGTGATGATATGTGTGATAGTAGTTTTAGGACATTAGTGATATTATCAACAATAGCAGTTTTAGTCATCCAACTCTGGTTGATTAGTGTTCAGTTAGCACAGAATTGAGGTCAGAGTTTACATGAAAGGGAATAAGGTTTTGGATAGAGACAATAATGATAAACTTGGTAAGGGAACTTGGTTTTAGGGAGACTTGGTTTCAAGTGTGGGTTCATTTCTGGGTGCTCTGTTCTGTCGATTGATATATGTGCCTATGTTTGCGCCAGCACCATAGTGTTTTGGTTACTGTAGCTTTGTAGAGTAGCTTGAAATCAGATAGTGTGACATCTCAAGCTTTGTTCTTCATTTCAAGATTGTTTTGGCTACTTGGGGTATTTTGTGTTTTCATATAGATTTTAGAATTATTTGTTCTAATTCTGTGAAAAATGTCATTGGTATTTTGATAGAGATTGCATTGAATATGTAGATAATCTTCTGTAGTATAGTTATTTTAACATTTACTCTTCCAATCCACAACCATGATATGTCCTCTTCCATCTTGTGTCATCTTCAATTTTTTTCTTTAATTAAGCTTTTTGTTTTGTATTGTGGTGTAGATAGTTAACACTGTTGTGATAGTTTTAGGTGGACAGCAAATATTCCATTTCTTTAATCAGTGTCTAATAGTTTTCTGAGTAAAGGTCTTTTACCTCCTTAGGCAGACTTATTCCTAGATATTTTATTCTTTTTGATGCAATTGTGAATGGGATTTTCTTTTTCCTTGCTTTCTTTGTTATAGTTCATTGTTAGTATGTAAAAACACAAAAGATATCTGTATATTAACTTTGTATCCTTCACCTTTACTGAATTCTTGATGAGTTTTTTGGTGATGTCTACTTTGGCCACCTCATGCAAAGAGTTGACTCATTGGAAAAGACTCTGATGCTGGGAGGGATTGGGGGCAGGAGGAGAAGGGGACGACAGAGGATGGGAAGGCTGGGTGGCATCACCGACTCGATGGACGTGGGTTTGAGTGAACTTCGGGAGATGGTGGTGGACAGGGAGGCCTGGCGTGCTTGCAGTGCAATTCATGGGGTCTCAAGGAGTTGGACACGACTGAGCGACTGAACTGAACTGAACTGAGGATTATTTTATATATAGTACCATGTTATATGAAACAATGACAATTTTACTTTCCAATTTGGATTCCTTCTATTTCTTTTTTCTTGTCACTTTCTTAATGAAAAGGTATTTGTTAAAAAGGAAGGTAAAAATGAAAAAAGTAGGTGAATTGTCTAGAGACTTAACCAGTATGATAGTATGAAGGCCTGAAATGTGGAATTGCAGCTGAGCTATTTCAAATCCTAAAAGATGATGCTGTGAAAATGCTGCACTCAATATGCCAGCAAATTTGGAAAACTCAGCAGGCCACAGGACTGGAAAAGGTCCGTTTTCATTCCAATCTAAAAAGAAAGGCAATGCCAAAGAATGCTCAAACTGCCACACAGTTACACTCATCTCACACGCTAGCAAACTAATGCTCAGAATTCTCCAAGCTAGGTTTCAGTAGTACGTGAACTGAGAACTTCCAAATGTTCAAGCTGGATTTAGAAAAGGCAGAGGAACCAGAGATCAAATTGCCAACATCCGTTGGATCATAGAAAAAGCGAGAGAGTTCCAAAAAAAAAAAAAAATCTGCTTCACTGACTATGCCAAAGCCTTTGACTGTGTGGATCACAACAAACTTTGGAAAATTCTTCAAGAGATGGGAATACCAGACCACCTTACCTGTCTCTCAGAAGTCCTTGCAGGTCAAGAAGCAACAGTTAGAACTGAACATGGAACGACAGACTGCTTCCAAATTGGGAAAGGAGTACATCAGGGCTGTATATTGTCACCCTGCTTATTTAACTTACGTGCAGAGTACATCATGTGAAATGCTGGGTTGGATGAAGCACAGGCTAGAATCAAGATTGCAGGGAGAAATATCAATAGCCTCAGATATGCAGATGACACCACCCTTATGGCAGAAAGTGAAGAGGAACTGAAGAGCCTCTTGAAAATGAAATGGGAGAGTGAAAAAGCTGGTTTCAAAAAAAATGAAGATCATGGCATCTGGTCCCATCACTTCGTGGCAAATAGATGGGGAAACAATGGAAACAGTGACAGACTTTAGTTTCTTGGGTTCCAAAATTACCTCAGATAGTGACTGCAGCCATGAAATTAAAAGACACTTGCTCCTTGGAAGAAAAGCTATGACCAACCTAGACAGCATATTAAAAAACAGAGACATTACTTTGCCAACAAAGGTTCGTCTAGTCAAAGCTATAGTTTTTTCAGTAGTCATGTATGAATGTGAGAGTTGGACCATAAAGAAAGCTGAGCACCAGAGAACTGATGCTTTTGAGCTGTGGTGTTGGAGAAGATGCTTGAGAGTCCCTTGGACTGCAAGGAGATCCAACCAGTCCATCCTAAAGGAAATCAGTCCTGAATATTCATTGGAAGGACTGATCCTGAAGCTGAAGCTTCAATACTTTGGCCACCTGATGGCAAGAGCTGATGCATTGGCAAAGACCCTGATGCTGGGGAGGATTGAAGGCAGAAGGAGAAGGGGATGACAGAGGATGAGAAGGTTGGATGGCATCACTGACTTGATGGACATGAGTTTGAGCCAGCTCTGGAATTGGCTGATGGACAGGGAGCCCTGGTGTGGTGCAGTCCATGGGGTCGCAAAGAGTTGGATGTGACTGAAGTGAACTGAACTGATGCTAATCCCCCCCGACCCTCACGCTTCTGACTTTAAAATCTGCTTGATCCCACATGTGTAGATTATGTAGGTTAATCTTTTTTTAATGTAAAGATACAAGTGTATTTTATAGATGTATAGTGGACTCTTGATGTTCATGGGAGAAATACATCTAGACATTAATGACTTGACAAGTTAGCAAATTGTGTATACGCTAAAGCTCTCCAGCACAGATTTCTTTGGGAGCCCTTTTTTCACATTGTTGTTATATCATCAGAATTTCTGACTGAGTGAAAATGCTGCACTGTGACGTGGGGTTGCCCAGTGGTTGACTAGGGTGCTCACTGTCAAATTGTTCTACAAACAAGTTGAGTTTTCTTCAGCAGTTCTTAGGAGATACTGTGTTGGCACAAAATTTGTTCTTTTAAGTTTTTCCATAAGATGGTAATGGTACAAGACCCTGAACGAACTTTTTGACCAACCCAGTAGATGTGTAAAACCATTACTAATGTGCTGTTAATGCAAGTTATGATGAAAATTATGATGAATATACAAAATAGTAATTAGAGACTTTTTGAAGTGAATTTTCTTCAGGAATGAAGGTTTTCAGGCTCCTAATAGAAGTTGTGGATTTGAGGACATTTTAATTCTCAGGAATTGTCTTTGTAAAGGAGATTGCTGCAGAGTAGCTGTCTTGGTATTAGCAGTGCTAGTGGTAAAGAACCCACCTGCCGATGCAGGAATCATAATGAGACGTGGGTTTAATCCATGAGTTGGGAAGATCCTTTGCAGGAGGGCATGGCAACCCACTCCAATATTCTTGCCTGGGAAATCCCACAGACAGGAAATCCCACAGACAGGAAATCCCACAGAC